>NC_056728.1:990630333-990942833 GCF_019279795.1 Protopterus annectens
TTTCCACAGAATACATCTCAGTTGAGAATGTACTGTCACAATTGAAAGTGAGGTTAGTACAGTATTTTTCTAATAATAATTGGTATTTAGGATTGTTTAAGCTGGTGACACTGGGCTTATAAATTAGACTCAGTAGATTTTGTAAACGGAGACTTTTAATTTGGCTGCTGTTGTGGCAGATGTTAGAGATAGTGATGTTTTGCGGAGGTCATTTATAGAAGTGAGCACCTTTGAAAGAAGATGGCCTTCACAAGACTGGACTTTAAAGGCAGGGAAGCGCTTTTTATGTTTGGAAGAATATTCTTATTTAAACTGTGATGAATCACTTCTGTTGTCCCTTGTGCAAGGTGTAACTACTGGAGGAGAAAATAAGCTGGAATTATGTATTTAATGCACTTTTTGTTTCAATGCTGTATTCTTTACATTACTATACTCCACGTTTCATATTTTACCAGTTATTATGTTTACTGCCTTTGTGTGATCAGTTATTTAAATATTTTCTGACACATCAAACCTTATTTTTCTTTAGTTCTATTTGTTTACGATGGTAATGTGGGATGTTTCTTTATTACATGGAGGTTTTGTTTTAAGTTTTGTGGTAGTTTGGCAATCAGTCTTTGTGTGACCTTTTATACAGGTTAGGTGAGGTGAGCATTTGTGTTTGTCTATAAATATATGCATACAAATATGTATATAAATATATGCATACGTGTGCATTATCTGTTTGAGTGCAAAGTATATGCCTTTGTATGCATGTGTATTTTTTGTATTGTGTGTTTTTAACATCATGTGCTGTTGAGATAATCTTTTACTACACTGAATCACTTACTTTTTTTCCCTTTGTTCGCATTTGGTTCATTAGTTGTATAGATTGACTGGAGAAACGGAATGTATTGAGGATGGCAAAAACTGGGTAAAGATGAAAGCAGAATGTAAATACATGCTTGATAAGGGCGCACTGACAATCAAATATCAAGTCTTAGACTAATGTTTTAAGCACCCATTTGTCAGATTACATAGTGTAGGTGTGCATAAATGTATATTTTTTATACATTTATATATAAAATCTACTAAACATATTGAAAATCATAATATCGATGAATAAAACTTATTTTATAGCCCCATCTCCCCATACCACTACACCCTGTGAAACTACATATACCAAGTCTGGGATTGCACAACAGTAAAGAAAGGTCAATTTCCAATTTTTTGATATTCTGACTTTTAGATAATTTGGCTTTTGGATATTTTGACTTTAGATCAAAGGAATGTAACCGATTTATAAATCCAGTAGCAATGTAGTAATTGCTTCACATTCACTGACAAACATTTAGTTACAGAACAGAGTGTGAGAGATGTAGCTGCACAATGCTGTTGGAGACAAAGCTCTCACATGCACATGAAAAATACAAACCAGATTGTCAGCATTACATCCAAAGCATTCACTACTAACACTAAGGAACAAACATCTAGATCCACATAGGCAGAGGTACTCACTCTAATCTACACAAAACTGGAAGACCTCCTAAAAGAATCTCTTTGGTCCCATGTAAATTCAAAAACGACAGTACTTATACAGCACATAATTCTGAAAATCAAAGTAGTCCCAAGCACATAATAAAACACACCATACAGCCAAACATTCTAGTTATTGGGAATTGCATTGTAAGACATACTGTTGTCCCCCTTACCAGGGTAAAGAAAGAAAAGATCACAGTGAGCTGTCTGAAGCCAGGGTCCACCAGGTCATTCATGCACTTAGGTCTTTAAACCACAAGTACCAGTATGACACAGTCATAGTCCATGAGGGAGTAAAAACCCTAAGATGTACCTCACTGGACTATATGAAAAGAGACATGATGGAGCTCTCTGAATATGCGTCCCAGGTGGGAATGAATCTAGCCTTGGGTAGCATCCTACCTTCACCAATGATGCTGCCACAGTACCGGCAAAGAATGGTTGAATTCAACAAATGCCTTAGTTTCTGCTGTTACAACAGGAGGATCCAATGTCTGTCAGCCTGGGGAGACGTGACTGACTGTGTTGCCAGAGATAGTTTGCACTTGCCACTTGGCTTCCAGATACTGGCAAAAACTTTATCAATCCCCATAGTGCCTTTCTTTAGGCCATGCTAAGTTGTTAAGCCCTCTAACATAAAAATCATTCATGACTTCCCAAAGGTACTGCTGCTCAATGCTAGGAGTTTAAATAAAGAGCTGCACTCCCTGGTAGCACTCCTCACCCTGGAGAATGCAGACATATGTGCAGTCACAGAAACATGCTTCAGAACCATAGAAAGCACCCCAGCTATCAAAGACTACAATGCCTTTCATACATTTTGATCCCCCCTCAACTTAGGTTAAAACAAAGGGTGGGGTGTCTCAGTGCTCATAAAGTAGAAGTACACCGTAAGACTAGTCCAACAATATGACTCACTTGAGCTGATCCATGCCCAACTAACCATAGGTGCGGCCCCTTATCATATCCTTGCTAGCGACAGATCTCCTAACATGAATCTGGAACCCACCTCCCTAAACCTACTGGAATCTCTTAACGTTCAGCCTAATACCATATTTATGGGTGACTTCAACTACCCCTCCAAAAACTGGGAGATGTATACGTCCCATAATTCACTTGCTCAGAGGTTTTTTGACATTATCAATGCAAACACCCTGGAGAAACTAGTTAGCTCCCCAAATAGAGGTACAAATATCCTACACCTAGTACTGATGAACATGGTGGGGATGCTGCAACCTCCCATAGATTAACTCCCCCCTGCTAAAATCTGATCACCAAATTATCTCCTTTAGTATTGAAACTAACGTAGAACCCCCATGAAACTCCAAACTTGTTAAGAACCTTGTTAAGGCCATATACCTCAAACTAAGTGACAGCTTATTAAACTTCCAAGCCCCTCCCAACCTGGATGCCACTGAGGCCTACTCTGAGCTGTACACAAAAGCACTGCACAGCCATATTCATAGCTGCATAGAGAAGGCAGTACCTATCTGAGTAAAACCTATGATTACTGGCAAAAAATAAACCACCCTGGTGGACCCCTAGCATAAACAGGAAGAAAGAACAGACAAAGCAGTGCAAAAAGGCACTCTCCTTTCTAAACAAACAAATTGGGGAGCTGGTCGAATCTGCCAAAGCAAACTTTGAGGCAAAGATAGCCTCCCAGGTAAAAGATAACCATAAGGCTTTTTTAAATTATTTTCATATACTCAGGGGAAATGCTCAGCAATGTGCCACATCATGTATGGCAACTCTTACACTCAGCCTGAAATTAATAGCACACCTGCTGGCAGGCAAGTTCATTTCAAGGTTCTCACCTCCTTCCACAGCCAAAGAGATGCACACAATCATTCCCCTTCCAGTTATTCCGAGGGACTAAGTCATTACTGCACTCACTAAAGACAAAAACATAGATGCCATGGGTCCTGACAACATTCCAGGATGTTTCTTAAGTAGCTTAAAACAGCATCTACCAGGGCCAATAGAAACCCTCTTTAATCACAGCCTCTGGATGGGCTTTGTCCCAGAGGAATGAAGGACTGCAACAGTTGTCCCTCTGCACAAGGGGGGCCCATCAACTCACCCAGAGAACTACAGGCCCATAAGCTTGACCAGTCTTATCTGCAAGGCCATGGAGAGAATTATCATGGACCTAATCAATAATAACATAAGAACTCTCCAAACACTGGACCAGACCCAATTGTCTGTTAGAGAGGACTTGCTTGCTCAATCTGGTGGACTTCTTTGAGAAAGTCACCAGGGCCATGGATTAGGGTAAAACAGTACACACTGGTTATGCAGACCTGACCAAAGCTTTTGCCACAATCCCCCACTCAGGGATCATAAATAAACTTACTGAGTTGGGCATAAACCTCTACATTGCCAGATGGCTAGCAAGTTGGCTCACATGCCATTCAGATAGGTGAATCCTCTGATAAGGAACCTGTTACTAGTGGTATCCCACAGGAGTCAGTGTTGGGACCCCACCTGTTTGGTATATAATTCACTGAAGTAAAAGCCACTGTTAGAGCCTTTGACTCCCCAATTTCACTAACGACTTTAAACCGGGAGCAATCACTGAATCCCTGAACAATGCTGACATCCTACAAATAGGTCTAAAAATGACAAATGACTAGTTCCAAAACCATGGTCTTTGATTAAATGCTAAAAAAAGTATAATCATACCATTTGATAAATCAGATATCGCTGCAAATTATAATATTATAATTATAATATTAACAGCACACCCCTAAATGTAGACCCAGTAATGAGGTACCTAGGAACACAGATAGTAACCTAAACTTTGGCCACCAGATAGCTACGGTAGTGAGGAATGCCTTCTGTATGGCTCAACTAATAACTAAACGCATGCCATCAAGATCAGAAGTCATAATGCCATTGTACTCGGCCCTCATCAGGCTCATAATCGAATACATTGTTCCCCCTGCGTATACCTAACCAGGCACACTCACAAATTGGAGCAGCCCTAGAGGTTTCTCACTTAAAAATACAAAGCATAAGACACATGTCTTTGTAGACTGACTAAGACCTTATCCCTTTACATCATGTCATATCGTTTATTGAGAGGTGACTTATATCTGACCTGTGAGGCATTCTCTGATCCAGCCCTTATGAAAATGTTACATATTTGCAAGAAAAATTATACAAGGGCTGCACATTCCATGGACCTGAACCTTATTTGGGATTCTAACAGAACTTTCTGGAGAGACAGATTCATATCCCAAAGGCTACCTCGTCTATGGAATAGACTTTTCATCTTAGAAAATCAAGCCCGTTCCTAACTCTCTTGAAAATGAATTTGGATAAATGGATGGGGAACTGTAAATTCACTCCCAGGGTATTACCCATGTTCACTATGGACAGAGACCATCTGTAAAATGACTGTGGGCTCCAGTACCCAAAGACCCACCACCCTGATACTACCCCATCCCATATCTGGTGAATTAAGATATACTGCCACATCCTGGGCATTATTTGCTTGGCTTGTAAATGCTCTTGTGCAATTAGCCTAGTAATCACCTATGCACCTATATATATATATATATATATATATATATATATATATATATATATATATATACACACACACACACACACACACACACACACACACACACACACACACACACACACACACACACACACACACACACACTTGAATGTGGGTGCATCCAGTTAACAAGCTGCTACATCATGCTGTGACAGGCTTCTCCGTTAGCAGGAACATGAATACATTTACTGGTCCTATGGTTCTTCCTCCTCATGTATCTAAAAGGAAAAAAAGTAAATAAAGAGCCCTTGCCTGTACTGTAGACTCGGTCTGCTTCTCTGCCATTGGTGGGTGTCCCTGCAGTGGCCATAGCTTGTTACTCAGACCACTGACTGGTTTCATCAGGACATTTTAGTATAGTTCTTTTTGGCACTCTGGACCAGGGGTAAGCCATACCTTCTGTGGCTGTTGCAGGGTCCATACTGGGTATGGGAGAACCATCTACTTTGGGCATAGAAGTTTCTCCTGGAGCTTTTTCCCAGGGTAAGAGATCTGTTTTCTGGTTTGAAGCGTCATCCATTCAGTTGGTGGTCTCCTAGGGTTGTCCCTAGGAAAAAGAAAAGGTTAAACATATTTCATCAAGAGACAGTGGGTATGTTAATAAAAATTAATTACTTAGCTTGCAGCCTTTGGAATCGTGAGGATGTTTTATCAGAGGATTCTGATAATGACACAGGGCTTCTCACATGTCTTCCTCACAAGCACATGACTCTGGTTCTGAGGAGACTGTTTCCTAAGTTTCAACTGCAGACCTTACTTAAGTTGCTCTGCAAAGAAGTAATTTGCATTAAACAGGTGACACTTTTTTGGGATCTTTACTTTGTACTGGAAAGTTAATTCTGTCTACATGTGAACCAGCTCTTCTGGCAGTTTTTGGTTCATTACTTGTAGACTGTTTTGCTTATTCCTGTGACGTCTACAACAGATTATCCCTGTTGAAAGCGTTGTACTTTCTGTTCCTTTTCCTGACCCATTCTGGTTATTCCCCCTCCATCAGCAGTAATGCTTCCTGTACTATTCACCTTTGGACATCTCCCATAATTGTTGTGCCCTTTTCCCAACAGTAGGAACCATCACTGGAACAAACAAAGAGATATATGTAGAAAGCACCTCAATGAGCAGTTACATTAGCAAATGAACAGCACTGCTCCAGACAATACAATAAAACATGCACTGCATCTGTTTCCATCATCATTAAATCAAAACCAAGAAACTATGTTGCAGGAAATATTTAAAAAACTCACCTGCTGTCTGCCTGGAAAAACAAGTAGCTCGTATAAGCACTACTGCACTACATTTCAAAGACTGCTAAAGCTTTCCTGTCAGCATAGGGCTGCAGATAAAAGGAGCACACAGAGGAAACTGTTAGCATTTCCTGAAGTGTTAAGTTACCCTTCCACCAAAGTACTGAAACTTGAGCTCAGACTAAAAGCTGCCTGAATGTAAACAAAAAGATCACATGACCTAGCATCCTAATCAAAACAATCTGGCAAACAGAGAATCTTGACACTCCCTTTAAGCATAACCTAAAGAATAGATGGGGAATCATAAATAGCACCCCGAGTCTGTCCCCTCATTGAAAGGGAGAAAAACTAGGTATGAATTAGTCATCACAATGGGTACCCATAATCTAGGGTATTGTGGCTAGGCTACTAATGGTCTTCTGGCTCACCAGCTTAGTATTCATCTTTGAACTATGGGGCAGATTAGATATAAATAATTTTAATGATGGGTGCAATAAAGCAACCTGATCTTGTACCTTGCATAGGCTAGCCACACTGTGCTGGACACAAGCTGTCCTGGTAACAAAGCAATGAGGGAAGGGCAAAATTGTCGCCATATGCACAGTGGGTAGGGCATCAGTGACTGGAGGATGGCAGGTGTGTGTGTTGTGTATATGTCTAAAGAAAATAGGTGTGTGCATGTGCCATGGTATAGTAAGTGTGAAGAGCTATGAAGCATGTACAGAGAGGGGAGCAGTGTCTCCAATGTGAGACAGTTGTGTACAGGTGGGTGAGGGATTGGTCTGATGGCATGTGGGTGGGCACAAACCTGCAGCAGTTGCTGCATTGCATGCATTTCTCTTTGACAGTCCAGGGCACCTGCAGGAGTTGTCATCTGACCATACATATCCTTGTTCATGGAGCATCCCTTCTGAAGTGTCTCACCTGTATGGTCCACTGTTGAAGTAGAATGGTGTGCTCTTTGAGTAGAAAAGGTAGGGCATACTATGGGTAGGCTCAGCATGTACATCCATCTGTCTGGGTGTCCACTGTAGGCTGTATAACATCTGACACGTATTAGATGTGGACACCATAGCACTAAGGGTCCTAGGCAGTCCTCTGACCATTCTATATTGGGTTCTCTACTGAAGCAGAAGAGAATCGACCTCAAGAATTGTGATACTTATGGCATTCAGCAGCACATGGGCCCCTGGATGGTAGCATCTGAATCCCTGAAATGTCTGTAAGGATGACATGACCATATTTACTGTGTGGTATTTTCTAGCTCTGTCATGTTGCACTAAATGATTTTTAAGGGAATCATGGCCATGGTGTAGAGAGTAACAAGGCTTGCTTAGCTGCAGTGGCATCAGAGCTGGTGTGGGAGGTCAAGTGTGTTCTTCCTACAGGGAGAGCATGCTACTGGGCTCACCTCTCTTTAGATCCTTATTTGAGGCAAATGATTCAGAAGGGGGGGTGTTATCTAAAGGGAAGGAGGAAAAGAGGCTGACTAGCCACAGAGGCAGAATGATGATATGTCAGCACTCCCCATTGCCTATCTGCAGGTGTGTGAGAGATGGGGAATGCTAAGGCATCATACCTCTCAACCTCTTAGAGCAAGAAATCTGGACAAAGCTGTCATGAAAGGAAATACTGCCAGCCCAGCGATCTGGAATCTATAATTGTAAGCTGTGCTGCATGACTTCACCAGCAAAGTTTAGAACGCTGTTAGAAAATATATATACTGTGGGATTTTAACATTGAGACATTAGCCATAAAGAAAAGTACCTAAAAAGTGCTTTTTAAATTTTAAGAGGCATACACCATTATAAAGTTACCTACCTGGAACAAGCTAACCTTAGCAAAAGTGACCACCTCCCAGCTGAATTCCTGCAATTAGCTGCTGAGACCATTGCTATCCCAGTCTCTACCCTCATTAATAGATCCATTTCCAAGGTGACCATTCCATCAATATGGAAAATATCACATGTAATACCCCTACATAAAGGAAGTAGTTCCATAGAATTGTCCAACTTTAGACCCATAGCCATACTCTCACATCTAGCAAAACTATTGGAAAAGTGTGTCCACATACACCTAATGCACTACCTCAGCCATAATAAACTTCTCACAGACTCCCAGCATGGTTTCAGACTTCACCATAGTACCACATCAGCACTCATCTTTCACCAATGTCATCAATCTTAATCGAAATAAGAAGCTATCATCTGCACTCTTTCTGGACCTCTCTAAGGCCTTTGATATGGTCATCCATCAACTTCTGCTCAGTACCCTGAAAGCTGTCTTCCTGGATCATCACTCTCTACAATGGTTTCAGTCCTATCTAGGGGGTAGACAGCAGGCTATCTTATGACAGGACAAACTGTCATCACATCTCCCGGTCACTATAGAAGTCCCTCAGGGCTCTATTCTAGGTCCCCTCCTCTTCTCTATCTTCATAAATGACCTTAATACCACTATCCCAAATGCACACTGTATCCAATATGCCGACGATTCTACATTAGCTTATCTGCTATCCCTAACCCAGAATACATTTAACAGTATTGAAAAATGGCTAACGGATCGACAACTTCTCTTGAATCCCAACAAAACCAAGCTGCTGCTTTTCTCTTCCACCTCTAGATCCACTCATCCAGTCTTCACTATTAAATCTAACAATGGTACAATCATCTCCCCAGATAACCAAACTAAGCTCCTAGGAGTTATAATAGATACTAACCTCAAATTTGATGTGCATATTGACCACACTATTAAGTCCATCAACAGAAAAATAGGATCCCTCTACAAGGCCAACCCTTTCCTAACTCCTTTTGCTAGGAGTGCTATTGCCCGAACCCATCTTCTCAACACTCTCCTTTATGCCTCACCAATATTTACAAACCTCTCTAAAGCTAACCTCAGCAAACTATCTTCCTGTTACTACCATATAGCTAGATTTGCCACAGGTATGGCATACAGGACACACCACTGCAAAAACCTAACTCAGCTTGATTGGCTGGAATTTCCTTCCCTTCTAAAGTTTAACCAGCTTACAGCAGCACACAAAATACTCAACCATCCAGACAATACCTCAACCCTTAAGAGTATTATTAGCCCACATAATGCCATCAGCCCACTTCGCTCGTCCAACAAGCTATCAGTCTTTACCCTAAAATCCAATAATACAGCAGGTGATTCCCTGTTTGCTAACTCAGTGGGTAAAATTTGGAACCTTCTTCCTGCAAACCTTACCCAAGAGCCTATTTAAAAAAGGCCTCAAAAATACTTAAGAGCTAACTGGCTCTGTCCTTGCTTAAACCCTGACTAACTCAATCCAGCAACTTGGTCTTTAGCTATTAGGCTATCAGCAAGCAGATACTCCACTCATCTGTTGTCTCATGTCTTAATGTACAGTAATGCCTGCTGAGTTTATCCTCTCTGTATACTGCAGTGTTTCCTATTGAGCTTTAAATTTGTGAAAAGTACTATCTAATATTTTTTCTCACTCTATTAACCTTTAGTATATGCCTATGTGTTCCTACTGTGGTGAACTATCTGAAATCTATCTATATCCTTTGCTCTCTTAGAACATTATTGTACTATTACTATTATTATTATTGCGGAGCTTTTCTCACAGGGCCTCCGCTGAAAATGGACATGTATCCAGTCGGACTATCCCGGTCAAAAAATGTAAAATAAAATAAAAATATGTCAACATGATTCATATGCTTGTGTTACAAATGTATTAGAATTGTATGTTATGTGTATCTCAAACTACTGGTACAGAAGTGTGTGTTGAACAGGGTTTGTACAGTACTGAACTTAAGTGTAACCACAGTGCACCCTGTTGGAAAAGAACAGAACTGTATCTACACTATTGTAACTGTTTAGATGTGTATATGTTAACAATGGAAACTGCAACACAAGATGTTAATTTCAGAAAAATAGCTGACAATGTAAATTATTTTATGACCATGTAAGGAAAGGATGTTATCTTTCAGTTTCAGTGCAGTAACAAACACAATGTCTAGAAGTAGAAGTTTTTTTTTTGTATTGTCTTGGAAGTGTTTGTTTTATGACTTCCAAGATTTTCCTTGGATCTAAGAAAAGCCCTTGTTTATGTATTTTTACAGGTAGATGATAAATGCTTTCAGCTGCATCAGTGTTTTTTTGAGGCTGCAGCTGCATCAGTGTTGTTTTTGAGCCTGGAAACTGAAGTCAGATGACAAGAAATTGTCATTCCGCAAGCTGTCCCAGAAGTAATATGCGAGATATTAATTTAAGAACTCTCTGAGACAGACTGAGCATTTTGTATTTTGTCTTTGACTTGACAGCATCAGATGGAAGACCTATTTACCACATCTGCCTTGTTGCTCTTAGGTTTAACTAGGGTATAGTAATTCTCTTAGATTCAGTCAGGAATATAGTAAAGTATAATTTAGATGTTTTCTTTCTTTATTTGAGACTGTCCTGCAATGTTTTAACTATTTACTGTGATTTTGAACTCTGATGTAACTGTGATTATATACTGAGTATTTTCTTGTTGTTTTACTATTTCTTATTAAATATATTTAAACATTTCATTGTGACTGATATTTGAGACGTATAGTTCTGAGAGTACTTGCATATTTATTTGCTGACACTGTGGGCCACTCCTAACAGCCTTGCTCTTGGTCAAACTATCATTTGTATTGATAGTAACATTACACAGTAAGATTGTACACCTTTTAAGGGCCTTAAAGTAGCTGATAAAGACGTGGCTGGTGGCAGTGATAACTACCTTATAGTCTGGGCAGAAGGGGACATAGCTAGTAAACCTGTACTAGCCTTTCCCAGGTGTGTGTGTAAATTGCCCCAGACTGACACTGGTCTTTGGTCTTAAGGGAAATTGCACTTGATGCAGAGAGCTGCATCTTGTTATCCTCCCAATGTACATCCCTCACTAGTGCTAGTGGTGAGGATTGAGGCTCCTTGATTACTGGGCCAGTGCTAGGGTGTCACAAAAAACATAAGCAAAAGTGGGACAAAGGCCCAAAAATAGGGACATTTTTAAAATATTGTTACAAACTTAGAAAGTTGATAGAATAACAGGTTTTGCATTAGCATGACTTTTTCTAAAGGATATGAAGTCTGAAACTCACATCTGTCATTATTTTCGAACTTTAATCTTTAATGATTTACCACTAATTTGCCAGAAAAACACAATTTTAGAAAAACTGGACCAAAAAATATGAGGCCAACATCTGGACATTCTGTGAAAATCTGTACAGTTGAGAGGTATGTAGGGCATTAAAAAAACTCCTAGTAGCAATATTACTCTGCACCAAGATCATTAATCTCCTCATCAGACCTGGATGTGGGTCAAGAATAGCCCAGTGAACTAGATTACCTGGAAGCAAGGAAATCAGCTATGGAAGTCAAAACAAATATGTTGTATATGTAAGGATATACCCACCTGGGGCATCACCACTGATACCTGTGGTGGGTGAAGATTTGTGTCAATGTCAGGTGCTCTACCTGTCACCCTAGACAGGGATGTCAAGACCTCCTCCATGTCTATCAATGGTATCTGTGTTGACACTATGACTAGTTGATTAGTGACCTGTTGTGGCCACCAACAGCATTAATGTTCATGACAAGGTCCTGCCAGGCATAGCTGAAGAAACTCTGGTTGGTCTTGTTGGTTAGGAGGATCCATTGGCTGTGCTCACAGAGAACCTGCAACAAGATATTTCTCTCAACCTAGAAAAAGATTTCCATTGATTTTCTTAATTTGAGCCATCTTGGCTTGGAAATGTGAATGCATATGGTTAGCTGTTAGACAGTGATATCTACACACCAGCAGTACAGTGCCCCACGCCATGTTCCACAGGTTGCACAGTCTGTGCAACATTCGACCACCCAGAGGCACAGACCTCCTTTTAATAGGTCACTGTCATGGAGCAGCTGTTTGCAGCTGGTCACAGACATGCCTGTGCATTATGTACCTGTGAAGTCTACCTTGGAAATGTGGCTGGATGTCATTGCATCTGTATATGTGGTCTGTGTACCATGGCCTCCAGCATCATAGGTACAGCCTCAACCATACTTGGATGGCTACAGCTGTGTTCACCTGTCCCCCTGTCTGTCCCACTTAGCAGTGCTGTGTAGCATCTGTTACCTATATATGTCAGCCTTTTGATGTCCCCCACACTTCCCAAGGCAAGCAGTTTCAAACTCAACATATGTGCTAACAGCATGGCTGCTATGCTACTGTCCACTGTTATGTACTCTCTGGCCTTCATAGGTTCTCAGCAGAACATGAGGTTGGGTCTACTGTAAACGTATCCCTGAGTATGTCACTTGCAACATGTGTGATATACCATAGGTACATATATATGCCAGTAAGATCCCTCCACCCCCTCCTTGCCTAATGCAGAGTGATGCTCATTTACTACTCCTCAGTCCATATAATTAACTTTGGAGATTCCCAGCTCCACAAACACCAGAGGCACATTCTGAAAATTCTAATGTGAGGTATTGCCAGGTATGCCAGGAGAAGTAGGGCAATGGATGTGTAACATATGCCAGCATAGCTAGTTGGAGTTTTGTAAAGAATTATATGTCCATTAGTATATCAAACTGATTTGTACAGATGCTTGTATTGAAAATGTATTTGTAAAGCTGCTTGTGTTAAAAATGCACCAACAGTGAGTCCTGCGGGACAGAAAAGAAATACACAGGTATGTTAGACTGTATTGTAACTGTTGAAATGAATATATTCTAACAGAGGATACTGGAAGAGAAGAGGTTAATCTCAGTCCAGCTAACTTTGAAAAATAGTCTGAAATTAAATTACCTGGTTTAGGCCATAAAGATTGCAGCTTACACTTCTGACTGCAGCCAGAGACAAAATGTCTGTGAAAACCAGGACTAGGAACCCTATTATATTGTCCTTAGGGGTGAACTAATTGCTGACCTGGAAGGATGTTAGTTTTGAAATGGTTTCATAGCTTCCAGGAGGTATAACACATCCTAGCAAAGCTCTATCTGTGTGTATGGTAACGCATGTGCTAAACTCTGGTTCAGCTTCTAGTAAAGGAGGGTAGCATGGTAACCAGAGTCAGATGACCGGATGTATGTGATGTAATTCAGTAATCCAGCATTGCAATGATGTTTTAATACTAGGTGATAAAAGTCTCAGGGCAGTCTGTTTCTAAAATCTGACAAAGAAGGACCCCTCACCCATTTCATTTTGCCTTGCTTTAGTAAGTAACTAGGGAATATTAATTCTTTAGATAAGTCCAAAAAATATAGGGAGATTAGTTAAGTACTGTTTTTCTGTAACTGTGTGAATCTATCCATCCGTGTTATTTTAATATTTCCTGTGATTGAAACTCTGGTTTATTGTAAATAGTTATTTAGTATTTTCATGTTCTTTTGTTGTTTATTACTGAATAAATTTAAACCTTTCATTGTGACTGGTCTTTTAGAGAATACTTTAACATTTAAGAGTACTTATATTTATTTGATGACACTGCAGCCCCTCCTGAAAGCCTTGCTCGATTGGTCAAACACTACCATTTGTATTAGTATTCATTTTACTCCATATAATTGAGTACCCTTGTAAGATTAGCTGGCTTTGGAGTATTCTGGTGACAGTGGATCTACAGTGTAGTCTGGGCATAACTAGTAAATCTGTGCCAGCCTTTCCCAGGTGTGTGTGAAAATGAAATGTCAACGCGTGTGTGTGTCAGCTACTTGGAGCAGGAACACAGAGCACTGGTTTCGTAGAGAGGGTGGTGAAAGACTTGGTTTGGAACACTCGGCTGAGGTCTAAACTCTACAGCTGTGTCATTGAGGAGTCTTACTGGGAGCATGGAGAGAGAGAAAAACCCAGCCCGAGACTGTGTTCCCTGTGTGCTCTTAAGGAAAATTGTACTTGGTGCCGAGAGCTAGATCTGAGAATACTGTGTGTATCTATTTCTGTTCCAAGTGAATGTACCTCACCAGTGTCGGTGTAAGGATTGAAGCTACTTGACTGCTGGCCCAGAAGAGGGGTGTCACATATTGGTGAGCACTGGTGCAGATGTTATTTAACTTTTGTAGCCTGTAGGCAATTGTCACTGAAGGTGGCCACAAGAAACAGTTTCATTTTCACAACAGTTTTATTTTTTTTTTTTTAGTTTAGTCAGAGAAAGCAGACAAAGATGCCAGCAGAGGTGTATGACAAGTTGACAAAACCAGTTGGCCAAGGTTTGTGAAGCTAAGGGACTGCTGCATGCCAACCTGACTAAAGAGGAAATTATTTCAGCCTTAATCATAGCTACAGCATGGATTGACAACCAGTCTGGTGATGGAGATGTGCAGCCTTCAGAAACAGGGCAGTTCAACTTTTTCTCAAAAGATTTAAAAGTCCATCTGGCATTAGAGATTTGAACTGGAAGCCAAACATTTGGAAGTGGAATCAGCGGAGAGACCACAGCATTTGGAGGCTGAAGAAAGGGAGAAACAGATGGAATTAGAATCAGCAGAGAGACTGCGGTATTTGGAGGTCTATGCAAATGAGAAACAGTGCCAACATGAGATGGAGATGCTGACTCTTCATCAGGGTCATGGAGGTAATGGGGAAGGGAATAACTGAACCCAAGAAGCAATAAAGGTAAGTAAATTACTTCCACAGTTTACAGAGGGTGATCATTTTGATAGTTTTATTCATATATTTGAAAGAGCATGTAAGTCATATTATATTGACCAAGGGATCTGGCTATGATTTCTGACCCCCTTACTCCACGGTAAAGCTATAACTGCTGTTTCTAAATTGCCTGATACTGATTGTTTAAACTATGATAAGGTAAAACTGTTTATTGGAATGTTTAAGGTAACACCTGAAGCTTACAGAAAAAAAAAATTTGTGAGCATAGACGCAAGGCAGATGAAAGTGCATGCAATTATATTGCTGAGTTAAGCACTTATTTTCATAGCTGGATGAGTGGGTGTCAGGTCACCACTTTTGAAAGGCTGGCAGTCCTTTTGGTGAGGGAACAAGCCCTTAGCACTTTGCCTAAGGACATGAGAATCTGGTTGGCAGACCAGCTGTGTAACACTGGAGATAAGCTGGGAGGAAAAGGGATCTCTACTTAGCAAGCAGGACATCACTGCACAAGAAGGGAATACCCAGTGCTGCACATGGATATAAGGGAACCCATAGTGGGCAGTCTAAACCATCTCAACAATGTCTACCAGTAACCAGGGAAGCCACTAGTTCAGGAACACGACCAGGATCAAGGGTTAAATGTTTTTAAATGTAACCAGTGGGGCCATGTAGCATACATATGTCCATGGAGGCAAGGTGGGGAACAAAAGGTGGGGGAGCCAACAAGTGGGAATAACAGTATGCCAGTGATAAGTTGTCTGGAGACAACAGGGGTACCAGACTATTGCCAGAGTTTATATTCTATCTTAGTGGATTGAAAACAGGCCACTACTAAGAGAGACAGCCTCTGACATAACTGTTCTGAAGCCTGCAGTTGCTGAAGAGGAGCAGTACTTTCTTGGCAGTCCACTCCAGTCAGGGCTTTAGAAGGGACCTCATTCCAAATTCCTTTGGCTAGGGTTCACCTTGACTGGGAAGGTGGAAAAGGAAGCAAGTAGGTAAGTGTGTTTGAGGATATCCCTGCAGATGTCCTGATAAGGAATGATTTTGATAATGCAGTACTTTGTGTGCATGCAGTTACATGCAGTCAGGCTTGGAGACAGGCATGTGAGGCTGGTAGCCTTATGGAGAGAGGGACCCCCACACCTAAAGCCAGGGCTGGTGAGGTGGCTGTTTCAGGGAGGGAGCTACCCTGTAACAGTGAGCCTGAAGGTGATCCACAGCTGCTGGTAGGTTTTGATGTTCCCTTGGACAGAGTGACTGCAAGGGCAGAGGTGAATGGTACTACCCGTGTTGACAGTGAGGCACCGCTGTCCGAGGATATCAGACTTACTGTGGAAGGGGATCTGGGAAGGGTCACAAAGGTAGAGTTGAGACAGGCTCAGTTCTCGGACCCTACACGAAGAGGCTTGAGGGAGGTAGCTATGGAGGCACCTGATCCTCAAGGAAAAGGGGAGTCTGTATACTGGAACAAAGGGTTACTGTATAGAGAGTGGACCCCCTGATGGAGGACTAGAGGGTGAGGTAATACAACAGTTGGTAGTACCCAGAGCCTACTGTCTGGCACTTCTAGCAATAGCCCATGACATTCTTTTTGCAGGTCATATGGGCATAAAGTGTACCGATAGACATATTATGCAGAACTTTTATTGGTCTGGGATTGCAAGGGATGTAACATGGTACTGCAGAACCTGTAAGCAGTGCCAAAAAGTAGACAAGGCAGGGACAAGGTCAAAGCTCCTTTGGTGCCTTTGCCTGTGACTGAGGAGCTTTTTCAGAGGGTAGATATGCATACTGTGGGTCCTCTGAATACCCCAAGGTCCACAGGGAAGATGTATATCCTGGTGGTGGTAGATTATGCTACTAGATACCCTGAGGCATTGGCTCTGTCCTCAATTGAGGCAGAGAATGTGACATATGCTTTGTTAGAGATTTTCAGCAGGGTAGGTTTCCCGAGAGAAATCCTGACAGGTGCCAATGTCATGTCATTCCTGCTGGCTTGTCTGTGGGAACACTGTGGGGTGAAGCACCTAAAGACCACCTCCTACCACCCTCAGACTAATGGTCTTGTGGAGAGAAACTCTACACTAAAGACCATGCTATGGGCACTTGCAGACCAGTTTGAGAGAGTAGGACAAATATTTCCCCTTCTGTTTGCATACAGAGAGGTACCCCAGGAGTCCATAGGTTTTTCCCCTTTGAGTTGTGTGGGCACAGGGTGTGAAGGCATTCAGATTTGATTCGTGATGAGTGGGAGGTTAAGTTTGAATCCCACAAGAAGTCTGTTATGTGGCATATGACCTAAACCTCAGGACAAGGCTTAAGAAGCTCATGGGCTCGGCCCAGGAGAACCTGGCAGGAACCCAACAGCAGAAAAAGGTCTGGTATGACAGGAATGCTCGAGCTAGAGAGTATGCTGTGGGGCAGCTTGTAATGGTTCTCACCCCTGTCTGACACAATAAGCTGCAGGCATCCTGGGAGGGACCCTACAAGGTGGTAATGAAGGTTAGTAATGTTAATTAAATGGTAGAACTGCCAGGCAGGAGGCAGGGGCATAAATTGTATCATGTTAACATGATGAAACCTTACCATGATAGGGAGGCCCTTGTGCTGAGTATTTGCAGTGGGTGGCAGGAGGAGTCAGAGGGGGATCTGTTGCTACATTGAGCCAGCCAGCAAAATGTCAAGTTATTAAGGTAGAGCCTAGGGTTGCAGGCATATGACATGACAGTGCAGCACAGTGGTGGGGTCAGCAATGCTAATACAGATGGGTTAATGTATTCCCAGACAGGCTTACCCCTTTCAAGCAGCATTTCTCCAGGGTCACTTGAGAAACTAGATTGAGTCTTCAAAGGGGGAAGAGCTGTGATGATGTGAGGTATTGCCAGCTATGCCAGGAGAAGTAGGGCAGTGGATGTGTAGCATATGCCAGGTGGAGTTTTATAAATAATTGTATGTCATTTGTATATCAAACTGATTTGTACAGGTGCTTGTGTTGAAAATGTATTTCTAAAGCTGCTTGTGTTAAAAATGTACCAACAGTGGTTCCTGCTGGACAGAAAAGAAATACACATGCATGTCAGACTGTATTGTAACTGTTGAGGATGCTGGAAGAGAAGAGGTTAATCTCAGTCCAGCTAATCTAGCTAATTTGAAAAATAGGCTGAAATTAAATTATCTGGTTTAGGCTACAAAGATTGCATCTTACAGTTCTGATTGCAGCCAGAGATTAAATATCTTTGAAAACCAGGACTAGGAATCCTATTGTATTGTCCTTAGGGGTGAACTAATTGCTACCTTGGAAGGGTGGAAGTTTTGAAATGGTTTTAAAGTTTCCAGATGGTATAACCTATCTTAGCAGAGCTCTGTGTGTATGTCAACACATATGTGCTAAATTCTGGTTCAACTTCTTGTAAAGGGGGGTAGTGTGGGAACCAGAGTCAGATGACCCAGTGTACATGATGCCATTCTGTAATCCAGCACTAAAATGATGTTTTAATACTTTGTGAGACAGAAGACAGGGCAGTTTGTACACCTGTCAAAGAAGCACCCATCAGCACTTCATCTTGCCTTGCTTTAGTAAGTAACGAAGAAGTAGTAATTCATTAGATCAGTCAGGAAAATATAGTGAGATTAGTTAGGTACCGTTTTTCTATAAATGTGTGAATCTATCCATCTCTGTTAGTTTTAACATTTCCTGTGGCTAAAACTCTGGTGTTTATTGTAAATAGACAGTATTTTCATGTTCTTTTATTTATTATTAAATATATTTAGACCTTTAATTGTATCTGGCCTTTTAGAGAATATTTTAACCTTTGAGAGTACTTGTATTTATTTGGTGATACTGTGCACGCTCCTGAAGGCCTTGCTGCATAGGTCAAACACTACCATCTGTATTAGTATTCATTTTACTCAGTATAATTGGGTACCCATGTAAGAAGCTTAGAGTAGTTGGCTTTGGAGTGTTCTGGTGGTGGTGGAACTGCCTTACAGTCAGGGCATAACTGGTAAATCTATGCCTGTGTGTGCGCGTGTGTGTGCGTGTGTAAAAATCAAATCTCAGACTGTGTGTCGGCTACTTGGAGAAGGGACACAGAACACTGATTTCAAAGTAAGGGTGGTGGAAGACTTGGCTTAGAACCCTTGGCTGAGGACTCGGCTCTACAGCTGTGTCAGTGGGAAGTCTTACTGGGGGCCTGGAGAGAGAGAAACCCAGCACCTAGACAGTGTTCCCTGTGTGCTGTTAAGGGAAATTGTGCTTGGTGCAGAGAGCTGCATCTTAAAATTCTGTGTGCATTTATTTCTGTTCCAAGTGAACATCCATTACCAGTATCAGTGTAAGGATTGAGGCTCATTGATTACTGGCCCAGAAGAGGGGCGTCACAAGAATAATTCCCTCAAGCAACACCATAGGGAGACATATTTTGAAAATCAGTTCCAGTCCTCAACAAATTACAGAGACACATTTTGAAAAGCATTTCCCCACACCAGCGGACAACAGAGAAGCACATTTTAGTTACTACTCCCCTTATATGAGCTGTATACTCTACTTCCAGCAAGCATACCTCATGGTATCATCAGTTAAGCACTGTGGCTGTACACTTCAAAGCAGACTAACAAACCCACCTGTGATCCTTGCCTCCCAGTCAATAGTCAGATGTTGATTAACTCCCCACAAACAGCTACAGTGGCAGTAAAACAAAGATTTTGCCCACGTTCTCCCACATGTCCAGTTAGTATCCCATAAATAATTACCAAAATAGTTATACATCTGTGCATACTCTGCAGTTGTACTTTCAGTCTCAATTCCTTTTGCTTCCACTTCAGTAAAATTCTGTATAATTATGAGCACTGCTGTGGCTATCAGTTTTGAGGCTGTTAGCCTAACAGTTATTAAAATGAACCAGTCTTGAGTAATTATTTCTGAGCTGCACATTTTATACAGTGTACACTGGACCAAGGCTTTGATATGAGGCTTATGTCTGACTGTGCACATACACAAGTGACTGTGAAGTGCATTGCAGATACATGGATGGGCACTTCTAAGGGAATGTGGGTATATAAAGTGTGCTGTGGTCCCTAGTGGTGCTAAAGAGCAATAATAGAATGAGATGCGACTTGCATGGACTACATATAAGCAAATCATTATGTTTACACCTCAAACACCATCGTGGCATGACATGCATTTATGTGCCACTATATTGTGGCATTTCAAACTGTCACTCTTGTTTGGTGCCTATTGATTCATATCACAAGATAGCTGCAACATACATCTGTATTTGTGTGCTACTATATTCCTGAAGATTGTGACTGGTGCAGTGACCATGGCTTCGAAGAGTTCTGATTATAGCAGGGCTCTCAAGTGTTGCATGAAGGAATCTAAAACATATCTGTAGCTCATGTACAGAGTGTTGGGGCCCTCTTATGAGGGTCCCTCGTATACAGTGGATGCATGGCACTGCCTTGGCAGGGTTTATTACTGAGGGGTGGAAGGACTACTATAGTGATCTGAAAAGGCTCCAACTTGACCTTCTTTGCCACTGGGAAGAGGAGGAGCTTAGGGAAAGTGCTCCTGAGATATGCAGTAAGTACTCATGAGAAGTACGTTTTGCTGTAATGGAAAACTAACTGCCAAGCCAAATGCAGGACATGCGAGTCATATCAGTTTCCATTTTCAGCTTCTGGGGAAGTAGAGTAGAGAAGGGTGACCTTGCAGAGGTGTCAGGAATAACTCTCCAAATGCAGAAGCAAGCATGTACCATTGATAATATAGCTGTACATACTTTTCATACCAGCATAATTGTGTGTTAGTGCTTTGTTGATAGTAGTGGGGGCCCTTCCTTCTGGGTATTCACACCTTCCTGCACAAGTGCACTGCAAGGTGTGGCTGCAGTGCTGTCCTGCCCACCCAAACTCAGATATGACCATAATCAACAGAAAACACACTTAGTTTATTGACATTGTTGCTGTTGGAATCTGGCTTGCCGCAGCTTCAGTTCTTTTATTATTATATGTCCATACTGTCAGTGTAGGGGGGTCATACTCCTGCCTCTACTTATCCCTCCAGCATGCTGTGTGACATACTCTGCCTTGCTCAAATGGCTTTGGCCCACCAAATTGCAATGCCCAATTGCCATAGCTCTGCCATCCCTCCTTTCATGATGCATCAGTCTGATTGCTTGGCATGCTGCATTCACTGCCCTTTCTAAGCACCAAGATGGTGCACACCATGATCATGCTTTATAACAGCATACTCTCTCATATACTGTAGGCTGGCATATATAGTACTACTGTGACTGCCATTGTTTTAGCCATTGTAGCGGTGTCCCACTGCCATGGTTCACATGTTACACTACAGGTATCAGAGTATGCTATGTATATCAATTCTACCATGTCTCTTGGAAGTAAAGCATTGCACTGGAGGCTTCCCAGTCTACCTTACGTGGCACCTTCAGTTGCGTATTACACCACATGCATTGTTCTCCTCACATACAAAAGGGGGAGGGGGACTGCTTAAGATATGCGACTTCCTGCCCCTTTTGATACCCTGCCTGCAGTCGAACCTTTTTATTTGGCATGTCACAGCAATTCTCTACATTGCCTTTGAATAAAAAACACCACTTTACTACACATAACAATTAGTTTTGATAGTATGTATTATACAGACTTTCCAGTGTTTTCTCCTGTTGTGTCTTGATCTGTCTCTCTCTCTCTCTATTTCTTGTTCTCCTCCTTTTATATTTATTATTTATTTGTTCATTTTATTTCTTTTGATTTATGATGCTGTTTTACCAGGGGTTTATGCTAACACCAGGGATCCATACTAATGGTGGGAGGTGTGTATGTACTGATTTTGGCAAGTGTGCCTGCCATAAAGCCCAGCCCCCCACATGGAAGGGGGTGCAGGGGGCTTGCCCTCCTGCACAACTGCTTTTGTAGTGTGTAATGTTTTGTTATTACTGGTTCGGTGAACCGTTATTTGCAAAAGTAGACTTTGGTTTAAGTGCACTTTCGTGTAAATGGGGTTGTACTTTTGTTTGTTGAAATAACGAGATTTTGACAAATGAAAGTAGACCCTGTGGGACAGATGAAGAAATGAGGACATAAGAGCAGAAGTCAAAGTAGCTCCAGTTGCAGAAAAGGTCAAAGAGAACAGATTACAGTGGTTTGGGTGCATGTACGGAAAAGGAGAAGACAATCTAATGATTTGGTATAGACAGGAAGAAGGCAAGAGGAAACAAGGGCATTTAGCAAACCGGTGGATGGATTGTGTAAGAGAAGATCTGTGACAGTCGGCCATGAGTGTCAAAGAAGACAGGAGAGTGGGATTGAATAGAGAGATGGTGACATTTGACACAACACCCTGAAACCATGTAGAAAATTGGAAAAAGGGTGTTGATGATGATGATGATGCTATTATATGCAGTGACACTCAGAGCTGTGACAGAAGTCACCTTGCCTTGTAATCCCCTGACAAAGGATATCCAGCAGGCGATAACCTGGAGGATTCTATATTGACTTCTGGTCAGTCACTGGGTGGGCTGGGGAGTCATCTGTCCTTCAGGGGATGCTGCTGGTTGGTCATAATATGTTAGCTGGCAGGAAATGGAGTACGTAGTGAGAGCAGTGGTAGACTAACAGTTTTACCCCACATTGGCCACCAGGAAAACATTCTTATGCGACTGAGATGGTTGTACTGCTGCCTGGCCCTGCTGAATGAGTCACCAGTGGTTGGGCCAAGTGGAGAGAGCAGTCACAGAAGTGGCTGACCTCTGGCTGGGTGCAGCATTGCTCAGTGCGAAAGTCAGCTGTCAGCCCACCCTATCCCTCATGGTGTTCCTGTTAGTTTTATTTAATTTTCCTCCCCAGTTTGAACTACACTGCACTCCTTCCTATAACCAGTTGTCCTCCCCTTTGTCTGTGTCCCTTCTTGTGTTTCTCCCTTTTGTGTCAGCACCTCTCCCATTAGTCTTTGTAAGTATTCTGAGTTTGCTTGCTGTGTTGCCATCACTATACCTTCTTTCTCACCAGCCTCTTCCACTTGCTTCTTTCTTTCTCTAGCCTTCTTAACAAAAAAATGGGCATCTGTCCCACAGAAAAAAATACCTTTGCTTCCTCTTCCCACATCCCAGTCTACCCATCACCTTGCTCTTCTGTTTGTTCCTTTGCTTGCTCTTCCCCCATTCTGGCTGCCCTATATTCCCATTGTCTTCCCATTAATGAAAATAAATTGGCAAGGGCTTTGCTGAGAAGCCTTTAAAATGACTGTCAGCAGTTCTCATAGCAGTGTGACTTAGCGTGTTTGAATGCACATAATCACTGGTATAGTACATGCATGCTACTGGGTTCCTCTGGCCATGTGACTGTTGTCACACTATGCTGCTCCTCTTTAAATGGTCTGTGTGACTTTTGCTATTGCATTCATGAATTAGTCTCTGTCATACTGATTGCCTCCTGTTACATTGTTAATCAGCTTTGGGAAGTATCTCTGTTCTTTGTGCTAATTAGCCAATGTACAAATGCATAACCTATGTTTACTTGTTTCTGAATTTCAGGGACTATTAATTTCTCTATTTATTTTCCTTTCATTTTCCACTTTACATTCCCTCCGTTACATTTCCCTGTGCTTTTTAAAGTCAGTTAGTAACCCCTGAAGGTCTTTTAAGATTCTCTGTGTAAACATTTCTTGATTGACATCTTCCCCTTCCTTAAGTATATCCGTTCAACTCTTGTCATTTTCCACTAGACTAATACTGCACATGTAGTTGTCTTCCCTGAGACAAGCATTTGTTTATGAGATTTAAAAAGTGCTGATTTCTTCATACTACACTACATAACTACCATTTATCTTGAATTATTTACTTTAATATTTTAACATGGTTAGCTTGTGGGAATGAAAAAAGGACTACCACTGATTTAAGCTACGTTCTTGCCTCTATTTGATAATCATAAAAGTGGAAGAATAAATTGTTAACTTTGAAATGTATGTGAGGTAATAACTCTCTGACTTGATCTACTAAAAAGGTCACTTATTATATATTGTCTGACCATCTCTTAATTGCTGTCTTCCTTTTCTCGAGTGCCTCAGGCTAACTGTACCAGTTTCCACTCGACCAGTGATATACTTAGTCTGATTCCCTATGAAACTACCATTTATCTTGCATTCTTGACTTTCTTTTAATTTTTATCATGTTTAAAGACTGGAAGAAAGCAATACTATCTTTGACTTTAATTTACATTTTGTGTCTACTCTTCTAACCCTATAGTTGCCAAGAAGAAATTATCTATTAAATTTATGTCGGGTAATGGACACACACTCATAACTAACTCCAACCAATAGTTATAAATCACAGTTATTGTTTCACTTTGCACTGCTACTTCCTTGTTTTTCATTTTTAAAATAGTTATTTTACTGTCAATAATCAGTCAGCTAACACTTAGTGCATTGTTTCTATGTTTTACAATTAACAAGGCACTTTCTTGCCTTACTATTACAAGTCAAGCCAACTTACAACCAGAGAAAAAAGTCAGTATCCCTCCATGGTTACACTAACATGTTGTACAGCAATGTGTTACATTTTACTGTAATATTAAACTATTTAAAACACAATAATATTTATTCTATTTTCTGTTTTACTTGCAATTATTTATTTACTTTAGTTAGCTTCTTCATGGGCAACAACAAAGGGAAGTTCATATGTTTCCGTTCCTGCACTAGTTTGAAACTCCCCAATTCTCCCAATATTTATCAAGGGCTGAATTCATAAAGTGTACACCTCAGTCATTTTTTGAATTCAGGCACAGCTCCACCACAGTGCTTTTGCAAAATAACGTGCAGCACCACGGTGGGTGTCTCCACGGTTGTGCTACATGCTAATGAGGTAGTCTGGGAAAGAGACATAAGTGCTCTCCTAATGGACGTGCCTGTGCTAAGGCATGTACACAATCTATACCCTGGAAGTTCTTGGCTGCTCACAGTAATAAACATGTCCAAAAAGCTATGTTCGTCCAGTGTAGTAGAGGTAAGTGGTGGGGGGTTTATTGGTAAGGTGATGTAAGAGGGTGTGTGTTTGTGAGGGGCTGTATGTGTGAGTTTGTGTTTGCTGGGGGTTGTAGTAAGGGTGTAGGTTAGAAATGTGTGTGTGGGTGAATGGTTGAGTGTGTCCGTGACTACATTCGGGTGAGGAGGGGGCTGTGTTCGTGTGTAAAAATGGAATGAATTTGTTTATCTGTGTTTGTGGCTGTAATATTTTCACAAACTCCTGGACTAATGAGCAAAGCCTAAAATAATGGGTGGCTTGGAGGCACTAGCAACAAGGGAAAACTCTCTAAATTTGTGCTTGAATGACATTTAAGCAGAATGAAGGTTGGAGTGGGAATCCCTAGCCACCAGGAATAACTCTTAACTTATGCCTGAATGACACTTGCATGTAACATGGGTCAGGGAACATTAGACGCTAAGGAGAAGTCTTCACTAAAGTATGGGTAGGGGCAACATTAATAATCTATATAGTGTGTCTTAAAGGCACTTGATTAAAAAAATGGACCAGGGAGCCATTAGACAGCAGGGATAGTTTTAACAGCATGCATTAAAGGGCACTTAAAGGGATTCCAACACTGTATCTTTCCACCTCCCATAAAGGGGATTATTTCTCTGTGTCACCAAAAGACACTAGGGACATCACCTTTAAAACCTAAAAAAGTAATACCCCCCCCCCAAAAAAAAAACTAAAGTATGCTACATTAGCCCCCTTTGCTTACTGATAAGTTAGTGCAGCAGGATTTTTTGAAATATTATAAAGATCTCTCGTTTGTTGTTCAATGCCTGAAGCAGTTTGTGACTTAAAAGGCAGAGGGACTAGAAACATCAAGCTTACCTCTCAACCTTGTATTGCAAGATATCAAGACAAAGCCAAAATCATAGGGACTGGTTTGAATCATTTCTCTTAAAAACTTTGAAAGCTACTTTAATAGTAGCTTTCACACAACCATGCGTTTACTGAAGGATATGAAGTGTGAAACCCCAAATGTCTGACATTAAGAATTGACTATAAACATCCATAAATTACCAGGGAGTTATTAGGTTATTCTGACAACAATAAAAAAGATGAACAAGCACAGGAATCTGTCTAGTTCCAACCTCATCACCATGAGTGTTGAGGAAAAAATAAAAAAAGAGAAATTAATGGTCTTTGGACTTTGTTGATGAGCTCAGTCACAATAATTACCAAAAATCATGAAAACCAGGTAGTCTTCCAAAGCAACAAGCCTTTATTCAGCATAGACAAGCAATCCTCAGTAACTTCTCTTTCGGCTATTCCTGTTAGGGGTCACCACAGCAGATCATCTGTTTCCATTTCTTCCTGTCCTCTGCAAATTGCTCTGTCACACCAACCACCTGCATGTCCTCTCTCACCATGTCCATAAACCTTATCTTAGGCCTTCCTCTTTTCCGCTTACTTGGCAGCTCCATCCTTAGCATCCTTTTCCCAATTTACCTATCATCCCTCCTCAGCACATGTACAAACCAACGCAATCTCACCTCTCTGACTTTGTCTCCAAACCGTCCAACCTGAGCTGACCCTCTAATATACTGATTCCTAATCCTGTCCATCCTTGTCACACCCAGTGCAAATCTTAACATCTTTAACTCTGCCACTTCCAGCTCTGACTTCTGCCTTTTTCTCAATGCCACAGTCTCCAACCCATACAACATAGTTGGTCTCACTACCCTCTTGTAGACCTTCCCTTTCACTCTTACTGGTACCCGTCTGTCACAAATCACTCCTGACACTCTTCTCCACCCATTCCACCCTGCCTATAAGCTCTTCACCTCTCTTCCACACTCCCCATTACTCTGAACTGTTGATCCCAAGTACTTAAACTCATCCACCTTTGCCAGCTCTACTCACTGCATCCTCACCATTCCTCTATCCTCCCTCTCATTCACACCGGGCTTGGGACCAGCATGAAGAAATGCACTGGCTTGTGCATCCACAGTGGCTGGCTTATGCATCCCCAGTGGCTGGGTTAAGCGATCCTCAGTAACAAAAATCATAAATATTTTACTATGTTAAACATATCAGCTTTTATACAATTAGAAGTAGGAGTGGAAAATATACATTTGCCCTTCTGAGCTGGGAATTTCTGGTTAAAGGCTTATAGTGCCTGCATATTTGAACTGTTTCTTACTGAAATTGGTACACCTTGTTTGCTGTAGCATAGACTAGATCCAGGCCTGCTGAATCTAGCTTTGTTTGTATGCTTGTTGTTTGTTTTCTTGTTATTTCCCTGAAACGCTAATTCCACCTAAAACACGGCTTTTCAGACCTTCTGTGGATCCCTAGTGATATTTGAATTGCTTACTGTACTTATTTCCTTGTTTCACTTGAATGAAAGTTACTGTTTGTCATTTTTGCATTTAAGTTACCTGTAGCACATTGCATTTAAGTTACCTGGCACTTGCTCACTAAAGCAATTATATAAGTCAGCACTAAAAAATTAAAAGCACTACACCCTCACAAACTCCCCTTGAGTACCTTGTTCCCCATTGGCCCTTTTTTTCAATTATAAAGGAATTCCCAATACTATTCTAGCATGTCCAAAGGTCAGTTGTCAATCTTCACTCCGGTCCAGCTGGTGAATCTGGGAATCTTGAGGCAATGTTACAACTGCCTCATGTACACAGACAACCCTCTCCTCCTCCCAACAAATTCCAACACATGTGAGAGATGCAACCATATAGCCAAACTGGAGGCTAAGCTCTCTCAACTCAGTACTGGCGTAACCAGTCAGGATGAAAAGGAAACCACACTCACTACAATTCCAGTCTCACATAGACCTAACACGACAGCAAACCAAACACATAAACACACAAAACCATACTCAGAGGCTCTAAATAAAAATCTGCCTAAGCAGCAGAGACCTCCAAAGCAGACACCCAAGCAACCATTACCCCAAAACAAAACACATGCAACACATAGCTCACAAAGCCAGTGTGCCGAACAGTCACAGCCCTTAAGGCTAAACAAC
Source organism: Protopterus annectens (assembly GCF_019279795.1). NCBI lineage: Eukaryota > Metazoa > Chordata > Ceratodontiformes > Protopteridae > Protopterus > Protopterus annectens. Next base: position 990,658,313 of record NC_056728.1, read on the forward strand.
ACACCTGATACACTTGTAATAGGTGACTCTATCATCAGGCACACTGATGTCCCGCTCACCAGGCTGAACAAGGAGAAGGTCACGGTGAGCTGCCTGTCGAGCGCTAGGAACTGCCACATAACACAAGCACTCAGGTCACTCCAAGGCAAGTACAAATATGACTCAGTCATTGTCCATGCTGGTGTGAATGACCTGAGACGTACCTCCCTGGACTACATGAAAAGAGACATAGAGGAGCTCTCTGAGCATGTAGCCCAGGCCGGTATGACCCTGACCTTGAGTAGCATCTTACCCTCACCAAGAATGATGCCACAGTATGAAGACAAGATGATCAATTTCAACAATTGGCTTAAGTATTGGTGTCATTCAAAGGGGATCCAATGCCTGTCAGCCTGGGATGACATGCTCGACAAGCCACGATGCTTTGCTAGGGACGGCTTGCACCTATCACCCCTGGGCTTTTGGATATTGGCAAAGGCTCTTGCTACCCCCATAGTGCCTTTTTTAGGCAAGGCTCAAAAGACAAACCCACCTCCATAGGTATCCCAAGGGATAAGAAACTAAGAGTAGTGCTACTCAACGCCGGAAGTGTAAACCTCAAGATGCATGCACTCGAAACTCTCCTTAGCATGGAAAACATCGATATCTGTGCAGTAACAGAAACCTGGTTCAAGGCTCCTGAGAGCACCCCAGCACTACCAGGTTATACCTCATACCATGCTTTTCGGCCCCAAAACTTGGACCGAACCACAAAAGGAGGGGGAGTATCAATATTTGTCAAAGATACCCACACCTCCAGGTTGGTGGCACAGCATGAAGCATCAGAGACTATCCATGTGCAACTAACAGTGGGTAAAACTGCCTTCCAGTTTATAGCCTGCTACAGACCACCCTCCCAAACCCAAGAACTCCACTCAGCCTTCCTAAGAGCACTGGAAAGTATGAAGGTCTCTCCAAACACCATTATATTGGGCGACTTCAACTACCCAAACATAGACTGGGAGCATTACTCTAGCTCCAACACCCTAGCCCATAGGTTCCTAGAATTTATAAACTCAAATGCTATGGAGCAACTTGTTACCACTCCCACAAGAGGAGAAAATATACTGGACCTGATCATCACCAACATGGGGACTCTATGCTCCAGACCAGAAGTGTATCCCTCACGGGTAAGATCAGACCATAAACTAATCTCACTGGATATTCACAGCCCGACTCCACCCCCTGCACAGAAAACCGCAGTGAAAAACTTCTCTAAAGCAAATTTCACACTCCTCAAAACTGAGGTGGAATCCTTCAAAGCCCCCAGGCCTGTGGAAAATACGGCCCAGACCGCAGAATCCTTTATAAACGCATTCTATGAACACCTTCAGGAATGCATGGATCATGCAATCCCAAATAAAACCAAGACCCAATCATCCAAAGGCAGACGTCCTGTCTGGTGGATCCCAGCCATAAACAAACTATACAATAGAAGGAGGAAGTTACTACATGATAGAGCAAAATCCCAAAAAGGGAAGGCATCTCTGATCAGTATTAGCAAACAACTATGGGCACTCATAAAATCGTCTAAGGCCAGCTTTGAGAGAAAAATTGCACAGGACACTAAGGATAATCACAAGGCTTTCTTTAGTTATGTTAGGAACCTGGGTGGGAATTCCCAGATATGCTCAGAATTAGTCCAAAATGACAAAAAATACACTGAACCCACAGACGTTGCCAACATCCTAGCTAACAGGTTCAGCGCAAACTCCCCCCCCCCACCAAAAGGGCAAATATCTATCCCAGCAGAGTGCTGCCCCCCTGACATCTCAGATGCTCAGGTAAGAGCCACCCTCTCCAAAGCAAAAAACACAGCATCAATGGGACCAGACGGTGTCCCGGGCTGCATCCTACATGAACTCCAAGAAGAGCTAAACCCAAACATAAAACTACTGTTCAATCTCAGCCTTACTACAGGATATGTACCCAAAGAGTGGTGTACAGCAACGGTGGTCCCTCTCCACAAAGGTGGTGCCTCAACGGATCCTGGAAACTATCGCCCCATAAGCCTGACTAGCTTGGTCTGCAAAGCTATGGAAAGGATCATCATGGACCTTATAAATAAAGATATTGGGGACCTACAGACACTGGATCCTACCCAGTTCGGCTTTGTTAAGGGCAGATCCTGCCTCTTAAATCTGGTCGATTTCTTTAAAACAGTCACCAAGGCCATTGACGAGGGGAAGGTGGTCCACACAGCCTACCTGGACCTCGCAAAAGCCTTCGATACAATACCCCACTCGGGCATTATAGATAAGCTCACCAGCTTAAATATAAACCCCTATGTCACTAGATGGGTTGCAAACTGGCTCAAGGACAGAACCCACATGGTTAGAATTGCTGGAGCCATGTCAGAATCCAAACCAGTTACAAGTGGCGTCCCACAAGGCTCAGTCTTGGGACCTCTCTTGTTTGGTGTATATTTCTCAGAGGTACAGGCCAACATGGAATGACTGTGGTTGACCAAGTTCACAGATGACTGCAAACTGGGAGCCATAATCGACTCTCCAGCCGACACAAGCATCCTCCAAAAGGGCCTCATAGAAACAGACAACTGGTGCCAGAGCCATGGCCTCAAGCTAAATGCCAAAAAGTGTATAGTCATCCCCTTTGGCAAAAACAAAGTGCCCACAAATTACCACATAAGTGGTGATCCATTAAGTACAGAAGAAGTAATTAGGGACCTGGGGACCCAAGTTGATAGCAATCTCTCATTTGACAACCAAGTGGCCAAAGTGGTTAGAAAAACATTTTATATAGCCCACCTAATCATGAAGGGATTCACATCTAGATCAGGGGAGGTCATCGTGCCTCTTTACTCATCCCTCATCAGGCCCATAATTGAGTATAATGCCCATTTTGGGATGTACCTTACCAGACACCTGCAGCAACTGGAAAGACCCCAAAAGTACCTCACCAAGAGGATCAAAGGGCTCAAACAGATGCCATATGCTGCCCGGTTAAAGAACCTCCAGCTCTACTCAGTGGCATACCGCCTGCTCAGAGGCGATCTGTGCCTGATGTATAAAGCCATGTCCAACCCGGAATTAATGGACATGTTGCACCTCAGAAAATCCAAATCCCATCGAGCTATGCGCTCGAGAGACTTGAACCTCAGCACTGAAATAAATAGGACATGCTGGAGGGACAGATTCATAACCCAGAGGCTCCCTTCACTCTGGAATAAAATCCCAGTCCAGGTTAGGCAGAGTCCCTCATTGACTGTCTTCAAGAGGAATCTTGATGAGTGGATGGGGGATCGTAGGTTTACCCCGGGTATCACTTCTGTGTCACTGTTAGACAGAGGCACAGTATACTAACCTCTAAAAAGGGCATAGCAAAATTAATTTAAAATGGGTGGCGAAAGCCAAACACACTCTGGCTAGGCTTATAAATGCCCTAGGGCAGATAGCCTAATATGAACCTATGAACCTATAAACATATAGTTTAATTGTCTATTCAAGGTGAACAATATAAACATGGCCGTAAAAACTGCATTTTAGAACAGTAAGTACCCACCCCCACACACTACTACTGATTAGGTTAAACTAAATCCTAGTTAAGGAAAACACTTCCTATCAATTTGCAACCCACATTCCCAAATCAGGTGTTAAGAAAAGCATACCATACTGACTTTTAACTAAAATCACTTTCGGCCAACTAATGCAATAAAGCCTTCATTAGGTCTGTGACAAGAACTAAAATCATATATATAGGTAGAGAAGTAAAAAGAGTTAACTAGACTGATACAAGAAAAAAAGACATGGCTATCTAACCATAAACATTATCTAATATCCAATATGTAAGTATATAAGTTATTTATAGCTCAGAAAACAATATTTTATTTACAGATAAGAAAAAATGTTGGTGCTTTGCAGTAAAAAAAAAAAAAAAGTCATGTAAGTTTTCATGTTTACAACCCCAAAAACATGTATGTTCATTGAAAACCAGTAGGAAAAAAATGCATAAAAATAGTGGATGAAGTAAACTAGTTATATATAAAAGTGTGCATGAGCATGCATCAGTATGCTAATTGGGGGAATTATACCAGTACTTTCTGGTGATACTTCATAGTAATAGTGGCATGAAAAAATGTGTGTTTTGAATTTATCATTTAAATCTCTGATCTCTGGTGGGATGCAGAGTGTGCTGAATTTAATCAAAGCAGAATTGAGGTTAAAGTAACTAAACATATATACATTTATACACATACTACACATCATTTTTATTTTTAGTACATAAAAATATTTTCTCAAAAATTCCCTAAAAAAGCTTTACATATTGTGTGGCAGTTTATGTAAATTTAACACACTTTTACTAGAGCTATAGTAGTTAATTCCTGGTTTTCTGAATGCATTTAATTTCAACACCCAAATCACAGTTGACGTCTCCTTCAAGCTTATCCATCTACACACAGTCCAGAATGATAAATTTAAAACCAGAATGTGTTGGGTGTGTCTGGATAAGGCATTATTCTGGCATTTACATCTGATGTTAGAAAGATGAACTGAGATCCTCCTTTTCAGTTTATTCATAGTCTTAACCACAGAAAATGCAGGGCAGTCATTACACATGGCCCTATATTGCATTTATCACCTGCTGAAGTTTTCACCATCTTTTTAAGATAGGGACACTTAAATGAGTCGCACCTCATTAAGTACTCACAGAAAGTGCAGTTAGGTGGCCCACAGATTTTAGTGCTCATGTCATCCTGGTGTTTCTTATTTTTCTTTTTCTTTCCCACATAGCTACGTATGCTTCTGCTCTTTTTATATACAAATGTGGGGCGTTCTTCTAAAACCCTTACAAGCTGCTGATTGTCAGTGAGGATGGCCCAGTTCTCCTTAATAATGGCTTTAATTGTACTGAAATCGCAGGTGTGCCTTAGAATACAACTATCCTTACTTTTCTCTTCATTTCAGTTAGGGTGGCCTTGTTGCACAATTCTAGCATAAGGCCTATTCCATTTAGGGTCATTTTTAATTTTAGCATCTCTAATAGGATCCAGGATCATATGTAACATGTTTGATTCATATCCTCTGGTTAAGAAATCATTTTCAAGATCATTCATATTTTTGAGAAAAGGGGCCTAATCTGTGGTAATGTGTGCTAATATGTAGCCTTGTGATTTTATTACATTGTGCTTAATTTTTACTGGATGCATTCTGTCTTTGTGAAGCAAGTAGTTCACTCTTGTTGGTTACCTGTATAAGTTACTAATTTTTCCTTTGTTTTTATCAATACTGACAGCCCTATCAAGGTCCTGCACTAACTCAGAGCTGATGGAAGTGGTAACTTTCAGGAAGGAGGTGGAGTTGCTGATGTAATGGATAAATTCAGTGAGTTTAGATTTTTTACCTTGACAGACTATGAATACATTGTCAATAAAGCAAAGGTAACTGATCATAAATCTGTGGTATTCACTGTGCAGTACAAATTCCTCCTCCCACTTGCCTAGGGCTACATTGGTCAGGCTAGGGCCTTAGCTGCATGGCTATCCCCCTTGTCCATTTGTAAGCCTGGCCATTGAAACTGAAAAAATTGTAACTCAACACCAAGGTTATTAGTTTTCCCAATTGTTCACTTTGCCCTTGTGTCTGCTGTGGGCAAACTGAACACTTGGGAAAGCTTTGATGAATAAAGGCTTGTTGCTGTGGAACACTACCTGGTTTTCATGATTTTTGGGAATTATTGTGGTTGAGTTGATCAATAAAGTTTTAAGATGACTAGTTCCTCTCTCTTATTCTGACACCAGGAGCAGATGTGGGGAATGTGTGTGTGTGTGTGTGTGTGTGTGTGTGTGTGTGTGTGTGTGTGTGTGTGTGTGTGTGTGTGTGTGTGTGTGTGTGTGTGTGTGTGTGTGCTTTACTTATTTTACTGTGTTTGTGGGAAAATGACTGGGGGTGGGGTGCCTGTGCTAACACAATGCTGCCACGCTGTTAACTACCCAAGGAATGTGCCTGAGCTACATACACTGTAGTTAATGGCATTTCAGAGACATGTAAATTAGCCAATAATGCGGCCATTCCTCATTGTGGCTAACATGTCTCTGAATCACAAAATGCTGTTTTGTGGAAATAGGGCCTTTTTGCCACAGCTCTTAATGCAACAGGTGGGGTTCTTTAAGAATTCTAGGGCAAGTTCATTATATTATCACTCCTCTTTATAGTGCTCACCTTCTCACCATACCAGCTTCAGGTTCAAATCCCTGCTTCTGCTGACTGACACAAAATAAGACCCATGTTGTTTTCAGGCCTCCCCTTAGTTTTTGCAACCCATACGGCATCACTAATTTTCCACACCTTTCTTCCCAGTATTCCCACGTTTCACCAGATTCACTTTATTATTATTCCCCTCCCCATTCCTTATCATGTCGCAGTGCTGGGATCAGGATTACATCAAAGACTCAAAATATTTTTGTGATTCTTCTAATCAGTTCCTGGCTTCTCTCTGCCACTTCAACATTGCCTTTTGAAACAAGTGAAATGGTTTCATTGGCACGATCTCTCTTGGATCCTGCCCATGCTTCTACAGGGTCAACAAACAGAGCCCCCTTTACTTAGCTGAATCAACTTCAGTTCATCAAAGGCAGTTTCAGAAAATACAAAGAAACCAAATTACACTTCACTGAAACTTCCTTTGCAGAAAGTGGAGATTGCCTTTTTCTCCACTGTTGTGACCTCAGAGTTGGTATATACAATTCTGGGGGGAATGGGGGGGTGCAGGGTGGCTTTGCCCCTGCAAAAAAAATGTTTGTGTTCTCTGAAAGTGGTTTTGGTGAAATGCTTTTGGTTTGTGTTTGCTGAAACCACCTTTGATGGATCAACATGAGTTTTATTGACTAAACTTTCTTCCCCTAAAGACTGATGTGCTTCTATATATGTTTCATCCCACCTGAAAAAAATGGAATATGACAGTTTTAATCTCAAACCAGCCTTCTGATGTATTTTAATGACCAGAATTTATTTGTTTAAAGTTTGTGAACCGGGTAAGTCTGGTACAGGACCCTTTTCATCCTCAACTCAGGCAACTTACTCCTCTCTTTTTTCCACAAGCATCCTGGCATCACTAATTTTCAACACCCTTCTTTTTTTCTACATTTATTTATTTATTAAAGTTGTTTAACAGGGTAGTGCACTGATCAGTACTGATCAATTTCAGGTTCAGCCGGGGTGAAATACAAAACATTTCACAAACAAAAAAAAATAATACAGAAATGTATGCAATAACAAAATAGTTCAGATTAATTACCTAGAAAAAAGATTATATCCATTCCAGTGATATATATATATATATATATATATATATATATATATATATATATATATATATATATATATAAAGTTTGTAAAGTGGGTAAATCTTTAGTGAATATTGAGAGAAGAAGAGAGATTCAGAAAGGAGATAGGTTGGGTGATATCATCTGTGTTGAAGCAGGAACATTTGGCATTCTGAATCTTGAATGAGTGTCAATTTCCTCAATATTAATGGGGTGAACTTGCCAAAGACGAGGTGCCCGAGAGGAGAAAGCATGTGCACTGCTGTAGAGTTTGGTACTAGAGATAGGTGTAGCATGTTAGTAATGTCTCAGGTTATATGAGGAGTTTGTTTTCATGGTCTAGCTGCAGTGGGATAAAATGTGAGGCAATGAAGTTTGTAGAGTTGGGATCCTAAAAGTGGGTTATATCTTTGTTTTATGGGTAGCCATTTGTTTTTTTCTAGGGTAATACAGTGATGCTGACGGAGATGTGAGGTTGTAATAAATTGGCAGATACTGTTAGAGATAGTCTGGAGTGGGGCAATGTTTGTTGGAGGCAAAAGCAAAACTGGGAGCCCATATTCAAGTTGAGAAAGGAGAACTAGTATGCCAATGCCTGGTTGGGATAGAAAAGGGGAGAACGTTTTAGCCTTGAAGAGGTAGGAGTTTATTTTGGCTCTCCACTTTATGTGGAAATGGAAGTTTAGTGACTGATAAGCCACAGTCCTGGGTATTTGAAGGTGGAGATTGTCTCTATGGAATGGTTGTATAGGTCAAAGATGGTTAGAGTCAGGTGCTTGGGGAATTTTCTTTGGAGCTCCAAGAACAATAGTATTGGTCTTGGTGGGTTCAGAAGTAGTTTATGGTTTGAGCCATTGGTGGAGTTTATGTAAGTCTACTGTACTTGGCAGTGAATGTTGGTGTGAGAGTGACCTGACTGGCAAATGGTCATGTCATCAGCATAGAGAAGTGTAAGATGGGGGAGGTTGGGTCACAATGAAGTTTGTTAATAAATATGAAGATGATGGGGGAGCAAAATGGATCCTTGTGGATCAACTTTGGTAATAGGTGCATATTCTGATTGGGAGGATCCTATTTTAACTTTGAAGTGTCTGTCAGTGAGGAAGGTTTTAAACCATGGAGAGGTGCCTGGACTGATACCAATTTCAATTAGTTTGTTTTGGAGAAGATAGTGGTCAGTGAGGTCAAATGCCTTTATAATGTCTATAAACAGATCACCTGTAAGGAAGCCCCTATCAGAGTTTGGTAGGATTTCATCAGTTAGGGACCAAAGGGCTGTCATAGTTCTTTCAGGCCAGAATCCATGTTTGTTTGGAAGAGATTAGGTGCTACTGCTGGATATAGAGGAAAAGTTGGGTTTTAACCATCTTTAATAAGTTTTTACCAGAAATGGGAGGCTGGATATTGGATGGAAGAGATATTTTGGGGGTTAGTTTGCTTTGAGAGAGGTTGATTCAGAGCAGTTTTCCAAATCTGTGGCAGGATTTGTGTGAGAGACAGATTATATATGTGAATCAAAGGAAGAGATAGATGTTCTCTGCAGGGATATATGAACCAGGGGTTTATGTTGTTGGATCCGGGAGGGATGTCGGTGGAAATATTTTCAAGCAGAATAGAGACTTCTTTGGGATTATGCACTTGAATTGGAAGAGGGATATGAATGGTGGTGGAGTGGGCAATGCATGATCTGTGGGAGAAGTTTATTAATGGGAGATTGCTTTAAGGAAATCTTCTGGAGACAGTTTTGTTGTGCCACATTAAATGGTGTTCGTAGACAGTGTATCATGAGGAGGTTTTCCTCCTGTAATTAGATTATCCACTTTCCAAAAGTGTTTGGGGGGATGTAAGAGGATAATTTGTTTCTTTGTGTGGAGGTTTCTTTTGTGCCTTCTGATGGACTTCTTGGCTAAGTTATGCAAGACTATAAAGGAGGTGCAGTTGTCAGTTGTGGGGGTCCATTTTTGCCATGCTTCATCTGTTAATGAGTTGAGTTCAGTGGATAGTCATTTAGTTTTGGTGGGTTTATAAAGCCTTCAGATAAGCAGGAGGAATTTGGCATGAAGTTGGAGTAGAAAGTTGGTCGGCTTACAGCTGCGGTATTACGGTCATGTAAGGAGGGTATATGGTTCCTGTTGTGGGCTGTGAGAGAGGGTCCAAGTTTGTCTATATTTGTGCTGCTGTGGTTTCTGAAGGCTGTTAATATTGGTGGCAGTTTTATATGATGGTTGACTGGCAGTAGTCTCTTAGTAATGGTGGCAAAATGTTTATGTTGGCGATGGATTTGGTATGATTATAAAAATCAAGTCCAGTGTGGTGTGTATGGAGAAACTGAGGTTAAGTTTTGTTGGTTCTTTAGATATAAGAAAGTACCCAAGTCAGATGAAAGACAAGAAAGTTAAGACTGAAATCACCTAGAATGATTATTTTTGAAACAGTTATTAAGAATATTAGTGATGAGTGATTCAAATTTATCTAGGTTAGCAAGGGGTGATTGGTTGTAGCAATCAGTAGTGGTTTGCCTTTGTGAGCTGGAAACTGTAGGAGAATTCAGTGAGGACCGAAGTCTGAGGAGTTTCCTTGGTCAGTAACTTTTTGGTTTAGGTTATTTCTGTACAAAATTAGAGAGCCTCCACCAGATTATTTACCTGGTCTGGTGTCATTGCCATACTTGTAGGAGGATAGAAAGTGTTGGAAGTTGTGGAGGAGTCTCTTTTGACCCAGGATTCTCTGACTGCTAGACTCTGGGTAGTGCTTGGAAATAAAAGCACTTATGTGGCCTAGCTTATTTCTGATGCTATGTGCATTGAGGAGGGCACAGCCCAGTGTAGGAAGGAAGTAAGTCTGATGTGGAGGAAAGGGAATTGCTGGGCCTGGGTTGGTTCAGTATTACTCTTAAGAAGGAGTATAAAGATTATGGAGGGTAAGCTAAATGCAGTCTTTACGGTTTTTAGGCAGAAAGAAAAATGAGTGTTAGTAATCATAGAGAAGAGTGAACCTGGCAGTGGTGACCTGGGGAATATGTTTGGTCTGATTATTGGGGGGGGGGGTCTGTATTGCTGGTTTGTTGGTAAGGAAGTTATGGAAATAGGGGTAATGCACAGTAATATAATAATTGGTTGTGTAAGTGTTTTATGAAGATGTTTGTTATTTGTAGTAGGAGGTGAGGGAGGTGAAAAGGAAGGAGGAGGCGGTAGAACAGGGTAAGTTGTGGAAAAAAACATATTACTGATTGGATGTGTGTTGTTCTGCTTGTACAGGAAGTTGTAAGTGGGAGTTAAGACTTCCAGTAATGTTGTAGTACTGACTATGAGGGTAGAGAGGTAAGAGGGTTATGCGGTTTCATGGTGGTGTCCTTTTAAGAGGTATGTCTTGAGGGTGTGACAGTGAGTGGAATTCAGAGCAAATATAATACATTTTTGACAAACTTCTCCTGATATGACTGTATTTTAACCAGCACTGGTCTTGGCTGCTTTCTGGAGGCTAAATTTGGAGCAATGTCTTTCAATTATCAAATTCTTCTGTGGAGCATCAGACCAGTTACTTGTACTTTCATATAGTAATTATAGTAATTGCAGTCATTTCCTCCTGCTTTTCCAGTGTTAGAAAACAAATGTCACTTTATCTTCATGCTCTGTCTTCCAGATCATTATCAGCATCCCCTTTTCCCCATTTTTCTACATGGTGTCCTGTCATCTGTTGCCACCTCTCTTGAGTCACTGCTACTCTCCTACCTGTTTTGGCCAACATACCTGATTGTCACTGGTCTTGTCTTATGTAATCTATCTCTTTGCTGGAAATTCTTATTTCCTTTTCCCTCCTTCCTGTCTTTCCCAAATCTTCACCAAAGTATCTTGTTTACCTGCACATGTGACTAAACCACAACAATTTGTTGTTCTCAACTTTTTGTGCAACCTGGACTGCCTTAGTTTTTGCTCTGATGTCCTCATTTCTTTCTCTGTCCCTCAGTGTGCTTCCTAATGCTTAGACGCTTCATTTCATAAAGTCCCCTCTCTGGAAAAATCATTCATTATTCAAGTGCAGTAGTGTGGTATCAATACAGCTCTTTCAAACTACAGGCCAATTTTCATCAGAACTATTAGAAAAAAGTATTCATACACAACTTCTCAACTATCTAATAGATAACCATCTTCTGTCTTCAACCCATCATGGCTTTAGCCCTCATCACAGCACAACCTTCCCCATGGGAGTTTCTCAGCTGGAGATTTCATTGGTTCAAGGCCCTTCTCTGAGGAAGAGAATGGGAAGCTTTACCCCAGAGAGGGAGCTTTCTACGTTTCTGGAACTCCACCCTTTCGCAGCATTTTCTACTCAGTTTATAAGGTTTGTCTGGATGTCCTCCATAAATGTTGATTGGAACACTTGATGTGGGCCTCTTTCAAGGCACAGATTGATGTGGATTGGTGCCATCCTTCATTGTTTCCAGGGTGAAGAGTCCATCTAATAAACATCTGATTCCTTCCTTGTGCCTTGTTTTGGCTCTTGTAGTATTAGTAAAATCAGTCTTCCTGGTGCAGTCTGCACTGATATCAACAGAACATTGACCCTTTGGCACTGACAACTATAGTTCCAGCATTCCTGACCCCAATTCTGCCAATACCAAGATGGCATATGTACTGAGAGATTGGCTTTAGGGGCTCATTATCAATATCAGCTCATTTTCAATATGTCTTTGGTGTTTGTCAGTGCCAAAGCTATTTTTGAAATCAACAGGGACATCTGGGTTAGTATAAATTGATTCCAGACCATTGATGCCAATACCTCCTGCTTTAACATCAGGTTTGGTATCAACTTTGTTAGCACAGACAGGCACAATGTCAGCATTTGAATTCTTTAAAAAAAATAAGCACTCTACCATGGATACTAAGGTTAAAGGCGCATATACCGCCAGGGCTCAATACTGCTGTTAATATACGTCCCGCTTTATTATGATCCCTATGAGATAGTGACTGTATGTGCATACTGATGCATAGTTTGCGTCCTTGAATCAGTATCATACATTTTTCAATTATACTTTGACTTATAGTGGGATGTTGATCGTGGGGCTTTTAGCATAAATATCTCTTCACAAATATACCTATACTTGGTGTGGCCATACTAGTTAGCTGCGAACCATTTCACCAAGTTTTTCGTGTTGATTTACATTTTATGGCCTTGGATTCAGGGCTATAATTTTCCGTTATATTTTGACAATCAATAGTATGTAGCTTATGAGAAGTTTTTGTTAACGCTCATCTACATTTAATACCAACGATTTACTTGCTGTATCCATCATAAAACTGTTGGGTAATGTCTGTTGACCATATTTCTGACCTTTGACATCATGAGGTCCCAAACTGTGATTGAGTATTCAAGCAGAATTATATATTAACATTTGCCTTGTACAATCAGGGCTACCTGGTAGAAGAGCTTATATTATTATCATTTGATGTACCATCTGTGTACTTGGGGTTGGTTATGAAGGCTTGGACTTTCGTCCTGTCTTACCTTGATATGTTGACTATGAAAGCTTATATTCACAATAGTCTCTATATCATTTGTAAGTATTGGCGATATTAAGCCATGATATTTGTATACATCAAGAATGTTGCATACAATGGTCTGAATTAGTACGATTGTATGAGTTCGTGGGGATAATGTAGGAACATTCATATCTTTAAACCCATCACAGGTTTGTTTTTGATTGTGCTGGGCATTAGATACTAAGATGAAGGCTGTCGGCTATTATATGCTTGCCGTTGGATACATAGGAATATTATAAAACAAGAAATCTAGAAATATGTAGGGTATAATGGCAACCTCTCTACAGCAATTGGTATGGTTCATGGGTTAATAAATTAAAAAGAAAAAATAGAATAGCTAAAGAAGATGAAGAAAGACATATCATGACTTATTTTTGTATGCTGGTATTTTCTTACATGCTGACATCCACTCGTACGTTTGTTTGCTGACTATAGATTTAGAATGATAACGAACTACAAAAAATGGGCTGGTTAACAATTATGTTCGTTCCATTTACGATGATGAGTTGATGTGGCTTAATTTATTTAAAATGACACGATACAATTCATGCATTTGGCTCAAGCGCGTATGCATATATTCGCGCATCATGGTTTTTGATATAACAAATGGAATTTTTTGAAGTCTTTACTAAGCTACCATTTGATCCGCATTCTAATTGTTTATGTTCTAGCATCATTAATGCAATGTTGAAAGATGCTTGGTTATATTTTGATGTATTTATTCAGTGTCTGCTGAGAGAAGTGACGCATGCTGGTGGTTGTTTTAACTACACTAATTGTGTTTTAATTAATTAGTCAATTGACAATTATCTTAGTTAATTGATGACTGTTTTAGTATATAAATGGGCGTTTTTTTATGTATAAATTGTAACCTGATGGTTTTCTCATAAAATAAATTGGACTTTTTATTTTATCGTGGTGGTTCCTAGCAGTATTTTTTCACTCTACCATGGATGTTATACTTGGCAGATGACCCCACTAACTTTGACTCCACCCCAAGATACCCTGCAATCTGGAGCCAAGAGCATTGAAAATGGAGCAAGGAAGCAGAGGTTTTCGAAAAAACACTGGAGACCCCAACCCTCAGGGTCAGACCTTTCTTCTGGTAATTCAGATTATTCCCCTCTGGATGTTCTGAGGGAGAGGACCCTGTAAGGGTCTCTTACAGCCAACTGAGACTTTCATGAAGGAAAAAGAGCTTCACAGTCCCTTCCAGAAGACCCCAAATTTGGGGAAATATTAGAACTGATGAGGCTGAGGGGAACCTGGCCTGTAGCCCATTTACAGATGAGTAGATTCTGATGTAGGCCTTTTGGACTGCTCTAGCTTTGCCTTGGTTGGATCCCCCATTGGGCTGTATGATTGATCTGGTCATGGAACAGGTGTATGGAGAGCTTGCTGTAGCTGAGCCCATTTACAGAATGCTTGATAAGATCCTCCAGCCATTAAAGGGCAGAACTCACTGAAGTAAGAGATCCCTTGCAGATGTAATGGTAGTCATAGCTGCTACTAATAAGGAGCCATCTGATAAGTGCCAAGGGGTCCATCCTTACAACAGAGTGACAGATCAAGTGGGGAAGCATGCTTTCACATCAAGAACATTTGCCATCAGGGTTTTCCATTACTAAACACATATGAATTGCTTTCAGTGAATCTTAGCTGAACAGAGTATAGAATCTCTATAGAAGACTGCCCGCCCCTGATGCTCAAAGAAAAATCATGTCACCGGCAGTGACCATGCTGAATATTTCCAACTTGTCCATGTGGTTTCTACATAACATAGGTGACAGAGCAGCCAGGGCACCTGGGACAGGCATCACAATGTGATCATAGCCCTTCCTACAGATCCTTTTCTAGGAGACAAAAATACTCCAGTAATTTGTGGTATAAGACATCCTACTGGCAGTCTTTGGGTCAGTTTTCTGACAGGGGTTCCTGCAACTATTTTGGCTACTTCAATGGACACCACCCACAAGGCAGAACTGGACTGCATAACCAGGGATTCCATGGCCTTCCCATGGGAAACAGCAGCAGATTTTCTGGCATCTTGCCTGGCTGCACAGTGCTGGAGGCAATCAGGGATTGCCTATTTCTGCACCAACAAGCATGACTGGCCATCATGCAAGCCAAATGGGCGAATTTTTGGAGTTACCCAAGCCAGCCTCCTCAGTGCTACCAGACATGTCACTCCATCAAAAATAAGTGGCTAAAATATAGGCCAAAACCTTTTTGTAAAAGGAATCATGCAAGTGGTTCCACCATTTCAGAGAGGGTCTGAAATTTATTCAAGATTCTTTTTAGTTCCCAAGAAAACACTGGACCTCAGACCAATCCAAGATTTCAGAGGTCTGAATCTCTGTGTCGAGAAAACTAAGTTCTGTACGGTTATTGTGCAATCCATCCTTCCATGCATACAGAAAGGGGATTGGGTGCACTTAGTGGATCTTCAGGATGCTTACTTGTGCAAAAAAAAGCTGCCAAAGCATTGAGGAGAATTATGTGCTTCTTTCTAGGAGCCAGTCTTTATCAGTTCTGGGCCCTGCCATTTGATCTGGTCACAAAACCCATTGTGTTCGCCAAATGTATGGTTATAGTCACATCTCAGATGAGACTTTGGAGGATATGTGTATCCCCATATCTAGATGAGTAGGTCCTGGTTTCTACTACAGAGAGTCATTGGAAAAAAGCAAGGCAGTATTTACTGCATTTGTGTCTGTCTTTGGTAATATCAGTGAACACTGCAAAGTCACAGTTTTAGCTATCTCAGAAACTGGTCTTCATAGGCTACTAACTGAACACTATGAAAAGGATTGCGAAACTATCTCAGGACAGGATACTTTCTATGTGATCAGCAATTCATCAGTTTAGTCCACAGTGCCACCCTTTCCCCTGTTCATCTTATCAAGGTACTAAGACTGATGACAGCTACCAACAAACTCCTGCTTCATGTGGTATCACATGAGGGTGTTGCAGTGGACTTTGTGTGCAATGGCTACATGTGGTGGAAGCTTTGGATGAGAAAGCTCATCTATTCAAAGTATGCAAGACTAATTTGCAATGTTGGTTATATACTTTCAACTTTATAGCCAGCCATCCCTTTATCTTTCCTTTACTAAAAGCCACAGTTACCATGGATATGTCTGCTCTTGAGTGGTGGGCATTGTTTGGAGCAGACAGTCCAAGGAACTCGAGTCAGCAAGAAGCCAGCATACATATCAGTGTATTAGAGATAAGGGTTGACTTCACTCCATAGTGAGCCTTTTAGGACTACATCCCCCATGAATGTCATAGCAAGTCACACAGACATGTCAGTGGCATGGTATATCAACAAACAAGGTCCTGCCAAGTCATGCCACTTTTGTCATGAGGCTATGTGAGTGTCATAATGGGTGATGTCCACAAATCCCTTTCTGGCAGTGCACATCACTGATTTTATTGAACACTTAATGAATGGATTCAGCAGATGTATTGTGATGCCCCATGAGTGGATCATTCAACCCAAATGTGGCTCAGATGATATTCCATCAATTGGGGAAGCCTTGCTGTGATCTAGCTGCATCCCTGTCCAAAACCAAATGCAGCCACTTCTTTGCTCTTAACTTTTCACAGGATCAGACCCCTTAGGGATGTTCTAGTTCACTTGTGGCTACTACAGCTTCTCTACAGTTTTCACCACTTCTCCTGGTCTCAGCATTCTTATAAGCTGTACAGAGCAAAAACTATATATTCATTGTCCAATTCTAGTCTCGATAACTATGGTTCCCTTTGCTTTGTCCTCATCTCAAGAAAGAAGCCTTTTCTACCAGATCCACTTTGGATCACCTGTGCCACACTTCTGGCAGCCTTCCTCAGGCATTCTATCCATACAGCTAACTATATAGGTTCTCTAATTACTTGATGACCAGACCTTTTGTACACAACAAGGGTGATCCCAGTTCTCATTGTGTCACAGAAATCTTCTACTAGGAGCTACACTGGGGCAAATGGAAAAAAAATTCAGCAGAGTCTAGACCCTTTCTTGACACCAATATCCTTTGTCTTGCTATGCTTGTCTTCCTTGTTTAATGCAGGTTACAGTTTATCCACTATCAAAGTAAATCTGGCAGCTATATCCATTTTTTATCGAGGTTTTACACTTTGGTCCTTGATGCCACTGAAGATGTACAAGGCCATCCTACAAGGTACCTTTCTTCTGTGACTTCCTGTTAAAGAACCAATTCTTCCATGGGATCTTAACTAACTTTTGGAAAAGCTGACACGTCCACACGTCCCACCCCCCACCCTTTAAACCAGCCAATTCTCATGGAAAACACTATTCCAAATAGCCATCAGTTCAGCTAAAAGAGTTCAGCATTGTAAGTACTTTCCTGCCACCCCTGTCCTTATTTGATCTTTTATACATCACTGCATGAACTGTTCTTCCTTTATGCATAAGATAGCTTTGGAAATAAACATCAGTCAGGCTATTCCCCTTCATGTGTTTCTTTCAATATTCCATAGAGAATAAACCTTCATTGCTTTAATGTGCACAGTCAGTTAAGATTTTATTTACAACCAACAGAGAAAACATTAATTACTTTTCGTATCCTTTACACCTGTGAGCATAGGACAGAATGTGTCCAAAGTAAGTTTGTCTAGGTGGTTATCAGACTGTATATCCTTTTATTCTAAAGAAAATTCCTTTCATATCAAAGGTACATTCTACCAGAGCCATGGTCACTTCATCTGCCTTCCTCAGAACTCATTTTTGGATTACATTTGTGCTGCATGACTTGGCCTTTAATATGAAGAGCTCTAGATCAAGGTTTTTCTTTGGAGCTACCATTCTCTGTAGTATTCAATCATGATACCACCCAAGATGTATAGCTGGGGACTCTTCCATGTGTTGACGTGGACATACTGGAAATTCTCATAAAATAGTTGAACACTTACCGTAGTGTTGTCCGTATCTGTCCACTTCAATAAACATACCTCCTTCTCCCTCCAAATTGTCACTATTATTGTCTTGACAGACCTTGTAGCTGAAGCCTGTCTATTTCTGCCTTCCTATTCCTAGGTATCTTGGGCTCTAAGCATTAGGTCTTATTGACTTTTGAGAGTCTAGAGCAAACTTGACCTGGAGTGCTGAGGGAAGAGCTGTGCATTGTGGGAACCAGGGGTGGACCCCCCCCCTCTTTTGCTTCATACTTTCCAGCCACTCAGTGCCTCCACCCATCTCTAGGAAAACCATCTTCTCCTTCCATCCTTGGATTTTCTCCAACTCGGGGCTTTGGCCAGTGTGGATCTTAAGAGTGTCTTGGAGGTTCAAGCTGGTGACTGCTTCTGCCGAGGGGGGTGGGGGGTGTGGCAGTGTTTATTTATTGACCTACCTTCATCCCTTCTTCCCTTGTTTGTCTGTTCTGTTTGAGGGTTGCTCCCCTATAAGGACCACATCTTCCTAAAGTGAGGGCATAGACAAATGTCCTTCCCCTGAGGTAGACACAAAAACATTCTTCCATGCAAAAGCCTCAGATGCCTTTGCTGCTAATTGAACCTGTGTTGACTGAGCTGTAGTTAGGTTTTTATCCTGTATGCCATAGCACTAGCTGGGTGGAGCATGAGCTTTGCAGACGATGTATGAATGCTGACTTGGTTCACCTGGTGGCAACTAGTGTTGGGTTGAAGAGGATAGACATGGATAATCAAGATACAGCATTACAGTAAGTGCTTAACTATAATTTTTATTCTATAGCAAATAATTCCACAAAACTTGTTTGATTCTTTCCTTGAACTAGTACAAAATCTGTCATTAATAAATCTGTTTCCACCCTAGCTTGATGCCTGAAGAGAGTTTAACCCTGTCATCTGGATATGTCTGGAAGCTCAAAATGCACAATATGCAACTGGTCCCCGCTGAATATCTTCTGCCTATTGTCCACTCATGCAGTATAGTACATGACCCCAATCTGTAACCAATGAGTCAGGCAATAATTGCTAAGACTGCATACCTACAGAGGCTGTCTGAGTTACCATAGAAGGAGTTTGGGATGTAGAACAGATAACTGAAGTCTGCAAAGCTATGGTCCATAAAGTGAATATGGCATTTTTATCCTGGTAGAGACACCCATTGGAGTGGAGTGTGGTGCATGAAAAGTGTAAAACCGGAGGTACAGTAAGTAGTGAGTACCCATGTGAGGGCAAGGCACTCCTTTTCAGTTCTTGAATAGTGCGTTTCATATGGGAAAATTACACCAGGTGTCCCTCACTATGGCATTCTTGTGACAAGACAGTCCTAAACCCACATACAACTCATGTGTGAACCAGAAAAAGGCTAAGAAAAGTCAGAGACTAGAAGCACTGAGCATGAGCATTTTGCAATATTTAAACCTGTGAATGCACTTCTACTGTCCTCAGTCCACCTAACCATCTGAATTACCTTGGGTTCAATGAGTTGTATTAAGGGGAAAGCCATATCTACAGAATTCAGAATTAATTTGCATTAATACATGGCTAGGACTAGGAGGCTTTAACTGTTTTTGTACCTCTTCCTTTTTTGTATTGGGTTTTACAGCTCCCTTGCTAATTATGAAGGTTAAGTATGTGGCTTCCTGCATTCTTGCTTTACATTTGGAAGGATTTGCTGTCAAGCCTTTCATTCCACTCTTAAAGTATCTAGAACAGCTTGCACTTAGGGCACATGACTGTCTGTCTTTGTTAAAATTCACAACATTGTCTAAGTACACAACAGCATAGCAGGTACATACAGGTTTGCAAAATCCAATTCAGCAGCCACTGAAAAATAGCAGGGTCTTCATGAAGACCAATAGGCAACATCCTGTACTGAAACAAACATTCTGAGCTTGAGAAGGCAGTCTGTTCTTTAGCATGTTTCATCAGAGTTATTTGCCAGTAACCTTTAGCGAGGTCAAAACTGGCTACATATCTTGTCTTTCTAATTTTTACAGTAGGTCCATTCTCCCTTGACATGGGAATAACTGGTGGGAAAGATAAGTGGGTTTAAGATTTCGTGAGGAAGGAAGTGATGAGGTATTGTAGATTTAAAATCTGGATAGCAGAGAGGTTAACAGTTAGTGAGTGCCGTAAGTTAGTAAGATACATGCCAAGTGATAAAGGAAAGGATGAGTTATTGTATCTTGTAGGAAAGACAATGGAGAAAGAAATGATGGGGTGTTGAGTTGAGTGGAATAGGCTTATGAGACAAGGGAAAACTGGATATAGCAGATATGGACAGTGTGAAGGTTAAAGGAAGATCATTAAGAGAAGGATGAAGAGAAGGAAGGAAGGAAGGTATAAATTTGTTTGCTGGTTTGGTGTAATGGCATGTGGACCATTAGGGTTCTTGAACGTTGTGTGGTTATTGTTGAGGAATGGGAGGGAGGGGGAGAGTTGCACATTTTTGCAACATAGATGGCAAAACAGGGAGTCACTGCATGCATTGTGAGATTGTGCTATAACTGCCCAATGTTCATCATTTGAGTGTAAGGTGCAGATGAGCTTCCACTATTGATGTAAGGCAGTGGTGCGCAACCTTTTTGTGGGGAGGGCCACTACATGAATTCCTAATGCATCTGTCGGCCACCTCAAGACATAGTAGGTCGTTACAAGTTAACAATAGGTACAAGTGACTGGCATTTTTACTTAAGACAGCAGTCATGAAATTGCCTGTTTTCTACATCAACTTTGCATTTAACTTTATTCTGGCTTGCAGCCATGACTTATTACAAACTCTTGCAGAAAGTTACTACTGTTTACAGACTAACTTATAAACAAGAAAGAATAGTTACTTCCGCGGCTCAAATTAGAGGTGTGCGCAACTGCAGTCAATTAGGTAAGTAAGCATGTGCTGGAAAGTTTGACTGGAGTAAGACACAGTATTTTTTCAATTTTTAAAAAAATTTTTTGGTTACTCTTTTGGGGCCGGATGGCATTGCGTGGAGGGCTGGATTTGGCCCCCGGGCCGGATGTTGTGCACCATTGATAGAGGGTGCTGAGTACAGGACATTTGTTCGAAAGTGAATGATTTTTGACAGGTTGTAGCTGTTTATATTTGATGAGGTTAAGTAAGGTAAGTCAGTTAAGTAGTATCTTGTTATATGACTGACTGAATTTAGACGACTAGGAGGGTGTGTACTGGTGAGAATAGTTGAGGCATGGGTCAGGCAGGGTAGCAGTCATTCAAAGGCAGTGGCTATCTATCCCTGGTTTGTCAGGAAATTTTTGACTTTGTATACTAGGCTCAAGTTTTTGGTTCATTTCTTTTTATCTGTTAGATGTGGTGGATGAATACCAGGTGTTTGTCTATTGTGACTCCATTTGGAGTTGTGAACTTGTTCAATGGAGGTATCATTAGATGAGAGCAGAGATAATGGGTTTTGTTGGCTGGAGATGTTTTGGGGTAGAACAATGAGTTGTATTTATTTATTTTTGCAGTTGGGGAAATGGTTTGAGTTGTTTATCCAGAATTCAACAACTGAGAAGACAGTTTGTGTGGCTTTTTCATGGAATGACTTAGAGGGAGTGAAACTTATTCTGGTTCACTCATCAGCATATTATATTGGAGATAAGTTGCATAGCGAGGAAGAGGAAGTTACTAATGAAGATGTAAGGTGATGAAATAAAAATGAGACACTGGTGCTTTTCCACCTATCAATTGAAAGAGAGGAATTTAAGCAATGGGTTATGGAATTCAGGAGCTATTAGAGGAGATAGAATTTTCTTCTGAAAACATAGCTAGGGAATGGGCTAAAATTAAAGTGGAGTTTAAAACCAGGGTGGAACTAAAAGAATGGGAGATATGGTTAAAAAGTAACAAAAATTAGAGGGATTGACAAATGTTAAAATATTGCAAAATAAGGGGAATCTCAGAACAAGAAAAGGGGCAACTGCAGAATGCTAAACAGAAAATATGGGATTACCTTGATAATATGCACAAGTTTAGAAAGAATTGCTGTTAAGTAACTGTTTTTGATAATTCTAGAGCATAAAAACGTCTAGCACAATAACTCGGGCAGCAAAGTGGAAAGGGCAGTCGCCAAGGTTAGGGAGCCTATAACAAGGAAGATAACAAGAGATCCTGTAGAAATATTTCAGAAAGTTTGTATAAAGCAGAAAAATATGGAAATCAAGAAAAGGTACAAATGGAAATGTTTATGGAAGAATTAAATATGCCAAAGTTAGAGGTCGATGAGGCTCAATTACTAGCAGGATAGGAAGGGATGAGATAAAAATGGTGATGTATAACCAATCTACAGGAAGTTCCCCAGGAGTAGATGGTATTTGTGTGGAAGTTTGTAAATCAGGAGGGAAAAAAACTGATAAAGATCTGGAAGGTTTTGTCTAACAGTATTTTAAGAGGAGGAAAAGTACCAGCATCCTGGAAGAAGGCTGTGATAATGGTAATATCTATAGAGGTAAAGATCTAGTGGATCCAGCTTCATATAGCGCCATTTCAATACTAAACCATGACTATAAAGTGTTTGAATATAATGGCTAAAAGAATGGCAAAAGTGATACCAAAATTGATAGATATGGATGCCACAATACGAACAAAAGATGACTAACTTTAATAATTGGCTTAGTTTCTGGTGTCATTATATGAGGGGGGGGGGGTGCAATATTTGTCAGCAGTAGATTGCCAGGTACCCAATATTACTGCTGCACAGGTTAAAACAGCAGTGTCCAAGACCAAGAATACAGCTTCTATGGGACCTGACAACATCCCTGTATGTATTCTACATCAACTACAGAGTGAACTGGCACCACACCTGTGCTGTTCAATCACAGCCTCACCTCAGGCTTTGTCCCTACCAAATGGTGCACTGCTACAGTCATCCCTCTTCACAAAGGAGGAGTGACTACAAACCCTCGCAACTATTGCCCCATTAGCAGGATGAGTTTGATATGCAAAACTGTGGAATGCATAATCATGGAGCTAATAAATAAGGATATAGGGAATCTCCAAACTCTGGATCCCACACAGTTTGGTTTTGTGAAGGGTAGATCATGCCTGCTCAACCTGGTTGACTTCTTTGAGTCAGTCACCAGAGCTGTGGATGAAGGCAAAGTGGTTCATACAGCTTACCTTGATCTGGCTAAGGCCTTTGATACCATTCCCCACTCAGGAATCATAGAAAAACTCACTAAGCTAGGCATCAACCCCTATATCATTAGGTGGGTTGCAAACTGGCTCACAGATAGAACCCACAGTGTGAAAGCAGCTGACTCCAACTCAGACTGCCGACCAGTCACGAGTAGAGTCCCACAGGGTTCAGTCTTGGGCCCTCTCCTGTTTGGTATCTACTTCTTTGAAGTCCAGGCCAACATGAGAGGACTCTGGCTGACAAAATTCACAGACAATTGCAAGTTGGGAGCTATTATCAATTCCCCAAGTGATGTTGACATCCTGCAAAAAGGTCTCACTGAGACCAACGACTGGTGTCAGAACCATGGCTTTAAGCTCAATGCCAAAAAATGTGTCGTCATCCCATTTGGGAAAAACCTGGTTCCCATGAATTACCACATTGATGGTAGTCCATTGAACACAGAAGGCGTTATAAGAGATCTGGGAATACAGGTTGAAAGCAACCTCTCTTTTGACCATCACATTGCCACTGTGGTCAGAATGTCCTTTTATGTGGCACATCTCATTACTAAGGGTTTTGCATCCAGGAAGAAAGAGGTCATTTTCTCCTTCTACTCTTCCCTCATTAGGTCAATCATCAAGTACAATCCCCCATTTAGGATGTACCTCACTAGACACTTGCAACAACTGGAGAGGCTGCAAAATACCTCACAAAGAGGTTCCTAGGCCTTAAACACTTGTCCTATATGGACAGACTCAAAAAACTCCAACTACTCTCTGTCTCATATCGGCTACTTAGAGGCAATCTCTGCTTGACTTACAAAGCCATGTCTGACCCAGCTCTGTTAGAAATGCTACATCTAAAGAAATCCCAATCCCTCCGCACCACACACTCCAGAGACCTCAACCTCTTTACCACAATCAACAGAATGCTGGAGGGGACAGGTTCATAACCCAGAGACTCCCCATGCTATGGAATAGACTTCCCATACATGTCAAACAGAGCACCTCACTAACCCTCTTCAAGAGAAATCTTGATGAGTGGATGGGAAATAGAAAATTCACCCCGGGGATCACTGCAGTGGCTCTACTCGACAGAGGCACTGGGAGCTAATGTCAGGTGGCACAATGCCAGGGTAATCCTATGGGCTAGGTTTGTAAAGGCTCCAAGGCCATTAGCCTAGTAAACACCTGTGACCCTATGGTCAACAGACCATGTTGCTTTACCAGGGATGGTCTGCACCTCTCCTCTCTAGGCTTTGGAATGTTAGCTAAAACATTGTCCTTCACCATAGTGCCTTTTTTAGGCAATGCAAAACTGAATGTACTTCTGACACAGCAAATCAAAACCAAGGAAATCTAAAGGTGTTACTCCCAGTGCTAGGAGTCTAAACAAAATACTCACTTTAATTGTAATACAAGAAATTCATGTTCTCTACTTGTAGCTAGTTGACGTTTATAAAGAACATTATTTAAATCGCATGTCATACATATGTTCATAGGTAGGTACTAGGCTATCAGCCCCAGGGCCTATATAAGCCTAGGTATAAAGGTTCCCTGGCTTTTGCCACCCAGGAATGTATTTACCTGTGCCTCTGTCGAGCAGAGTCACAAAAGTGATACCCAGGGTAAATTTCCTATTCCCTATCCAGTTGTCCAGATTTTTCTTAAACAAGGCCAATAAAGTGCTCTGTTTGACATGAATGGGAAGTCTCTGGGACAGGAACCTATCCTTCCAGCAAGTTGTGTTTATTGTGGTGACAAGGTTAAGGTCTCTGGAGAATGTGGCCTGCAGGGACTGGGATTTTTCTAAGTGTAGCATGCCCAACAATTAGGCAGAGATTGCCTCTGAGTAGGTGATATGCAATGGAGTAGAGCTGGAGTTTCTTAAGGTGGTCTGCATAGGGCATCTGTTTAAGGGCAGTGATACTCTTTGTGAGGGATTTCTGCAGTCTTTCCAGTTGCTGCAAATGTCTTGTGAGATGCATCCCAAACTGGGCATGTACTCTATAATAGGTCTAATGACGACTGAGTAGAGGGGGACAATGACCTCTTTTTTTTCTGGATGAGAAACCTTTTGTGATGAGGTGTGGCTATGTGGTTGTCAAAGAAGAGACTGCTATCTACCTGTGCCCCTAGGTCTCGTATAACACTTTCTTTCTTGAGTGGACTACCGTCTATGTGGTAGCTCGTTGGTACAGGGTTTTTCCCCAAAGGGGATAACTATTCATTTTTTGGTGTTGAGGTTAAGGCCGTAGTTTTTGACACCAGGCATCTGTCTCAGCGAGGCCCTTTTGTAGAATGTCCACATCCTTAGGGGATTCAATAATGGCCCCCAGTTTGCAATCATCTGCAAACTTTGTTAGCCATAAGCCCTCTGTGTTGGCTTGGACTTCTGAGAAGTAGATGCCGACCAGGAGGGGACCCAGGACTGAACCCTGTGGTACTCCAATTGTCACCAGTCTGGAGATGGATGTGGAATTGGCTACTTTCATAGTGTAGGTTCTGTTGGTGAGCCAGTTGGCCAACCACCACATGACACAGAGGTTTATGCCCAGTTTCATGAGTTTATCAATAATATCAGAGTCGGGAATGGTGTTGAAGGCCTTGGCGAGATGTAGGTAGACTCTGTGAACTGCCTTACCCTCGTCCATGGCTTTGGTGACTGCTTCAAAGAAGTCAGTTAGATTTAGGAGATGTGATCTACCTTTTACAAACTCAAACTGGGTGGGGTCCAGAGTTTGCAGGTTACCATGTCTTTTTTTATAAATTCCATGATGATACGTTCCATGGCCTTACAGATCAGACTCGTCAGTCAAACTGTCATGGTGAAATGCCTGTAAAACCCTATATTTTGATATATGCATAAAAGTTAACCTGCAAGTTCCCCTTTCATAGTGTTTGGCAGAACTTTTTCATGAAAATGCACTTGGATAGTAAGATACAAAATACACATTAGAGTGACATTGTGCCCTTACAAAATGGAATGCAAATCAGACCTGAATTTGGTCTAACCACATTTTTATATTCAGTACAGAGAGTTTTGTAGTGGCATCTTACCAATGGTTGAAAAGTTCCTTTTTCTGGATGAAATATGTACTTGCAATATAATGAAAATTCAACAGAAATATGTGCATCATTCTCAGCTATGAAAATGTTCACATAATTACCTCAAAGAGAAGCGAAAAAAATGCAACACATCAGACTATCAACTCTCTCTCTTTCATATAACTAAGCGGGCCAAATCATAATTGTTGATATTGAGGACTTCCTTCTGAGATCTTCTCCTCAAAAAATCTTTAAACCCAAATACAAGCAGATTTCCATAAGATTTTTTTCTTTAGTTCTATATTCACAGACATGGTTAAGACTTAAAAAACTAAATTAAAGGTTTATGGGTCACCTTACTATCAAAGTTCCTGTACTTATTTTAACAACAGTGACCCTTTAGGGCTTTCAGCTGACTCAAAACACTTAGGGGTGCATGTCATCCCTCTCTAGCCATCCATTTTCACAGTGCTTCATCCATCTCTTTTGTACTCAAACAACTCAGTGCTGCTTACAGTATCAATCATTTTGCCACCAAAGGCTAAGAAATCATTAGCCAATTAAAGGGTTGTACATAAACCAGAGTGCATCCCATCATTACCGAATAACATGTGCTTAAGGAGTTATCAAAAAACAAAAACACTTCCTCCGTGGATGGAATGCTTTTTATACTTGGGTGCTTATTAAACAGTGTCAAATAAACCCTAGCTGAACTATTCCTTAAAGTGTATAACCTAAGCCTAGCCACAGTCTATGTAATCAAATTCTGATAAACTACTGTGGAGATACCACTCCGCAATGGTCCCCTACTACTGACCATCGGAATTACAGATCAATCTGATCTGTAAAACAAAGGAGCATATCATAATTGACCTTACTAATTATGATATTAAAGATCTCAGTAAGCTTAACTCCCAACAGTATAGTTTTGTCAAAGGGAGATCATGCCTGTTAAAATTTATTGATTGCTTTGATGGGGTAATCCAAACTGCAGACATTGGTCATGTTCTTACAGCTTATCATTTACCCGGAAATATGGATTTACAACTGGCTGAAAGTTTGTGTGGCATGTGCCTCTTCTAACATCGAAAAGGTAAGCAGTGGAGTTCTCGCAGGGATCAGCACTTGGCCTTCTGTTTGGCATCTACTTTTCAGACCTCAAAAATGCCAACCAGGGCTTTTGTTAACCAGATCTGCAGATGACTGCAAACTGGATGCAATTGTTAAAACTCCTTCAGATATCCACATCCTTCAGAAACAGATTACCTTAGTTAACATCTCTTGTACAGAAAATGAGCTTCAACTGATTTCAAAAAGTATATCATTGTCTCTTTCAGGAAAAAAAGTCATCCACAATGTACAGTACATGGTAAACACCTTAACTATAATGCCAACCTCCAACCCATTATGTTAACCCCCAACTCTGTAAAGCACAACAAATATCCTGTCCCTATTAGAGGCTGTCACGTTTATGTTTGTGTTTTTATTTACCAATGTATTTATTTATTTATTTCCATTTGTTTAATGGGAGTGTCTGAATGGGCCTGAGATGGCCTGTTTTCAGCTGAGGCCTGGGGAGAAAAGTTCCACAAATACAATAGTGTACTAGTACAAAAGACATGTGCTCTTTTAAAGTATGATTTGTTTTCCCATGTAAAAATGTTTACAAATTTTACTGACTGCTAAATGCACAAAACTGCTAGTTTTGCAGCATGCCCCCGCTTACACTTTCCAAGAGTACCAGAACTTGTTAGAGATTTGGGATGCATGGCTAGGCTTAAAAAGGCCCTTGTGGTAGTCAGCCTATTAAGCATGCATGATTTTATGAACCTATATATTCTGGCATTTTAGGCTGGGTTACTCTTTCAACAAAATTTAAATTTCTCCTGCTAGTTTTCTTGACTTATGATTCTCTTTTTATAATTTGCATTTAGTTTCTTACAGACACACACAAATCTGCTTTTGATCTGTTTCTATAAACCATGAAAATTACAAACTGACTAGAAACCAGAGTAACAATAATTAATATACATGGAATTTCAGTCAATAAGAATGATTCTTTATTATTTTAATAAATGTAAATCAGTGGCTTTGTCCACAATGACCAGTTTGCCGCAAACCAAATACAGAGTCCAGTTTCTACCACCATGCAGTGGATGCTGAGTTTAAAAATGATGCATGATATCATGCGTCAGTTGTGAGGCTGCAATTCATGTAAATTAGAGGAGTATGTTAGTCTGATCAGATGTATACAAGGTCAGTCTGTGTACTGTAGCTTTAAACTAGAAGAGGCACAAATGAGTTATATATAAACATGCATTTACTTCCTTCAGAGATATCTTCATGGAAAAAAAAAAAAAGTTTGACATTATCATTTCATTTATATTACATAATTTATGTATTTACTGAATTCTTATATTAAGTAGATATGTAGATCTTCTTCTTTCAGCTTTTCCCAGTTAGGGGTCGCCACAGCGGATCACCTGTCCACTCATGATTGGCAGTGGAGTTTTTACAGTGTCGAGTTGCCAGCCCGGAGCCCAACCTTCCACAGAAGGCACACACATGCACGCACTCACATCTAGGGCCAATTTAGAGTGTCCAATCCACCTACAGCATGTCTTTGGGATGTGGGATGAAACTGGAGCACCCGGAGGCAACCCACGCGACCACAGGGAGGACATGCAGACTCCGCACAGAAGGCACCCCAGCTGGGAATCGAACCGGAGAACCTCTTGCTGTGAGGTGCCCCTAAGTAGATATGTAGATACCAACAAATATTGCATCACTAGATATTTCTTTAGTGTAACTTTTATTTTTCTTTGGGGTTCAGTTATTTGGTACATGCTTAGTACTATATGGGAATTACAACATTTTAATATTTTTTACTAAATGAAACAAAAATAACTCTGTGAGATTGTCATGTTTTACTGTTACAATGGGAGGCTCAGATTACTTTACAGAATTTCTTCTGCTGAGATGCAAAATACAAATTCTTCAATTGATTACCTGCTAATTACCCCAATGGTGACATTTCACATCCCCAGATGGACTGATTTCACAATGAGAAAGGTCAGCAATGACAAAAGAGCTTGCCTGCAAGTGAAATTTACAGATGAAACTGTAAAATGGAAAATCCTGATTCAAAACTGTTTTATGATTTGTTTATTTTATTTGACATTTGCTTACTGGGAAAGTCCAACTGGGCACACGACCCATTTTCAGTGCAGGTCTGGGAGAAAAGCTGCATAAAGTTTAATGCATGAAACAAAACTGTCCAATATACTTCAAAAAGTTAAAATAGATTAAGCTTATACAATTTTGCAAAACTGAAATGTAACTTTTTATATTAAGTACATGTATAACTGGATAAAACAATAGGTAGCTTTGTGGAAACATTATTAATAATAAATGGAAGAGAAATATAAGGAATTTAGGAGGATGTTTTTTACTGATAGTAAAGTGAAAGTACAAATGAGAGAAGCAGGGTCAGACGATATAGAAGATTGGAAGATATGTGAATATAAGAAAAAGGGAGCAGTTAAAGTAACGGAAGAGAGGGAGGTCTGTACTGTTGAGGAAGGTCTCGAGAGGAGTGGGAGTGGTACATAGTAAAAGAAAAAGTTATGAGGAGAATACAAGTATTAAAATGAAGGGATTTAATTCAGTCAGGTGATATACATGTACAGAGCCAAGACTGGGAGAGGAAGACTTTTAAAGAGTGCTTGAACAAATGAGTGTTTGATATTTCTATAATATCCATTACAGAGAGAGAGGACTATGTTATGATACATGTTTACTGTATATTTGTATCGTGTATGGACAACATGGGATGAGACTGTAACACAAGTTAGATGCTTGGCTGGTGTAAATATATGGAGCACACAATGGTTGTGCTTTATCGAGCACAAGTATGCATAGGCTGTGGACAGGGTGCATGACACAACATGGGATGTCCTTATGTTGCTGTCCTGGAATGCTATGAAGACCTGTCCTGTGGTAGTTGGTATAGTAGAGCTTGCACCTAATAATGGCAAAGCTGCCACATGGGTATGCACATGCCACAGTGCTGCATTCAAGGATGTCAACAAGCATACGCTATGTACAAAATAGCATACATGTACTCATCTGGGAGGTAGCTACACATGAAAACAGGGAGTATGTGTTGGTCTGGTGCATGTGACAGCCAGGCAGCATACATGTACTCATCTGGTAAGTAACAAACATGGGAAACAATTCTTAGCTTAATTGCAGTATATATTTATTTATTGATTGATTGATTGACATTTGGTGACTGGGAAAGTCCGACTGGGTCAGGAACCCATTTTCAGCGGAGGCCTGGAGAAAAAGCTCCAACAAAATTATGATATGCTTACAATTATACAAGGAGAAGTAAAACGGAGTAGATAGAAACATATATATATATATATATATATATGTATATATTGAAGTTGATTTTGTAAAACAGTAGAACATAGTAGCAACTTAGTTAAAGTAGTTGTTAGTATTATCAAGTATTGGTACAATAGCAAAGAGAAGTACACCATTTTTAACATCTGTCAGGTACATAGGAAATTAGAACATTAAAAATAGTGAGGTAGAGTAGTTAGGGAGGTAAAGGAAGAAGCAGGGAAAGAGAAGGGGGATGAAGCAGTCGGGTAAGAAGTTGTGAGGAGTATAATAGTAGAGGAGAAAGGTGAGAGTTGGGTGGATGAGATAGGAAGTGGCAGGAAGGAGAATCTGCTTAGTTAAAACGGACAACTAAGTGGGAGAGGGAAAGTTAGAGTGGGAGGAGGAGTTTATCTGTTGGTCAAAGAACAATGGCATATACAAGAGGTTGCTCCTTCAGCCAAAGGTAATTGGTAACTTTTTGGTGAGTGCAAATTTCATCCCAGACACACCTATACAAAATCTATATATACCCATGGATCTCAAACCCCCTAGTGTTACCAAAGAACACTTCTTAAAAGTAGTCTCCGGTGTCCTTCCTTAAATCAAAATGATCCTGTACACAGTTTTTTCACCTCTTGAAAGGCAATTAAGGTATTCAAACTTTACAAATTTACTATGAATCCAACTTCTAAAACAATGGCATTTTTTAGAGCAAAGGCAAAGTAAGTTCAACGATAATTTCTATGCTATCTCATACGAGTCAGACATTTTCAAAACTTTTTCATCAAATTTGTAGTTGTCATCAGAAAACATCTCAAAAGCTAAGACATAGAATGCTGGCTAAATTATTGTACTGCCTCTGAAACAGGGTGGTAGAGTTCTTGGAACACCCTATCTACCTGGTGGATGGATGGATAGATAGATACATCAGTGCGCGCACACACACACAGTTTACAAGACATGAAAGTGAAAATATCTGTCAACATAAGGCCAGGCTAAGGGCTTGGGATAAGTGATAAAAGTGAGCAGGAATACGGATCTACCTAATATCAGCAGAAAAAACAGTATCTTCTAAAAAAGTCTCACAATTCTGATCTCCCCCTTATAACTACTGAGTATAACTTCTTGAAGTACTAAACGGCTAAGGCCAGAGAGGTAATTTTCATTTTTTTTTGTAATTAAAGAAGCAGTCGATGTCCTTCCCACACTTCTTTCGTTTCAGTTTAGCATACTTTTGCTGTTTCTTAGCATTTTATTCTGCCATTACACTGTAGGTTATACGTTTTACTCCTCTGACTGAATGTAGTCTTGTAGGTCATACTGTGTGCATACAAGACATCAGTGATAACTGTTAAATCACTGCAAATGGAAATAAAAACAGTCAATTCCAACGGAAAGTGCAAGGATATCAACAGTGCGCGTTTTAAATCTTGTTTGCAGAACTGGAAGATTTATAACATTTAGTAGTAACTGGCTGTTTTTAATTAGTCTATTAGTGAGGTTAATGTGCTGCTTGTTTCCTTTTGGTTACTAAAGGGAAAAGTACAGTGAAGCTGTGGATAACGAAAATGTGAAGGCCAATAATGCAAGGAAGTTTGGCTTTCCCATTAAGTACAACTGCAGATTAGCTCCCTGACTTGCTTGTGATCTGTGTGTTTGTATATACAGGTATACGGTTCATAGATAAGTACCAAGCTAGTTGCCCTCATCGGCCATTTTAAGCCTAGCCAATTTCCCTTGGTGAGAATCAAGCCCTGTACTTCTTGTGAGACACATACCTTAACCATCATGCCATTTCCAAACATAAAGAATACTAAACAGTTTTTTTTTGGTATACATAGGTAAATACTAGGCTAACTGTTCTGAAAGACCATTTTAAGCCTAGCTAATAACCTGAGGTCAGAATCACACTCTGTACCTTATGTCAATAAGGTGAAGACCTTAACTATTATACCAAACCCACGATCAGCTGTTTAGAATTTTACAGAACATGGCCACGTTTGCCTCATTTTTGCTCAATTACTCGCATTTTATGGTAGTGTATCAATAATACCAGATATGAGGATTTCATATTTATATTGGACAGAAAATCCATATTGATGCATAACTTTTTTCTCTATTCATTTTTAAGGGATTAGCCAAATATTCAGACATTGTCCCTGATTTTGAGCCACCACTCATTATTTTTGTCTTTGTCCAAAATGTTTGAATAGTTGAAAGGTATTGCTGACATCTTTGCATTCTGAGGTGCCTTTGGTTTGATCTTTTTTTAGTAGGGGGGGGTGCTGCCAGTATTATCACCAACAAATGAGTCCAACCCCTGGCTACTTTACATGCATCTGAGTCAAAAATCAAGCAGCAGTTTCAGCAGGATATACCAGTTGACATTGCTGCATGTTTCTTTGAGCCAGGAGTATTTTTTCTTTCTTTTCTTCCTTCAGATCTAAACAGTGTGTGAGAAAGGGTATCAAAGAAAAGCAGACTGCAGCGAAGAAGTAGTGTTTGTTTTAATTATCTTGCCTGCTACACGATAACTTGAAAGTAAAAGTTAAGAAACAGCAAAGGCAAGAATTTAGACAGCCTAGGAAGTCTCTGTGGCACCCCAACCTGATCCAAACTGTAAGAGAATCAAATATCTCTCAAATGTCCCTGATTTCACAGATTGTCACTGACTTTGCCTAATATTGGTGTGATGTTCTTCATGTTTCACTGTTGCAGTCATCACGTGTGGGTTATCCCTGCCGGGGTAGCCCTTGGCCAGCCCGAATACCAGAGTCAATGCTTTTCTTCATCAGCTGCTGTCACTTGCTGCCTGATGTCAGGCTGTCAGTGCTATAAAGGAAGGCAGCCAATGCCATTACATCAGTCTTTCTTGCCGTGGAGCCTGTACCAGAAGCAGTTTGCAAGTGTGCCAGTCGGTCGCTACCAGAGTTTGAATTACAGCTGAAAACGTCTAAAGTTAAGTACCCTGTTGGGGATCCTTTTTTCTTGCACTAATTGATGTCTTAAAAAGTTAACAATTGTCTCGCCAGTCCCACACTGAGACTTCCATTCATACTACGTCACTTGTTTTGGCCCAGACCACAACGTCTCCTGTTGTGGGTTCTGTGCCTTCTTTAACACAAGAGCCTTTCGTCATAGAGCTCTTATTGTAGCAGGTATTTTTGTCTTCCATCTTCACATTCCGAAATGGCATCCATCAGCCAACAATCCGTAGACATTCTGAAAAATGTAGGTTAAAGACAGAGACAGACCACACAAGGCTAAGCCTTCCGACGACTCTACTGCTAAGCAGGTTGTCAGTTCTCTGGAATTCTGTTTGGTGCCTATTCAGCCCCTGGTGCTCGATTCAATACCTTCGTCGGCCTCTACTGAGACCCTTTTGGTTTCTGGTATGCTGCAGAAATCTTTGTCTTCTGAGCCTTTGGTTGTCTCTGCCTTGGTTGGGTCCAGAGCCGCAATGCAGGCACCGCCTTCCGAGGAGGTTTTTCGCACTATTGACTCTAGACAAAAAACTAGGTCTTCTCCTCCGACTACCATTTCTCTCAGACCAGTGGATACTCTAGAAGCAAGGTCACTCCTAGGAAAACTACCTCTAGCCACCATTTTACTCCTGCTCCACCACCCCAATCTCAAATGCTTAAAATGGCAGAGGATCTTATTCTTATCAGGGGTAGTCAGGCCGCACCTTCTAAAAGGAAAAGAGACCTTTCTCCAGAAATACTGACTGAACAGGATTCTGAGGAGTCTGATTATTCAGATTTTGAAGAGGAACAACCTCTGACTGCTTATGAGGATTCAGATGCAGAGGAATCCATTTCTTCTGCCTCCCCACCAGAAGATCTTTCCTTTGTGGAAACCCTTCACACCCTCGTGGAACATTTCCACTGGTAATCCCAGGACTTCCCTCAGTCTAAGAAAAGACAGAGAGTTTCTAGACCTGCCCCAGCACAGGTCCTTGGCCATCCCTCCAATCTTAGAGGTGGTTGATGATGTCTTCCATGAATCCATCTTAACTCCTGATGCCCTCCCACCTGCTCCCAGAAAACCTGACCGGTATTACAGAGTACTGGATTCTCACAAATACCTGTACAAAAATCCTGCTGCAGAACCAGAGGTCATTACACAGGGACCAAAAGGAGCTAAGGCTAGTTCTGCAAAGAATTCTATTCCTTCTGACAAGGACTCCAGAGCTCAGGACAGATGGGGTAAAAAAGTATACACCTCTGCAACCTTAGCTATCAGAGCACTCAACTGTCAGTTCCACATGTTAAAATATCAACAACACACTTTGGAACTATTAAAACAAAAGATTTCAACCTTTCCTGACTGTGCCAATTCGAAAGAGTTGATTTACTGCAGTCTACTTGTCAAGTGGCTAAACACTCATTACACTGTGGATACGATGCCCTAGAAGCCTCAAGCAGGGCAGCAGTGTCAGGATCTGTCATTAGGAGACGTGCATGGCTGAAGGAACAACCTCTCCCTAATCATGTCAAGTCTAAATTACTTGATGCACCCTTGGATAAGGACAGCTTGTTTGGAGTAAAAGCAGAAGTAGTGTTTAAAAACATGGAAGATAAAGCAAAATCTATGCAAACAGTAAAAGATTTGCTTCAGGTACAACCTACTAGGTTCAGCAGGAATTTTCCCTCAAAACACTGGTCCTTTCCTGCACCTAGCAGATGGGACAAGGTAAGCCCCGCAGGAACAGACCACCCAGACTCCTATTCCAGGGACAGCAGAGAACCAAACAGTGGACCACTTCCACTCCAAAGGCAGGGAGTTCTAAGTCTTCCCTCTATGGCAAAAACCCTCAATGACTCCCTCTCCCTCCCCCTCTGCCCTCTTTTCACTCACCAAAAACTAGGAGGAACGCTCTCCATCTGCAAAGAAAATTGGATTTCTGTAACAAAGGACCAATGGGTCTTAAAGATCATTTTTCAGGGATACAAAATTCTCCTTCAATGAACTCCCAATTCCAAGAAGGTACCCAGACTTACCTCCAAATTAGTGGGCAGAGGCATTGCAACAAGTCCAAACTCTCGTATCCCAAGGGGCAGTAGAATCTGTCCCCTCAGATCAAACAAGCAAGGCTTTTATTCCATACTATTCCTTGTTCCCAGAAAAGAGGGCACTTGGTGCCCCATGCTGGATCTATACATTCTGAACACCTTTCTGGTGGTCCCCAAATTCAAAATGCTAACTTTGCAGCAGCTGCTGCCTGTGCTGACAAAAAAATGCCTGGTTAGTTACTCTAGATCTAAAAGATGCCTACCTCCACATCTGCATAAGGGAATCCTGCAGGAAATTTCTTCGCTTCAGAGCAGGCTCACAACACTTTCAGTTCTCTGCGCTACCCTTTGGCTTATATACTGCTCCCAGGGTATTCACCAAATGCTTTTTGCAGACAGAAAAATATACAAATTTACCTTTATCTGGACGACTGCCTCATTCAGGCAGATTGCAAAGAAAAGCTCCTCAAGGACCTCCTCTTTGTCAAAACCCTCCTAACCTCCTTAGGGTACACCATCAATGAGAAGAAATCAAGGCAAACACCAGAAAAGCAGCGCTTCCTGCATCTCTATTTTACCCAGCTGGCTTCCAGATGTCACCTCATTGTGAGGAAGTTCCTGCAAGCCTTGTGGTACATGGCATCTTGCATCCTAATTCCTCTGGCCAGGATTCACATGAGAAAACTTCAGTGATACCTAAAGAACCTTTGGTGTCAGCACTTTCAACCACTAGAGACCTCTCTCCCTCTGATCTCCTGTATAAGGGCCAAGTTTCCCTGGTGGGCAGGGGCATGTGACCAGAGCAAGGGTCTTTCCTTCACCCTCTGCCCAATCAGGCAGACCATTTCCACCGACTCCTCAGACATAGCTTGGGGTGCTCACCTAGAAGGCAGGTGCATCCAAGGTCCTTACACATCAACCAGAAGGAAATGATGGCAGTACAAAAGGCTCTGACATCCTTCCAACCACATCTCAGGACAGGAGTTCTCCTTATTAAAACAGACAACATCACAGTAATGTGTTACATCAACAAACAGGGAGGGACCCAATCTTACCCTCTGTGCAGGCTAGCCATGAACCTCTGGCTGACTGCCTCTTCCATGGGGCTACACCTGGTAGTCCAATACCTGCCAGGGATCAACAACACTCTTGGCAGACCACTTAAGCAGGAACTTACTGGACCCCCATGAATGGCAGCTCCACAGAAAAATCTTTTTACAAATCACTCTGGCATGGGGGACTCTGGAGGTGGATCTCTTTGCTTCGCATCTCAATCATTAGCTGAAAAAATTCTGTACCAGGGAGTATCACCACCTAGTGTGGAAGGTGGATGCCTTGACCTTCCCTTGGAACACCCTCTTTGTGTACGCATTCCCTCCTCTGACTCTTATTCCCAGGGTACTGATCAAAATAAGGGAGGAGAGACCAAAGGCCATCCTCATTGCTCCAGATTGGCCCGGACAACATTGATACTCCTTACTGCACAGCCTGACCATTACAGCCTCCCAGGCAGCTGCCCCTGATCTCAGACCTCTTAACTCAGGTGAGAGGGGGGAATGCTGCACCCAGACTTGCAAACTCTCAAACTATCAGCACGGCTAATATTTGGCAAACAAGGGGCCCCTGTTAAGCAAACAGGTTTTAGAGATTATCACAGAGGCCAGAAGGCCCAGCACCAGAAAATCTTACACAGGAAAATGGAAAAGGTTCTGCTCCTGGAGCCAGTCCAGAGGGGGCAATACCTCCACAAGCTTTCATCCCTCTTATCCTGGACTACCTAGCGGAGCTACTTAATAGTGGTCTGTCCTTCTGCTCTATTAAAATCCATGTCTCAGCAATTTCAGCTCATTTTGATACAGAACAGCCCCTGTTCTACCATCCTATGATTAAACAGTTCCTCAGGGGGAGCTTCTAATATCAGACTTCCCAGAAGGCCACCCACTCTAGCCTGGGACCTGAATTATGATTTGGAAAAAGTAACTTTACCACCCTTAAAACCTGCTGCTGCTTCAGCAGAACTAAGATACCTCTCCTGGAAGACTGCTTTTCTCCTAGCTATCACCACAGCTAGAAGGTCTTCAGAACTTCAGAGCCTGATGCATTGAGCCCTTCATCATCTTCCATGCAGACAAGGCCTCCCTGAGGACTAATCCCTCCTTTATGCCCAAGGTGGTATCTAATGTAACTCTCAACCAGGCCATGCATCTACCAACCTTCTTTCCTTACCCTCAAAACAAGGGGGAAAGAATTATGCACTTACTAGACATGCACAGACAGCTCAGATACTATCTGGATCGTACTAAACCCTTCAGGAAAACAGACAAACTACTTGTCAGCTTTGTCCCAGGGGCAGTGGGGAAGCCCATTTTCAAACAAACCATTTCCAAATGGATATCACACTGTATCCATTTCTGCTACAGATTGCATGGGGACCCCCCCCCCAAGTCTATTCGAACCCATTCCACTAGGGCAGCCTCCACTTCCACAGCATTCCTCAGAGGAGTTCCCACCAAGGACATCCTGGAAGCTGCCACCTGGATTTCTGTTCATACCTTTTATCGAGCATTACCATCTACCTCTGTTTTCTAAGGCTAGGGCAGGGTTTGCCTCTGCAGGTCTGCAGGGCATGCTGACCCCATTCCTAGATCTCTTACTAATCCTACCACCCCTCTCCTCAGCTTTGGGAATCCTCACATAGGTGATGAATGCAACAGTGAAACACGAAGAACATAGTATAGTTGTGTACACTTACCATAGATGTAGATGCTCAAGTGTATTAACTGTTGCAGTCCTGGTTTCCCACCCTCCTTCCCCATATATCTTCTTTTTTTAGGGAGGCATAAGTTTCTAATGGTAGGTTTTAGCCACCAGGACCACTTTACCATATTTACTTGTCCTCTGACTAGTTAGGGCAAGAAAAACTGATGTGACCTGATGTCAGGCAGCAAGCAACAGCAGCTGATGCAGAAAAACATTGACTGGTATTTGGGCAGGCTGAGGGCTCCCACAGTAGGGATAACCCACAGGTGATGACTGCAACAGTGAGTACACTCTGATATTTACATTTATGGTAAGTTTACACAACTTTACTTTCTTCATAACATGTCTGCTTTTCTGGCAGACTTCAATCCCAAAGGATGACAGGTTTGTGCCTCTATTGGGCTGATTCAAGAAGCGTCTTCTGTGGCTGTGCAATACAATCTGGGAGTGACCGTCCTTTCCACACTCTAGGCAGCAGTAGGCAGATGTTGGTTTGGTATCATGGGCACAGCTCTTCCTGAGTGCTTTCTTATCTGCTCAACTTGCCAAGGTGGTTTTATACATAGTGAGGTCATGCTTGCATATATCCTTGTAGCACAGTTTGGGTCACCCTTTTGGCCTCTTTCTAGACTCCAGCCCTCCAAAAAAGGAGGTCTTTTGGTATTCAGCCATCTGTCATGCATGAGACATGACCCAACTAATGCATACATCTGTTTCAGCAGGATGAACATGGAGGTGCTGTTGGGGATCTTGACCTGCCATGAGATACTGAGTATGCGCCTCAGGTATCACATATGGAACACATGGAGCTGCTGCTCCTGTTTTGACCACAGAGTCCACATTTCACTGGCATACAGTAATGTGCTCAAAACACAGGCTGTGTAAACATGAACCCTGGTGTGCACAGTGAGACTATTATTAGCTCATACTCTGTCAGCCTGGGAAACCTTGTGGTGGCTTTTCCAATGAGCTTTTTGATCTCTGTATCAAGTAACAAGTTGTCAAAGATTGTAGATCCTAGGTACATGAACTCATGGACAAGCTCCAGCTCATAGTCACTCATCATGATTGATGGCTAACTGCCCACATTTTGGCCTATCACCTGGGTGGTCTTTTGAACTGATCATGAGGACAAATTCCATACATGCATCTGCAAAGCGAGTCATGAATGACTGAAGCTCTTGCTGAGTGTGAGCCACAATAGCTGCATCATCAGTGAAGAGGAACTTCCTTAGACACTTCCTAAGTGCTCTGGTCTTCGATCCAAGTCTTAACAGTTTGAAGAGGTTGGCATCCCTTCTGGTTAAAAGAAAGATACCCTCTGTAGCAATTTCAAAAGCAAATTTCAACAGAACTGAAAAAAAGATACCAAACAATGTTGGAACCAGTACACACTCCTGCTTTACTTCACT
The DNA here is from genome assembly GCF_019279795.1 of Protopterus annectens. Taxonomy (NCBI): domain Eukaryota; kingdom Metazoa; phylum Chordata; order Ceratodontiformes; family Protopteridae; genus Protopterus; species Protopterus annectens. The sequence continues at coordinate 990,697,882 of NC_056728.1, forward strand.
GGGAATCTTGAAAGGTTCGGATGTGGATCCATCATACATGATGATCCCCTTCATGGAAGGCCCTGATAATGCTAAGCAGTATTGGAGGACAGCTGATCTTTGCCAGAATTACAAGCAGACCTTTTATATTCATGAAGTTGAATCCCTTGGTCAGATCAATGAAGGTGATATACAGAGATTTGATCAGCTCCCTGCACTTTTCTTATAGTTGAATAACAGAGAAAACCATGTCTACAGTAGACTGTCCAGCTCTGAACCCACACTGAGACTCAGGGTAAACTCTCTCTGCAGGAACGTGTTTTCTCTTTAGGACAACATGTGCAAACAGCTTCCCCACAGTACAGAGAAGGGAGATGCCATGATAGTCATTACAGTCACATTTGTCACCCTTATTCTTAGAGATAATAACTATGTTAGCATCCCTCATATCTTACAGTACACTACCTTCTCTCCAGCATTGGTAAAGTATTACATGCAGGTCTGAAATTAGGATACTGCTAGCACATTTAAGTATTTCTGAGGGAATACCATTTTTCCTGGTGGCTTTTCCTGAAGATTTACTTTTAGTGCATCATTGAATTCCTCCAAGGTGGGCTTAGCATAGAGTTCAGTTATAGTTGGCAGAGGCATTCAGGGCTGTCTCCGTAACTATGGTCTCTCTGGCATATAGCTGCGAGTAGTGTTCCATCCAGCACTCAATCTGCTTGGTTCTGCCCTTCAGGACCTCCCTTGTGGCCGGCTTAAGTGGGGGAGCTTCCTTTGTGATGGGCTGATGGCTTGCTTAATCCCATTGTAGACTCCTCACATATTACTAATGTCCATGGTCTGTTGAATCGGAGTCAATAATCACTGCACACCACTGAGCTACCTGCTGCACTTAATTTTGAGCACACCAGAGTGCCTACAAGTTCTCTTCAGTGGGCGAGGACCTGTATGCAGCCAGTGCCTGTCTCTTCAGTCAGGGGTGTCAGCACCAAACTGATCAGCACACTTGACTGTCTTCTTCCCAAAGATAGATATTGCAGCATTACAGACAGCATCCTGTAGCTTTTCCCCATCTCTTGTTGGTGTCAGTGTCATCCAGGCAGGGCAAAACCTCTGCAAGTGCTTGAACAAACTTTCATGCTTTTTGAAGGATCATGAATCTTGCCTATGCCAATCTGTGGCCTTCCTTTCTTTTTACAGTGAAAGAACTTTCGAGTATGGATGTTTGCCTTACAACACATGAGCAAGTGGTCGTGATCTCAGTCTGCACTGTGGTAACTGTGTGGTAACTGTGTGTTACCCTGGCACTCACTAAACTGATGCATTTGTTGAGGACAAGGTCAAGTTGGTGCCAATGTTTCGATCTTGGTGGCGGCATGAAACTTTGTGCTGGGGCTTGACATTGAAGAAAATGCTGGTTATTCAAAGGTCATATTGGGAACAAAGTTGAAGGAGATGCTGTCTGTTTTTGTTAATCTTTCCTGTTCCAAAATGTCCCAGAAAAGAAGGCCAGCTGTGATGGTCATTGCCAAATCTGGCATTAAAATCACCAAGGATGAATAATAGTTCATGGGAAGGGGCCTCACTGATTGCAGCACTAATCTCATTATAGAATTTGTCCTGGACTTCCTGGGTAGAGGTTAAAGTAGGAGCATAGACATTGAAGGTGTTGACCATGGCCACTGCTATTTGTAGCTGAATTTTCAGCTGTCTCTCATTCCCCATATTTGGTGGTATGATTGAGCAAATGAGGTTGTTTCTGATTGTGAAACCAGCACCATGTTCCCTGGTCTCATCTGGAAGTTTTCCATGCCAGAAAAAAGTAAAGTCTTTCTCCCTGAGACATCCAATGGATAGCAGTCTTGTTTCCTGGAGAGCCTCAATGTCCATCTGCAATTCGCACAACTCGTTAATGACTGCTGTCTTCCAAGCATCACGGATGTTTTGTAGATCTTCTGTAAGGCCTGAGGTCATTATCCTTACATTCCATGTGCCTAGCCTAATGCCTGATTTATTTTGTTGCTTTTTTGTTTTTCTAGGTGTATGATTAACGATCCACCTGTTGGAGGTTCCCTAAGCCCCACACACCCAGTGGAGCAAGTGGACCGTAGTGAGGCAGCACATATTTGGCTGGGGGCTGCCTAGCTTAGGGAGGGCAGTAGCTGCCCACTGAGATCAGAATATCTATTGCACTGTTAGAAACAGCTCCTGGCACCTTACTGTGCCAGTTGAGTGCATTGGCTTATTATTAGTAACTGCTACTTCCGTGTTTTGTCACCACTCGCAGAGCAAAGCTGGAGTGTCCTTTCCAGGGCGCAAGTCTGGGCAAGTGAATTTGAGGTAACAGCTGATGCCCAGCAGCAAGTTCCCCCACTTGGCATCAGTGTTGTCGCATACAACCTCAAACTGCCTTAGGGGCTCCATTTCCAGATTTTTCCAAGGGGTTTACCTCCCAAAGCCTTCTCCACGACTAGGTATTGCTGCAAGGCAGTGGGGGTTTTGAGTTTTCCTCTCCTTGGCAAGTTGCCTTCCCAGGCTGATGGGCCCCACTTTTATTTATTTATTTATTTTATTGTATTTTACATTTGTTGACCTGGAAAGTCCAACTGGATTCATATCCATTTTCAGTGGAGGAACGAGGTGAAGAGTTCCAGAAATACAAGTTGTTAACAAATGCAAAACTGAATTTAAGGTGTCAGTTTCCCACCTTCACCCCTTCTCCTGTCAGTACAAACAGTTTCACAGGACTTTGAAACTAAGCCACACATGAAGACCAGTAACTGGACTTGGATTTTCAGAGGCTATTAGAGATGCAGGCCATGGGAGCATTTAATAGATAGTAGAAGCTTATTCCCACTGTCACCCCGGCAACCCAATATGTACACACACACATATATGTCAGAGAGAGAGATATGTAGTGTGTATGTGTGTGTGTGTGTGTGTGTGTGTGTGTGTGTGTGTGTGTGTGTGTGTGTGTGGTGGGGAGTTGCTGCTGTGGTTTCAGCTAGACTGGAAGGTAGCAGCCTAAACAATTTGCTGCGTCAGCCATTGTTTAGTGAAACAAAACCCGTGCACCAAACAACTTCACCTAGTAGTCAAAGGAGAACTAGGTCTGCAAGTGGGCTGTGTTGTTTGATATTTGGCAAGAGTGAAAGTCTTGAAGTGATACAGAGGCTTGTTACAATGTGTTTGTGCTACTACATGGTTGTTAAGACAGAATGAGGTCTTCTTGCATGTGGATGAGTATGGGAGTATGTCATCATTTGGGTCATGGCAATATGAGTTACTGAGGGCAGGGAAGCATGGGTGATAGGATCAGTGGTACTATAACTTGGAGTACAAACTGAAAAAAAAAATGGCTACACCCCTGGCTGTGCATGTATGATGTATTATCTCAGTGATTGTAGATATATATATATATATATATATATATATATATATATATATATATATATATATATATATATATATATTCAGATTTAGAGATGGTAACTTGGTGCCTAAGGAAAGAAAATGCTTACAGAAATTCTCCCAGGCAGGGACAGAAGTGCTATTGCAGGCCATTTGTGAACATAAATGGCAGATGCATAGATGGCATGTTTATTTACTTACATTTGTTTACTGGGACAGTCCAACTGGGCCAGAAGCCCATTTTCAGCGGAGGCCCAGGGAGAAAGGCTCCACAGAAATACAAGCAATATACAATAATTAGTATAATATTATACATACAGTAAGATGCAGAATACATATTTCTAGTCTATACAAAGTAGTATTCAATACAGTTTTCTAGGAGGTACAGTTCAAAAAGAAAAACGCAAGTATTTCAGTGAAGATCACTGTGAGAAAAAATAAAGTTAGCAGTGTGTGCATATTAAATAATAGTTATGACTGAATGAGATTTCCTTTATATATATTTATTTTTGAGTAGTAATAAACACTGAGGGAGGCAGAAAATGAGATAAGGAGTGGACAGTGTGTTGAGAGAGTTACAGATATCTTGTCAGTCAGGTTTGGCACAGGAGCAATGCCAGTTCTTGGACAGATATTCAAATAGTCTAAAACTGGCAGATTCAGGTGTGTTTTGGAGGGTGTAGAGTATAGAGTTTCATAATTCGGCTATTTGATTTGAGAATAGGGCTTTACCGTAAGCGTTGTTAGGTTTGTTTACTGTGAGAGAGTTTCTGTCTGCAGATCTTAGACTTCGTAGGAATGAGTAGGGAACAACAAGTTCCTCAAGGGATGGGCAAATGTCAGGATGGAAGATGATATTGTGTGTGAATTTAAGTTGGTAGAGACAAAGAAGGTTAGGTAGTTCGAGCCAATTTAATTTATCTAGAGCAATGCAACGGTGGGTTTGTTGGGGAAGGTTGGCTGGGAAATGGGCTATTTTGTTGTAGCAAGTTTCCAATTTGGTTAAGTCTGATTTTTTTAAGTTGATAAAGAGGAGGAAGGATATAGGAGTATAGCGAGGAGGAAAATTCTGGATATGGCTAGTCTGGTATTGTCAGTGAGTAATGGCTTGCTTATGTACAGTGAGACAAGTTTGATGTGAACTTAATTGTGGTGGCTATGTGTTGGTCAAATCTGAGTTTGTTGTCAGTTGTCACTCCAAGGAGTATTGTATGCTCAACTGGTTGGATGACTATGTTGTTTGCTGAGAGAATAGTGAAAGGAGGGGTGGTCTGTGATTGTTTGCTACTGTTAAATAGCATTAACTGTGTCTTTTTGGAGTTGAGGAGCAGTTGTGATTTATGTAGATATGTTTCTATATTAACAGCTTGTTGGGCTACTATTTGGAGGTCTGGTAAGGTATCTGCTGAGCAGATTAAAGTTGAATTGTCCACATACTGAACTACTTTAGCGTGTGTTGTGGATGAGGGTAGATCATTAGAGAAGATGGTGAAATGAAGGGGTCCTAATATGGACCCTTGGAGGACTCCAACCGAGACAAGCAGAAGTGGTGAGAGTTCAGATTTCCATTGTACTGCTTGTCTGTAAGATAGCTTAGGAACAAGGAGAGGGGAGTCTTTGATAGGTTTAGTGAGGCAAGAGGACTAAGGAGCTTCTGATGGGAGACCGTCTCAAACTAGATACTAGAAAAACTAGATAGATACTAGAAATTAATAAAAACAACTGGCTCTGCTTTGAACATGTGTGGTGTGAGCTGGTGGCAGACATGAAGGCTATCAGTGGCCAGTTCAGGGCATTCCATTAGGTCATCTTAAGGGTCCTTGCCATGATCCTGCTTGCTTGCCAGAAGCCTCGTGCCTTCGCACAGGAGATGTCCATACGTGGGGGTTTGCCACTGCAGACTACCCTGACCTCCATGTAGGAGTTCCTTTCATCTCTATTTGGGGAGATGGAATGGACTGTGGGATCTGACAAAGGCCTGGATGCGAGAGCTGAGGCAGTTGTACCTACCCAAAGCTCTGTTAGGGATGTACAAGCTTGGTTTTACCTTATGCCAATAACAGAGTTTGGGGTATACCTAAGCCATAAGCTTATGGATGTGTAGCACTACCACCATCTCTGTGCAGGCTCACCTAGAATGCAGACATGACAACATGCCACTTAAGGTACATGTGCTTGCATTCTTTGTATAGCAGTAATTCATAACATTGGTACATCACAGGGTGATGGGATTGTTAAATATTAGTAATGTCACATGTGGGTGTTTATCTGTCTCCATTCACAGGCGCTACAGTTAGAGGGGTCCTTGACCATGGAACAGATGCTTGATGATTTTGCAGTAGATACAGATGGTAATGGCAGCCTTATAGTAGCAAAGTTGGAGGGCACAGTGTTTCCTGTTGCAGTAGTGACTGTGGAGGGCATACTACATCCGCATAGTATGGGGATAGGGGTTGGGACAGGCGGGATGGTGGTGTTATTGTCTCATTGACACCCACCTGTGGGGTGCCTGGTAAAGCTACCCATGAAAATGTGGATTATGTGTTGATCTAGCAGATATGACAGCCAGACGGCCTTCAAGGTTCACCTTCATTCCTGCCAGTGGGTATTAATGCCATTGTCAGATGGAATGCTCCGTGGTTATCAATATACAAAGTTTACATCCTTTCCATCTGAGGTCCTGCCAGACACACACACTGGAATCACATCTGCAGGAGTTGTGTCCCTTGTCACACTTTCTGAATATCTAATACTACTGGACAACAGTCCCTCTTTGGAAGCATTGCCCTTCCCTACACAGTGTACCCATCTACCCTGCAATCCCCTGGCCTGTCACTTGCTCCCTTCATCTGTCTTAGTAACCCCCCATCCCAACACTGTGCCCCTTGCTGATTCAAGTCACTGACCCTTCCCATCTATGTGTATGACAACTGCCATGCCCTACCCTCACAGCTGTTTAACTTGGGTAGGTGATGTCAGTCATACAGTGTGGTTAATCAAGGTACTGTAGAGAACAGCCTTGGTGCAGTATTGCCTGCATAAGTTTCAGTCTTTGCTATGCCTGTTCTGGACTATAGCTGTGGACCAAATGCCACCTCTTTGCCAGTGTGCAGTATATTAAGCCAGCATTTGCTTTGCATGGTCTTTTTTGTAGCTGGTTTCTCCAATGGCTCCCCATCCAGCACATTTTCCACTGCTGGTTTCAGTCTGTCTGGTCTTCTGATATCAAATCCTTCTGAGGTTGTATCCATACAGTCCAGTTGTGCAGCATGACACAGACGACTATCTTGCTTCATGTCCATAGAGCATGCTGCATTGAATCATTGGGGAAATGTAGGCAGCAGAAAATGGGCTTCAACAGTTCAAAGACTTGCTCAGTGCTGTTTTGGGTCTGCAGCAGATTAGAGTTTTATGCAATCTCAGTCATGTTTTGTGGGTTGAATACTGATATTATGAGCCATGGCTGTGGGTTATACCAAGCATCACCAGTAAGATATCTTGTGAGTAGTCACCTCGCGCAAATCCCTGGTGTAAGGCAGACATGTACAAAGATATGGCAATTGTGGGAACTTTGATTGGCTGGATGGCACATAGACACATTGTATATAATACCATGTGCCTTGCAAGCTACATGGATGATGATACAGTGGAATGTTGTTAATATGGACCAGACAAGGTCTTGTTAGTAATGTGGATGCAGTCAATGCCCCCTAGAACCTCAGGGGAAATTAGATATTTTGTAGAACACTTGCGTATTATTGTTGTTTCTGTCTCCTGTGGTCATTGAGAACTACAGAAGCTCCTCCATATGTTTCAGCATCACTTCCAGGAATTGGTGTAGTATTCATGTATATACATTTCAATATACAAGTCTATATTCAATATGGTAATAGATATTAATTAAAACCTGGGCAGTAATACACTGCTCATGTTCAATTCAGAGTATTTATAACATGATATATTTCTTCTAAAAATATACAAATGAAAGTTTGTCACTTCATATCATTATCTATACAGATAATTTCATCAGGTATAATCTACTGCCTGTGCCTCTACTCACCTTTTCATCCTTCTTATTCAGGACAGCCCCTCACATATCCCTAATATGACCTTATGCACCAGACAACCCCCTCACATATCCCTAATATGACTTTATGTACCAGACAACCCCTCACATATCCCTAATATGGCCTTATGCACCATTATAATGTCTCAGAATGTCATCTATCGCTTCTGTTCTAAACAGCAATGAACTTTAACTTTTTTGGTCTGGGGTCATATCCTTTCTCTTCCTTTCCATTTGCCCTTGAGGTCCTTCCTGTGAAGTCCCTTCCATCACCCTGATAGCCTTCTCCTTCTCCATATAAATCCTGCAGAGCTGCACATAGTACTTGCATTGTGGCTTGACCAGGATCCTGTATAAAAGAATTGTTAGCTCTTTATTTCTGGCATCTAGTCCCTTAACTATACCCCCCACGTCTGTTGGCCCTTGCTAATACCATCACACTCCCCTTCTAGTGATCCAGTTCAGGTGACAGTTACATTTCCAGAGCATTTTCCTGCTCTGTTACCATCATCTCTATCCTTCCCCTGACACTTCACATCAGGGTTGTCATGACCCAGGTACAGCACTTTGCATTTGTTTGCAATGAGCATCAGCTGAACATTACTCCTCATTTCTTCAGCCTATTCCCTTACCAAACAGTCCTGTATCATAGCAACACAACTAGAGCAGCTTTATCTCTCAGCTTCTTCTAGCCCTGAAGCCATGATGGCTGTTATCCTGGGAAATTCTGTCCAGCCTTTTATCTCATGAGTCTCTCCAGGACTTTTCCTGACAATGCTGCTGTTAGACAAACAATACCATACTTCCTTTCTCTGTGTAAGAATACCACAGTTGCTGTCTACCAGTTCTCAGATACTTCCTCAGTGGCCAATGATCTGCTCAAAACCTCGGTCCTCCTGAGTCTGCCAAAATATTTCTAAGTTTTGCAAAGTTTTTCTGTGGTGATGTTATGTTGTGCACTTTGTTGAACATTTCTTAGAGTTAGTGAACTTATTTCCAAGGATTCCTGATTCAGCAGGGATTCTGATTTTTGTTGTAAAGCATTTCTTACTGCATTTGAGCTCAAAACCAATTTGTTTTATATTAGGAGGGTTGTGTCTGCACCCTTGTGGGAGAAGTGTGTAATCTGAGTCTTATGAGAGTTGGATATTACTGGGGGGAAAGCTCATTGTGTGCTTTCCCATTGGTAGTTCAGCTTAAAAGTATTTAGTTTTGCCTGTATTTAAGCCTCACATTTGCATGTAGTTGTGCACCGTGATTCGGTGGTGCCCTGTATATTTGCAAATGCCTTGAAAGACAGTTGTCTCCTAGACATTTGTTAGTGAACCCTACCAAGCTTCCCTGCTGCATTGCAGGAAACTCAGTTACACACTGAAAAGCATTGCCTTAGCCTTCAGTAGAATAAAGCCCTTTTGTTAATCCTAGAGCAAAATCTGGTCAAACTAGCCTACTTCCCAAAGGAAGTTACGGTAAAAACTACCATAATGGATGGTCAGTTTCCAACCACTTCTCTGGCCAACCTGATTGACATGGACATCCTGAGGCAATGTGATATTTGCCTCATGTATACTGACAGCCACTTACTCCTAAAACAAATAAAATATGTGAGAGATGTAATTACACTATGAATTTGGAATCGGTCCTCTCATGTAACAACAAACTGGACATCAAACAGGTTGTCAACACACACACACACACACACACACACACACACACACACACACACACACACACACACACACACACACACACACACACACACATATATCACCTCTCACACAAAACAAGGTCACAACACATAAAACCCATACATGGAAGTACTCAATAGAAGCCTACCAAAAGATATGAGCCCTCTCAAGTGCAAACCACTTGCACACACTGCAAAGCAAATAGAATCCACTACACATAACACACACACCGGAGTATCAACAAATAAGCCCATAAGGCAAAACAGGTTTACTACTGAAATGTCGAACGGCACTACATCGACTGTACTATAGTCGAACACGGAAGTTCGAAAATAGTAATGTCGACGTCAAAAAAACAATCTAGGAATGGTTTTAACATGGGTCGAGGTAGGTGTTCAGTATTATTCAGAACTACAAACATCTCCCCTACCTCGACCCATGTTAAAACACAGTCCTAGATTGTTTTTTTGTCGTCAACATTACTATTTTCGAACTTCCATGTTCGACTATAGTACAGTCGATGTAGTACCGTTCGACATTTCAATAGTAAACTGGCAAAACACCTCAAAACCAAATGTTCTCATGACAGGCTACTCTATAGTGAGAAACTCATATGTCCCCTCACCAGACTGAATGAGGAGGTCACAGTCAACTACCTGTCAGGAGCCAGGATCCATCAAATCACACATGTGCTGAAGTCACTCAACAACAATTACCATTATGAGACTGTCATAGTACATGTTGGAGTGAAGAGATGTATGTCTCTGGACTATATGAAGAGAGACATGACTGAAGTCTCAGATTGAGTCCCAGCCAGGTATGTTTCCTAGACCTAAGCAGTATTCTACCTTCTTCTAGGATGATGCCACAATATAGACAAAAAAATGATTGACTTCAACAATTGGCTTAGCTTCTGGTGTCAATCCAGGGGGATCCACTGTCATCCTAGGAAGACATAGTTGACAGACCATGCTGCTTTGCCAGAGATGAGCTTCAAATGTCTCCTGTAGGCTTTCAGATACTGGCAAAGGTGCTTGCCTCTCCCATAGTGCCTTTTTTAGGCCATGTCAAAACAACAACATTTCCGACATAAAAAAATCCAGTTGACACACATTCAAGGTTAAGTTGCTTAATGCTAGGAGCCTAAACAGGAAACTGCACTCTTTGGAAGCACTCATCACCTTGGAAGATGCAGATGTCCGTGCAGTCACTGATACATGGTTCAAGGCTGTAGAGAGCACCCTGGCCATGCAAGGCTACAATGCCTTCCACACATTCAGACCTCAAAACGAGTGTGAAAGAACCAAAGGTGGAGGTTTATAGTTAAACAGTATGACTGTCTTGAGCTACTCCAGGTCCAACTAACTATTGGTAAAGCACCCTAACACATCATTGCTAGCTACAGGTCCCCCATCTAGATAAGCACACCACCTACCTGGACTTACTAGCTTTACTGACTATACAGCCAAACACTTTTGTCATGAGAGATTTCAACTATCCTTCCATCGACTGGGTGACATATACGAGCACAAACATACTTTCCCTGAGGTTCCTGGATTTTGTCAAAATAAAACAAATGCTCTGAACAGCTAGTCTGCTCCCCCACAATGGGCTCAAATGTCCTAGATTTAGTACTGACCAACATGGTATGTCACTGCAATATCCACTGTATATTGCCCTCCCTGGTGATGTCAGACCATAAGTCTGTCTTTCTTCAGAGTAACAATCAGACCTGATACCCCCACAGGAGGAAAAATGTGAAAAATTTCTGCAAAGCAAACTTCAACCCGCCTGCTAAAATCACCAACAATGACACCTATGCAGAGAAGTACACAAATGCCCTTCATATCCACCTAAACAACTTTATAGACTCAACTGTACCTGATTAGATCAAAACCAGGTCCTCCCGAAAAAAACAGGCCACCCTGGTAGACCTCAAGTATAAATAGGTTATATAACAAAAGGAAGAAACTGATGTCTAAGGACAAGAAGGAACTTGGCAGAGGAAGAATACCCTCTACAGCTTGAACAAGCAAATCAGATATCTTGTAAAGTCTGGTAGAGCTAGTCATGAAGCTAAATTAGCATCCCTAACTAAGGATAATCATAAGGTATCCTTTAGCTATATCTGAAATCTAAAAGGAACACCCAACTATGTGCCAAACTTATAGTGGAAGGTACCTCTCATACTGAACCTGGGTCCAAATGGAGAGATGATAGCAGTCCAGATAGAGAGATGATGGGGATCCGATTGGAGTGATGATATGGGGTCTGAATGGAGAGATAAGTCAACAAGCAAAGGAGAGTAGTATTGCTGGAATTGAATTCATCCTCAAGTCTTGGTGAGTACCTTCACAAAGTGGACCGTTTTTTTATCAAAATCTCACCAAGATGACACTGATATATAGACTGTATTTTATGTAGCATATATCATGGACAGAAGTAGGTTAAAAAATAAAAAAGACAGCTGGGTGCGTAAGACCCAGGATAAAAAAAGTTCCCAATCCTGGTAGGTACATTGGTGCCAGGACTGGAAAAAATGACAGGGTAGAATCCTCAAGACACAAACATGTCTACAATGGGGCTAGGCTAGGCCCAGGGTGGAGTATGGTCCCCCTGTTGTGGAAGGAAGTAGCATTCCACAAAAATCACAAAAACTGATAGGCCAAAAAAGAGCCATAAAGAAAATACAGTGAAATATAGAGGATAAGAAAGAAATTATGTATTGTTACTATTATGCAAGAAGCCCAGAATTTCTATACTGAAGATATACAAAAAGATTGAGAGAAATTAGAGAAAAGAGAAATACTTTCACAAGAAAAACTGTCAGAAGCTTCAGATAAAACATTGTGTCCATTAATACAACAAATTTATGAAAAACATTATATAGACCAAGAAACCCTGGGCCATTTGGAAAAAGAAGTGACTGAGGTAGTGGAAAATATAAAGAACAAAATCTAGAGACTTTTGAAAGGCATAAAAAAGAAATATGGACATGGGAAAGAGAGAGGCATCTGATATGGTGCAATATTTTTTTAAAGAAGAAAGCTAAATTAATCAACACAAAAAAAGCAGCCTCAAAGAAAAATACAGGCACCTAGATATGGAAAACTTCACAAAAAAATAAATAAGATCACAAAGAGGGAACATAGAACAGAAGATTAGTAACGCAGAAGTTAAAAAAATAAATAAATGAAGTTATGGATACTTGCGAAGGGAAGGATTTAGTGTAGAAAATCTAACACAGGTTATATCACAGCATGATGGAACGAGTCCCCAAAGTAAGGAGAAACAGGAGAATCAGGAGACATCTGAAGAAGAAATATCGACATGGGAAAGAAAGAGAGATTCAATAAGGTGCAATATTTATGCAAAGGAGAAAGCAAAACTAACCAATACAAAAAGACCAGCACCAAAGATATTTGAAGAGAAATACAGGCAAAGGCATCCAGACTTGAAAAACTTTACAACACAAAAATAAGAAAACAGAGGAAATGTCGAAAAGAGGATTAGTAATGGAGAAGTTAAAGAAATAGAAACTGAGGTTATGGATTACCTGAGAAGTGAAGGATTTAGTGTAGAAACTCTAACTCACATGACATCACAGCAGGATAGAGATATGAATCCCCAACTTAAGGAAAAACAGTGGAGTGTGAAACATATTATCAGTTGCCATATGAAGATACTTTGGAGCCTTCCATAGGAAACAAGTACAAATATTCAGTTGGAGTTGCACAGCAAGGGAAGAAACGGTAACCTTTGGCAACTCTGACACAGTTAATGTTGTGGAGTGATAGGCCAGTGAGTTTCCATATGAAAGAGCAACGGATGACAGGATGAAACTGAAGAGAATGTGACACAGGAACATGCTCTGGAAGTTTCTATAGAATGCCCACAGGAAATGGAGAACAAAAAATGTGCCCTCCGTTTAGAAGAAAATGATCTAAGACAGGAGTTGCTTGATTTAATAGACATGGACAGACATATTAAGATCAATAAAAGAAATAGACTACAAAAAGTCAGTACTACCTAAAAAGTTAGAAGTTTGATAAAACAGACACATTAATTTGGTCTGTCCATAGAGATTCATGTGATATAACAGAAGTAAATAGGATCTACTACTGTGCTTTTAAATTAATAGATAGTCTTACCACAGAAACACAGGGGAGTAAGGGAAAGGAAGGGGAGAAATCGAATGCCATTATGGAAGTATGAGATGGAGAAAACTATAAAGCAATTAAGATAAGAAGTGTCACTGTTAAAAGATGGAACAGAGCAACAAAAATACTCAGAAAGATAGACGTGATAAAAGCAATGTACAGTATCAGAACAGATTAGGATCTATCATGCACCATTGCAAATAAAAACAAAATATCCGTAGAGGCAGAAAAACTTAGGAAAAATGTAGATAAAGAAAAAGTACAAAATAAGTGATTTGACGACCCTAAAATATTTTATAGAGAGTTGGGGAAACAAGGCAAAATGAATTGAAACACCACAAAAAAAAAAAAGAAATAGATACATTTTGGAGAAATAGCTATGAAGATCCTGTGGAACATAACAAAGATGCTGAATTGATGGAAGTAAAAGAAAGAATAAGACATTCAAATGTGCAGGATATGAAATGGGATGACGTAATGGCCAGAAGGATTGAAACAAAGTTAAGAAAAGCTTCTAAATGGAAAACCTCAGGCCCAGATGCAGTACCTAACTTCTGGCTAAAAGTATTAACATCTTTACATGAAAATTTAGCCATGAGTAAGAACTATTTATGGGCACACCCCAAACAGACACCAGCTTGGTTAACAATAGGAAAAACAATACTGCTACTTAAGAGTGAACCTGCAAGTTATCCTAAAAACTATAGACCAATAACTTGCCTTCTGACAACGTATAAACTATACACTGGAATTGATGCCGATATATTTCATAGTCATTTAGAAGAAACCTCGATCATGGCAATAGAACAAATGAATAATAAAAAAAAGCCATAGGGAACAAAGGATCATTTGTTTTCAGTCATAATGGAGAACTGTCAAAAGGGGAAGAATCTAAGTATGGCATGGATAAACTATAAAAAAAGAATTTGACAATATCTCACAGTCATGGATAAGAGTGCTTAAAAATGTATAAGATGTACCCTGCACTAATTGATTACATTACAGTGACCATGAAACAGTGGCAAACCACGTTTGCAGTTAAACCATGATAAAGGACAAATTATTATTCCAGGATAAAAATTCAAAGGGGGATATTCCAGGGTGACTCCCTGTCGCCACTGCTCTTTTGTCTTGCCCTTAACCCATTAAGTTGTCTACTTAAATTAGGTCGTGACTACGATTTGACTCTCAGAAAACAAGTGTAAAGACTTCTCATGTTCTTTTTGTAGATGATTTAAAACTATATTGTACATCAGATGAGGAAATGAAAGCACAACTGCAAGTGGTCAAAACATTTTCACATGATATAAGAATGGAGTCTATATTACATTGTCGAAAGCCGACAATATCGAATCTCATATTGTTGACATGACAATAGCAAATGCTTAGAATATCGAACATGTAAACAGAAATCTCTGTAAGGGAAGATTTATGTTTACTTTAATGTAGTGCGGTCTTGGAGTTGGTATATTTAAGTAGCGGGGGGGTGTGGGGGTGCAGGGGGGCTTGACCCCCCCTGCTTACACCCTTTAGTTTTATTTTTTGTTTCAAAAAAAGTTGAGGATGATTTGATGTTTTACTACTTCGATCAGTAGTGATCAATGTTTACTGATTCGAAGTAGTAAAACTTTGATCATCTGATATAGACCCATAAGAATGTCATTTGGTCTTGAGAAATGTGCAAAAGCAACCTTTAAATCAGGAAGGCTGCAGCACCAAGAAAACAACGGTTTGAGACAGGAATGTGATATAAAAGGACTTGAGCAAGAGAGAGTGTATAAATATTTGGGAATTGATGGATCAACAGTAATACATGATCAATAAATGAATAAGGCTTAGTAAGGATTATTTCAGAAGACTAAAATTAATACTGAAAGCAACGTTGACATCTAGGAACAAAGTCCAAGCTATAAACCAATTTGCTCTTCCTGTCCTAACTTATAGTTTTGGAGTGATTGACTGGCCCCAAAAGGTGCTGGATAGGTTTGACAGAAAAACAAGAATGATGCATCATGCTCAACAAATGATTTATAAAAATTGGCCGAAGGAGGAGAAGAGGTGGAAGGCATGGCTGAAGGCAGGAAGAGAGGAGAAAGGCTAGGACTGTGGGAGTGAGGGTCGGAACTTTGAATGTTTGCAGTATGACTGGTATAGGGAGAGAGCTAGCTGATATGATGGACAGAAGGAAGGTTGGTATATTGTGTGTGCAAGAGACCAGATGGGAGGTGGAGTAAAGCTAGGTGTATCGGAGGTGGGTTCAAATTGTTTTATCATGGTGTTGATGGGAGGAGAAATGGCGTAGGAGTTATTCTGAAGGAACAGTATGCTAAGAGTGTTTTGGAGGTGAAAGGAATGTCTGATAGAGTGATGTTTATGAAGCTGGAAATTGATGGTGTAATGATGAATGTTGTTAGTGCATATGCTCCACAAGTTGGGTGTGCAATGGATGAGAAAGAAAAATTTTGGAGTGAATTGGATGAAGTGGTGATGACTGTACCCAAGGGTGACAGAGTGGTGATTGGAGCAGATTTCAATGGGCATGTTGGTGAAGGGAACAGAGGGGATGAGGAAGTGATGGGTAGGTATGGTGTTAAACAAAGGAATGCAGAAGGTCAGATGGTAGTGGGTTTTGCGAAAAGGATGGACATGGCTGTGGTGAATATGTATTTTAACAAGAGGAAGGAGCATAGGGTGACATACAAGAGTGGAGGAAGATGCACACAGGTGGATTATATCTTATGTAGGAGGGCCAGTTTGAAGGAGATTGGAGACTGTAAAGTGGTGACCGGAGAAAGTGTAGTTAGGCAGAATAGGATGGTGGTTTGTAGGATGATGGTGATCAAGAAGAGGAGGAGGAGTGTGAGGGCAGCACCAAGGATCAAATGGTGGAAACTGAAAAAGGGTAATTGTGAGATGGAGTTCAGGGATGAGTTAAGACAGGCACTGGGTGGCAGTGAAGAGTTACCAAATAGCTGGGTAACTACAGCAGAGCTAGTAAGGAGATGGCTAGATAGCTGCTTGGTATCACATCGAGACAGAGGAAGGACGCCAAGGAGACATGGTGGTGTAATGAGGAACTACACAGAGGTTGGCAAAGAAGTGGGATTGTCAGAGAGATGAAGAAAGTAGACAGGAGTATAAGGAGATGGGGTGCATGGTAAAGAGAGAGGTGGCAAAGGCTAAGGATAAGGCATATAAAGAGTTGTATGAAAGGTTGGACACTAAAGAGGGAGAAAAGGACCTGTACCAATTGGCTAGACAGAGGGACCGAGCTAGGAAAGATGTGCAGCAGGTAAAGGTGATAAAGGATAATGAGGGAAACATACTCACAAGCGAGGAGAGTGTGTTGAGGAGATGGAAAGAGTACTTTGAGGGGTTAATGAATGAAGAGAATGAGAGGGAGAGAAGGTTGGATGATGTGGGGATAGTGAATCATGAAGTGCAATGGATTAGCAAGGAGGAAGTAAGGATAGCTATGAAGTGAATGAAGAATGGAAAGGCTGTTGGCCCAGATGACATACCTGTGGCAGCATGGAGGTGTTTAGGTGAAATGGCAGTAGAGTTTTTATCCAGATTGTTTAATGAAATCTTGGAAAGTGAGAGGATGCCCGAGGAATGGAGAAAATGTTTTGGTACCGATTTTTAAGAATAAGGGTGATGTGCAGAGCTGTAGTAACTACAGAGGGATTAAATTGATCAGGCGCAGCATGAAGTTATGGGAAAGAGTAGTGGAAGCTAGGTTAAGAAGGGACGTGATGATTAGTGATCAGCAGTATGATTTCATGCTGGGAAAGAGCACTACAGATGCGATGTTTGCTCTAGGAGTGTTGATGGAGAAGTACAGAGAATGTCAGAAGGAGTTGCGTTGTGTTTTTGTAGACTTAGAGAAAGCATATGACAGGGTGCCTAGAGAGGAGTTGTGGTATTTTATGAGGAAGTCAGGAGTGTCAGAGAAGTATGTAAGAGTGATACAGGATATGTACGAGGGTATTGTGACAGCGGTGTGGTCTGCAGTTGGAGTGACGGATGCATTTAAGGTGGAGGTGGGGTTACATCAAGGATCAGCTCTGAGCCCTTTCTTATTTGCAATGGTGATGGACAGATTGACAGACGAGATCAGACATGAGTCCCCGTGGACTGTGATGTTTGCAGATGACATTGTGAGCTGTAGTGAGAGTAGGGAACAGGTGGAGAAGACCCTGGAGAGATGGAGATATGCTCTAGAGAGAAGAGGAATGAAGGTCAGCAGGACTAAGAATATATGTGTGTGAATGAGAGGGAGGATAGAGGAATGGTGAGGATGCAAGGAGTAGAGGTGTTGAAGGTGGATGAGTTTAAATACTTGGGTCAATAGTTCAGAGTAATGGTGAGTGTGGAAGAGAGTACAGGCATGATGGAGTGGGTGGAGAAGAGTGTCAGGAGTGATTTGTGACAGACGAGTACCTGTAAGAGTGAAAAGGAAGGTCTACAAGAGGGTAGTGAGACCAGCTATGTTATATGGGATGGAGAAAGTGGCGTTGACAAAAAGGCAGGGGTTTGAGCTGGATGTGGCAGAGTTAAAGATGTTAAGATTTGCACTGGGTGTGATGAGGGTGGACAGGATTAGGAATAAGTATATTAGAGGGTCAGCCCAGGTTGGAAGGCTTGGACACAAAGCCAGAGAGGCAAGATTACGTTGGTATGCACATGTGCTGAGGAGGGATGCTGAGTATATTGGGAAAAAGATGCTAAGGATGAAGCTACCAGGTAACAGGAAAAGAGGAAGGCCTAAGATAAGGTTTATGGATGTGATGAGAGAGGACATGCAAGTGGTTGGTGTGGCAGAGCAAGATGCAGAGAACAGGAAGAAATGGAAACAGGTTATCCGCTGTGGCGACCCCTAACGGGAACAGCCGAAAGAAGATGATGAGTGCATACCAAGATTATATATTACCCGTTCTGAAGGAGGTATGGGCCTCCTCAAAATTGATTACATGTATAGATCTGCAGTTGTGGGACTGGATACATTTGCTGACCTCACAAGATCTAAACAATGTGAAAGTTTTGTAACATGAGTAGAATAAGTCTAAAATGACTTCCCTGCTTAGTTTAGCCGAAGCTTATCAGCGCCAAGCTGGAATGGAAATGAAACCAGAAGTAGATAAAAATCAGACAGCAACTGAATATACCAATAAAGGAAAATCTAAGGTGAAGGATCAGATGAGAAGGCAAGACATGTGGAAAATGCATAAATGTAGTTGCAAGTACAGAAAGCTCTTGGAGCAACTTCATGTTGATCTTGCCTGAATGCAGGGATGGTTAAGGAGAGATGAAGCAAAAAACAAAAGGTTAATATTGGCAGCCCTATATAGTAGACTATGTACATGTTGTTTTACAAAGTCCATTGAATATGTGGGAGAAACAGACAAATGTAGGCTTTGTAAAACAGAATTAGAAACAGTCACACATCTTGTTGCTGGGTGTGATATACTAATGGTAGAAGGACTGTATACTGTATGGGATCATCCTTTACCAACAGTTCAAAAATAGATGCGAGAAAACCAGACATAGTAGTCCAAGAAAAGAAGACAAAAGTAGTATTGATCAGTGAAATTGCTGCACCCAGTGACTACAGTGTCCTACGTACAGAGAAAAACACAAAGTCATAAAATACCAGGACTTGCACGCAGAAATGAGGGCAATGTGGAAGAAGGCTACCCAGACAGTTGCAATATTAGTAGAAGCAATGAGTCTTATAAAACAGAATTTACAACCATACTTAGATATGTTACCAATACATGTAACTCCATATGAATTGCAGGAGTCGTCGTTAATGGTCACATTGCTGGTGATGCAACGAGAACTTTTGGCTAACATCAAAGATTGAAGCAATACTAATTTATGAACTTTAATCATATTTTGACTTAGGAATGGGGTCCATTCCTGTCATGGTATTAGAAACCCAAAAAACTTGGAAAATTAAAAAATGCAGAAACCTAAGGAAACTGCCAACTTGCTAGCTGACAGATTTGGCACAAACACCTGTCCTTTACTTACGTAGCATCTTCAAAGAGCAGGTTGTATATGTGCTGTCCAAGGACAAACAATATGACCTCTATGGGACCAGGTGACATCTCAAGTTGCTTAATAGTCTAAAACAAGACCTAGCAGAACCACTTGGCACTTTCTTTAACCTCAGCCTGATTGATGGGTTTGTTCCAGCAGAGTGGAGAACAGCAGCAGTAATCCCCTTGCACAAAGGCGGTCCATCAACTGACCATGGGAACTATTGATCCATAAGCCTAACCAGCCTTATCTGTAAGGGCAATGAAAGAATCATCATGGACCTTATCAAGAAGGTCATAGACAACTTTTAAACTCTTGACCCGACTTGGCTTTGTTAAAGGTAGATCATGCCTATTGAACCTGGTGGACTCTTTTGAGAATGTCATCAAAACCCTGGATGAAGGCAGAATAGTACATACCGCCTATCTTGACTTAGCCAAGGCTTTTTACACAATCCCCCACTTGGGTGTGATTGAGAAACTCTCCCAGCTGGGATTAACCCATACATCACTAGATGGCTAGCCAACTGGCTCACCAACAGAATGCATACTGTCAAAGTTGGGGATTCACCTCTACCAGTAGACCAGTTACCAGTGGCATACTACAAGGATCTGTGCTGGGCCCTCTGCTGTTTGAAATCTATTTCTTGGAAGTCCAGGTGAAAGTAGATGGCCTGTGGCTTACCAAGTTTGCTGATGTTTACAAACTGGGAGCAATCATTGAGTCTCGAAATGATGTTAATATATTACAAAAGGGGCTAACACAGACAAATGATTGGTGCCAAAGCCATGGACTAAAACTAAATGCAAAAAAGTGCATTATTATCCCCTTTGGGAAAGAGGAAGTACCTGCAAATTACAGTATTGCTAGCAGCCTCCTAAATTCAAACTCAGTGGTGCGAGATCTAAGAACACTGGTAGATAGCAATCTGAACTTTGACCACCAAGTTTCCACAGTGGTAAGAAAAGCCTTCAACATTGTGCATCTCATAAGTAAGGGCATAGCATCCAGATTAAGGATGTTATAACTCCTCTGTACTGGACCCTCATTAGACCACTAATAGAGTATGATGCTCCCTTTAGCATGTACCTCACCAGGCACCTGCAGCAGCTGGAGAGACAAAGATTTCTCAACCAGAAAATTCGGGGCCTCCAAAACATGACATGGAAAGTCTGAAAGCCCTATCACTGTACTCTATCCTACAGGCTGCTGAGAGGTGACTTGTGCCTGGCCTACAGAGCAGTCTCTGTCCCTGTCCTAATGGAAATGAAACACTTCTGTAAATCAGATGGGACAAGAGTCAGTTGCTCTAAGGATCTCATGCTAGCCAGAGGCACAGACATATCTCCCAGAGTTTGCTGCTCCTCTGGAATAGACTCCCAATTCACATGAAGCAGAGATCTCCTCAATGACCCTATTCAAGTGCAATCTACACAATTGGATGGGAGACCGTAAATTCACCCCTATGTCTCTAATGGACAGGGGCAGTCAGTGCTGATCATAGACTTGCTCTTCAAATAACAACCATCTAACCAATGTCAGTTAGGGAACGTGTATAACATGGCTAGGCTTGTAAAAGCCCTAGGGCCATTAGCCTAGTAAATTCCTATTAGAGCAAACCAGTCAGCTTGGTCATAATATCTACTGCATATAGTTCTGTACTAATATACCTAAATGGTTCAACAAAGCAATGTCAGCTCAGAGAAAAACTCAGAATTTTTTTGTGAGACTGCTAAATTTTGTTGGCAGCTTTTGTTCACTTGCATCTATGAAGCTGTCTTGGTATGTAGTTTAAAAATGTATAAGGACATCTGTAGTCTGGTTAGGTAAGTGACTCCTGGATGCTTGTTTCAAGTAGAGAACAATAAACTTTGGAGCCAACAGCAATGATCAGGCAGGTCACATGCTATTTACTGGGTGTGTATAAAAACTATAAGGTCAGAGTCATTGTTGTTTGATGTGGGTAGTGGAGGGCTGAGATTTCCATTTGCCAAAACCTTTCTTGGCTGACAGTGGTGTGGCTTGCCTTACTAATCTGTAAAACATGTTGGTGTGCCATGGTTGACCTAGGTAAGCTTGTTACTGGTGTGCGAGTAGTAGCAGCTGGACTGCAGTTGTACTCATCATAAGGAGTATTCAGTTCTTTCAGCAGAACAGGATGCTGGCTGTCTAACACACATGCTAGGGCACAGAGGTACCTGATCACAGCTCTGCATCTGCCGTAGCCTAGTTTGCCTGACCACAGGAAGCATTCTTTTGCTCTGTATCTTATGCAGCTTCCCATTCAAGCCAAGACTACATATCTAAATTAAAGGTATCTGTTACCTAGGCCCGAAATTCTATTTGTGTGGGATGCAATTCCTGGCACCAGTATACCCGCTCTTGGAGAAACAGGAATATCACCCTGCACCTGTTAATAGAAAATGAGTATAAAGGATTAGTCCGGATAAAATCACTTTAGCTAGCACATCTAGAAGACTCTATCTTTTATGCCCTCCCTGCTGGGGAGTAAAGCACTCTACAAACCACTCCATTACATGGTCCTGAATAAACTCAGGTAAAGTGTTTTCTTAAATATTGTTCTACAGTGCTAGCTCATGGTGTGTTGTCATTTTTTGTTTGTTGAAAATAAAAATAAAAACCTTTAAACTAAGAATGAGAGTCCACAGTCTGCTGAGCTGGTAAACTCTTGTGGGTGTTTCAAGAATATTCAAATAAGGGACTAACTGCTAAGGTTTGAGATTGGTTTCTTATTTTTTCATGTCCCAGATTTTCCTTCAATCATCTCCCCTGGACCCTCCCACCATTGTCTGTAACTCCCTTTAAATAACTTACCTGTTATATGTAATGTATTAAAACAAGAAGACTTATCTGTCTACCTGCTTAACTGAATAAACTACTTGAAACTTCAACAAGGTGTCTTTATTCCTCCTACAGGGAGGGCATCAGAGACAGAGTCCCTTAGATCTGCTAGCTAAAGTGATTTTATGTAGACTAATCATTTGTACTCTGTTTCTTGTTAGTCCTGTCACCCTCTGGGTCACAGGTGGGATACAAGACCCTGCTGGAGCATTCTGGATTACCTCTGTTTCCTGCACCTGTTAATCTGACATCTCAGAAGCAGGCTATACTGCCTTACACTAGAATACTGTTTGTAAAGAGTAAGGACTGCGTTATCTATACTTAATTGTTTGGTCTCTCTTATTATAACCCTTTCCTTTCAGTAGCAGATCCTTTCACCTTGAAATCATGACAGGTACCAATGCACTATACTCATTCTTGCAGGACTGTCAACTACTGGGAACATAAATGTGATTTACACACCTGCATTGAATTACTGTTTCATCTCACCTGTGGCATTTCTGCCTGGAAGCAATTTTTAACATCTTTGTATTTCTGGAAATGTGTCTTGCTTGTGTTGAAACTTAACTTGAGAAATATAGACGTGTTTATAACAAAGGACTTCTAACTTGTGTATCTATTAAAGTTAATTTTTAACTGACTCTAGACTGAAGCTAATTTACAGGCATTGACCCACGGTGGTGGTGCTGCGGTAGCATTGTCGCCTCACAGTAAGAAGCTGTCCGGTTCGATTCTCAGCTGGAGCGTCTTCTGCGTGGAGACATGCGTGAATGGGCGTACCTTCGTTGAAGGTTGTGCATCAGGCCTGGCAAGCCGGTACGTAAAAATCAACTGCCAATCATTAGCGGACCGGAGTTCTGCTGTGGCGACCCCTAACCGGGAAAAGCCGAAAGACACAAACAAGTCCTGCTATGGCCAGTTTTAACTAAACATACACAGCTTGCTCATATACTCTGCGTTTCATCTACTGCTCTTGCTTCTCTGCTGCTGCAGTTAGTAAGCTTATTTTGGCTGCTCCCGTTTCTGTCTTTAGTATAGACATTAAGAAAAGGAGAATTTGATTATTCTGTATTATTGCAAAATCTTCAGTGACTTCCCAATATCATCCTGTCACTTTGACTGTGTACTGTTTAATTTAGGCTTGTCATTTTATCAGATACTTATTTACTGTATTCTTTAGGCACTACTCATATGCTTAACAGTAGATGTTTTATTATCTGACACTTGGAGAAACAGAAAGAGCAGTAGCCCCCAGCTCTGCTCACATGATCTGCCTGATAGCTTCTGCATCAGCACACTTTCAACCCATTTGTTTCTTTAATGAGTGGCAAAGGTCAGGCCAAGTTATTCATAATAAAAGCCTTATAGCCCTTTTCGTTTCTTATCTGGGTTACAAGACTGAGATCAGTCAACCCTAGAGGCAAGAGTCAAGTGTGTGGGAGTGGACTATGTGTACTGACCTAGCATTGGCAGCTTGCAGGCTCCACTGTGCTGCTTACTATGAGGCCCATGCATACCCCCATACATATTAACTTTCCTGGTGTAGACACACAGGCTTACTAGGCTCATTGCTGCAGAAGATTGCCTAATTTCTTGAAGGTGTTTTCAATGTGGTGAGCCAAACCATCTTCTTCCCTTGAGGATGGGTGAGCTTGGCAGTAGCACCCGTGTAACTGCTTGAGTATGGGTTGTTTTGGCTTCAGGTAGGCCTTTGTCCCTGTTTGCTAAGAACTCTGCTGGTATTATTCTTATCTGTTAAGAAGATGCCTCTGTTACTTCTCCCTGCTTGTTAAGTTCTATGACTGGGATTCATACACATTATCTGTAACTGCATATGGCTATTACATGGTCTAAACCATTTCTAGAGTCATACACAAAGTCATAAATGGACCTGAACACTATGATGTAGTGACACATACTGCTGGGGACCAGGAAGAGTCCATGTATGCAGTAGATATGCAATGTGCAAAGCTGTTGCCTAGAATTCACAAACCTGTGAACTGTGCACTATATGGTATAGGGGAAAAGAAATTTCATGGCAGTTCAACTACAAACCACTTACTAATGTGGGACTAATGTTGTAGGTGTGTCAACCAGTGATGTACCTAAAAAGACAGTACTGAGCAGCACTGTTGTTATGTCCCGTATGCATACCTCATATTGTCAGAACAATAAATTGTATATATCTGCTTTTTTGTGATGATGTGTTGCACACAAAAATGTTGCATGACAACTTCACATGACATATCTCACAAGTGATGCCACAACCCACCCAGCAGTTGCTCAGCAGTGGGAGCAGCAGCAAAAGTTGAGTTCTTAATTTATATACATGCAAATTGACTATACTCTGCATATCATGGTCAGTTTGTTTAAATGGCTTTGAATTTCACCTGGCTGTGACTGCATAATGAAACACAACTTCCTTAGTATAGCATTACTGGTAAAGAAGCAAGTGTATTACATGCTAAGCTGCATATCCATGGTATTCCTGTTCAAGATGCAGCATTCTGTACTAGCAAGAGTACTCTGTTAGCTACAGCACAACAACACAATATGAAATAAAAGCTATGGGATATTGCATGACTCCGAGACATATAAACAAGTTTGGACACAATGGAGCACAACCTTCTTTTATGAAATGATCTATTTTTGAACTACATACTGTACAAATGGTGTACCTCCAAACCACTTTTATGAATCTGGTGGATTAACCATCTGTGGCAACATGCCATAGTCCCCTGAGAGCATGTAGTGGTGAGGAAGGCACTGAGGGTGGAGCTAGAGTTCAGAAGAAATGTGGAAGACTTAGACATTGCGATGGCAGTTTACTAGATTAGTGATTTTTTTTTTGGCAGGTGTACCAGAACCATTCCAGTAGTGGGAATGGACCATGGACATGACCTAATAAGAATGTGGAATCCCTAACTTTGAATGTGAAGATGACAACCATCCCTGTAAAGCTTGGATCAAAAACCTGAGAAAAGCCTAACTAATTTGAATGACCATGATAATGAGGTTGTGGATGATACAGCTAGCTGTAAAGAAAATAGGATATCAATGGAGAAGTTAAATACTGTTTTGCTGTTTATCCCTCAGTGCCTTGCAAGTCATCCATCCCTCCCTCACTCTGAATGCCAATTGGTCTATTCATTCCCCATCACTAGAGTGAGGCTCAGTGGAGATGGGATATCATTCAGGCAGCCATTGGGGTGTTTCAAGATTTTATTATTATTGTGCCCTACAGCCTGCCCATGTGAAGAAAGGCTTTCTGCAGATGTCTGTCTAACTGAGACAGAAGTCCTTTTGGCACTTTCTAAAATTAAAAATGCTACTTCTGTGTGCCCAGACAATATTCTTAGATGCCTGCTGTGAAATGTAAAGTCCTACTTAGAAAACCTCTTCAGCAGCTCTTCAGTCTGAGTCTTTCCACTGGTTAGGTCTCTGAGGAGTAGAGAATGAAAGCCGTGGTGCCCTTTCATTAAGGTGATTCCTCTACTGATCTTTGGAATTTCAGGGCTGTTAGTCTCACTAGTATAATTTACAAGGCTCTGGAATGTATTATAGTTGCTCGCCTCCTGACTGGGCTGTCCTTTTGATGAGACATAAAACTGATGCCCCATCAGCTTGAATTAGTGGATGTAAAAGATCCCAAGGCATCCATCGATAAGAATAGATATAATTTTTTATATATAAAATGACTATTATTTACTAAATATTTACATATATTCAAATATATATAAATATACAAAGCTGTTTGCACATATTTATAATTTCCAGTATGATCATGCTAAATTCTCATCCTTAGACCCCCACTCCTTTTTCCATAACCACCATCTGATTTTACTTAATATTGTTGCTAAAATCCATTTACCAGTTTTCATTTATTCTTTAACCCATAAAATACATTTTTATCTATTTTTTAAGATATTCTTTACTTCTGTTCTTATGATACCAATATTTAATCATATAAATGTTTATTTTATCCACTTCTTTTATAGCTTCAAAAAATCTTTACATAGTTTTTTCTATAACTTTTTACTCTCTTACATTTTAAAAATACATGTTCCATAGCTGTTTCTTCTTGACAATATTAACATATTCTATCACTTTTCTTTTTATATGGCATAGTTCCTTTAACTGCAAATTATCTGCTACCAGTCTCCACAAAAAATCTTAACATTCTACCTCCTGATTATACCATTCGCTTCTTATTTTTATAACTGTAATTTTTTCATCTGTTAGATTTTGCCATGGTTTTACATAATCAAATTTTATCATTATATTCTTATGCCATACTTTTCTATCTTTTCTATATCAATTTTTATTTTCCACAAAATATTTTTTCTTTAACATTTTATTTTTTTCATTTACACTGTTTTTCTCAGTTTTTTTTACCATACCCCAAAATTTAACATACTTATATGTATACAGTTTTACTACAAGTCTTTCATATTTTTCATTTATTCACTTTAACACTTTGTACAAATTTAATGAAGCAGCATATACCACTTGGTTAATTAACCCTAAGCCACCTTCTTATTTATGTACAAACTCCTCTTTTTACTGGGTTTAATCCAGAATCCCATATAAATTAAAAAAATATTTGTAATAATTCCTTTTCAAATACTGTTGGCAACATAAATACACTTACTAAGTATGCTATTTTTCCCATCAGTACTGAATTAAACAAGTCTTTTTTTTTAATGATAATTTATATGTTCTCCAGAAAAGACATGCTTGCTTTATTCTTCTGTTGTTTTTTCCCATTGAATTCTACTTACATCTTTATTCCCAAATTGTATACCTAAAACAGAAATTTAATTCACTGTAAAATGTATATCCCCAATCTTTACCACATCACGTAAACCTTTACTTTTTATTTAAAGCCATCCCTATCATGTCTAAACACTACTTTCTGCAAATTACATTATCTAAATGTTGTTTTTTGAAATTATTATAATGCTATCTGCATGTGTTAACAGAACTCAAATTCTTAAAACTTCAGGTTTTATATATCCTGCCTCCTTCATTTTGTAATTTATTTCATGTACTATCACATTCATAACTACCGCAAAGAGTATACAACTCACTGGACATCCCTGTCTTACACCACTCTTCACATGTATCTCTTGGCTTAACCAGCCATTTAAAAGTATTTTACTTTATTATTACTATATGCTGACATACACAATTTTCTAACTTTCTCACTTATATTATAGTCTTTCATTATTACCAGTACGTTTTTATGTCCAGTTGTGTCAAATGCTTTATTAAGGTCTCCTGTTACGATTTTTGCTTCTTCTTTTCGGTTCATATCATCCACATTTTTTTTTACCCATCGTTGATAATTCTTGACAATGCTTCCCCTTTATACTATATATGCTATCTTCCATATTTCCCATTTTAGTTTCAAATCTCTTTTGTACTATTTTCATAAAGATCTTATAATCATTATTATTCAATACTATTGATCTCCAGTTTAATTATCTTCTGTCTTCTTTCTTCCATATGAATTTAAGTATTTCACTGAATAACTCTTTGTACATAAAACCTTCATTTAATTATTCATTCAAAAGCTTTACAAATATTTTTTTTTGCCAATCCCATACATTTTTATACATTTCCCTTTCTTATTTCTTTTTATTTTTAACACATTATTACAATCCCAGCCACCAGCCCATAAACCCCCTTTTGTCATAAACTTTTGCAATGCCTAGTACTTCTTTACATAAAGCTTTCAAATGTCCTTTTGAAGTCTCTCTTGCTACCTCTATTTGGAATTGTAATGAATCTTCTTTTTTGTTTAGTTAGTACAAACACCACAAACTTTAAATCCAAAATTGACCCTTTGCAATTATTTGAATCCAACAGTAAGACAATAACCAGAGATCAGATAATAAAACAAAACTCTTTAATGATTAAGTGCTTTTGTTTCACCAGTAGAAACATCAGAATACAAGCGGTCACTCTATAAGCATTTAAATGCTAACCTAATGATCATGTGATGCAATTAATTACACAATTAAAGGAATATCTTGGACCATTAAAGTGTAAAAACACAGGATGAACATAAAACAGTAACTATAATAACCCTATTGATTTCAACTTTAAAATGCAATTAATAGACACTTTTGTCATTAAAACCTGGATGTCCACTAGCATTTGTCTTTAATTGCCAGTGCAATTCACAAACTTCAAGAAAAAGGTCAGGCGCACGTCCTCAGGGATTAAGGTGCACGATATAAATACCATTAAACAAACAAAAAAAAAAAAAAATATATATATATATATATATATATATATATATATATATATATACACACACACACACACACACACATATATATATATATATATATATATATATATATATATATATTGGAGAAACACAATTGTATGCTTTACCAATGCATTATTTAAATAATTTTTCTTGATCAGACATAGGTGCTCATATATCCTATCCTTAAAAGCCCTGATAGTTTTTCCAGTGTAAAAACAGGTACAGCACTGGTATAATGTAGCATATACAATATACAGAGTATTACAGTTGCAATAAAAATTAGGTCACAACAACACAGAATTAAGTTTGATATAGTCAACATTAAGAATGTGTTTACAAAAATTGCAACATCCACACTTTTATATGATCCAGGTTTTTCATGACGAAAAGATGGGAATGACATTGGGCATTCCATCATCTGTTTAAAACAAAGACCCCTCCTAGTGGAAAACCTGGGAAGAGCTCCTTCCTTTTCAAACCCTTTATCTAAAACATTGAAAATACTCCATTTTTTTCTAATGATGTTAATAATGTCATTATAGTCTACACTATATGTGATGACAAATGAAAAAGACCAATTCATGGTGTCCATTGTGTCTGACCCACTAATGTTATTGGAGGAAGAATGACTTAATAAAGGCACATAAATGCCCATAGTCTGTGTACTACTAACTTCCTGAATAATGTGGCTTACAAATTTCTCAAGATAAATATGTCTCAAAAACATAACTCTTACATTATCACACTCCTATACAAATTCTGAATATACTGAAGCCATCTTGGCTGCTCTAACCAACTGTCCTTTAACAACTGCTTTCTTTTGATGTATGGAATGACTACTCATATAATGTAATAAACTATTGGAGTAGGTAGGTTTCCTGTATATCATGGAATTAGAGCATTTGTTGGTGATATCCTTCCTCAACTCAATATCCAAATATTATAAAATATGGGATACCTTATGTGTAAACTGTAAAAGAGTTGTTGTACTGTTAATATATTCAATAAACCCACCAATTCTATCAAACTGTGCTATCCAAAATGTACAAATATCATCCAAGAATCTGGTATAGAGAGACCAACACCAGGAAAAGACAAAATTCAGTGCAAACCTTTTCTCCCAAACTGCCAAATATTGGTGAACATCGGGGCACAAGAAACATGCATTGCTACTCCCTCTTTCTGCCTATAGTACAATCCCTCATAATGAAGTTGGTTAAAACAGTTTCTAGCAAAGTCGGTATGTTTTTGATTTCTGCAGTGCTGAATTCACTGTTTTCTATGAGAGACTCTAATAACCATTCTAATCCCAGCTGCTGTGGTATCACAAAATAAATCCTTGATGTCTATGGTGACGAAATAAATGTTCTCATCAAACAAATCCCGAGTAATGCGAGTTAAAAAAATTTCAGGAATCTTTAACCAAATACTGAACACCTTGTGTAATCTCTTTTAGTTTCCAATCAATATATTTAGCTAAAGGAAGTGTTTTTGAGGATTCTGCATCCACAATACGTCTAAGAGGTGAGTCATGTAAATTCTTATGTATCTTCGAGATGTTGAACATTGTAGACACAAAAAAATGATCCACCTTAAGATAGTTGTATAGTGTATCTATTTAACCTGCATAAGCATGTCATATAGTAAATAGTCAATTTTATTATATGCAGTATGAATCTCATTACGTGATACTTCCTTGTAAGAATTGTCTCCTAATATCATCTTATTAATATAATCAGTAGAACTCATTAAAACCACACCACCCCCCTTGTCCAACTTCATAATCCTGATGTCCTTGTTCTCACGTAAGCTGATAGTCACTCAAGTTAGGATATAATATCTGATTGTTGTGACTTAATAGTTGTCAAAAATCATGTTCACAAAGATGCTCATAAATGTGCAGTACAGGGCAAAGGGGGTGATTAAAAAGGGAAGGATGTTATTCTGATAAAGATTCTATTGGTGAAACAAAAGTACTTAAACATTAAAGAATTTTGTTTTATTATTTGATCTGTGGTTATTGCCTTACTGTTGGATTCACATAATTGTGAAGGGTCATTTTGGACTTTTGCCTGTTAAATGCTTTTATCTCACAAATGTTCCATGGATAAAAGTCTTTCTTTTTTTCATATTCTCCAAGTAAATTTTCTATTGAAAAAAGTCTCAAATATAATGTCACAAAACATCTCTGTTAATAAGAATAAATGCTCTTGCCTCATGTGCTTTTACACCCAAAGGAGATATTAAATTGTCCCACGCTTCATACCTGTCAATTTCTTTGTCTTCTTTACTTTGAATCCTTACCTTGTACTTCTATTTTTCATTTCTTTAACTACATTTTTGCATTCTTTTAGTTTCTCTGCATATATTTTCTTTTTCATCTCACCAACTATTCTTCAGGACTGTCTCTGCATCCTCCTTTTGTATTTTCTCCATAATGCCCCCCAGAAAGCACCTCCTTCATTTTCTTCAATCTCGATATTTGCTTTTTCCATTTTTCACTACTCCATCCCCTCTTTCTCTCTCCATCTGCCTCCCGGCCACCTCTGCACCTGGAACAGAAACAGGAAGTACTCCTCCAAAATGGGTCCCACTCACAACAATGACAAGTAGGGGAAATTCCCCATATGCCCTGTCCAAATTTCCCCAAGTAGTATAAATACCACCAAGGGTTTCACCTGAAGAGATTACTAGCCTAGTGGGACTAACCTGGTCAACAAAGGATAAATAAAATTATGCAGGTGACATTATATTCCTAGGTGCACACCAGTTTGACTTTATAAAATGCAGATCATGCCTGTTCAACTTGGTTGAGTTATTTGAAACAGTGTAGAGGCCATTGATAAGGGACATACAGTCCATACTGCTTATCTGAACCTTACCAAGGCCTTTGATACTATCCTTCATGCTAAAATTATTGTCAAACTCTCCTGGGTTCCCTCCTCTTTAATATATATTTCTATGACATAAAGCTGATATCAGCAGGCTATGATTAACAAAGTTTGCTGTTGATTGCAAGTTGAGAGTAGTTATCAAAGTACAGTCTGATACTTAAATTCACTAGGAAGGGCTAAAACAAACAAACAAATGCTTAGTGTATTGATCATGGGCTTACCCTCAACACCAAGAAATGCAGCATAGTTTCCTTTACTGCTTACCATATATATATATATATATATATATATATATATATATATATATATATCATCCCACTTAAATATGACATAATTTTCAGGAATTTGGATACATATGTTGACAAACTCTGGGCGGCCGCGGTGGTGCAGCAGTCAGCGTTGCTGCCTCGCAGCAAAAGGTTCTCCAGTTCGATCCACAGCTAGGGTGCCTTCTGTGCGGAGTGTGCATGTCCTCCCTGTGGTCACGTGGGTTTCTTCCGGCTTCCTCCCACATCCCAAAGACATGCTGTAGGTGGAGGGTGCTGGGCTGGCAACTCAACACTGTAAAACTCCACTGCCAGTCATGAACAGATGGTGATCTGCTGTGGCGACCCCTAACCAGGAAAAGCTGAAATAATAAGAAGAATGTTGATAAACTCTCTTTTGACCCCAATGTCTTTGAAGTTCTTAGAAATTCCTTCTAACTTGCACAACATATCTTTCATGATAGCTCCCCAAGGTCCAAAGAAGTTACATTTTCACTGTATTTATCCCTTATTAGGCCCATCACTGAGTATAATGCACCCTTTGGCATGTACCTTATCAAGCACCTAAACCAGTGTGAGAGACCTCAGTGTTTCCTCACCAAAAACAGCTCTCAGTACCCTTAGCTACTCCTACTTTAATAGATTAACAGCTCTGTTCTGATGCTCAGTGTCATACATATTTCCAAGGGGTGATCTCTGTGTATCTTTCAATGCTTCACCCAAATAGAAAAAGTGTTAAAGCAAAAACACATTCTAGAGACCTAAACCTGCATTATCACTTTATCAAGAACATATGGTGGCACAGATACCTAACACAACATATAGTCCATTTCTGGAATAGGCTGCCCTTACCTATCAAGCAAAGTACTTCACTAGCAGCCTTTAAAACCAGTCTGGATGGGTGATCACAGATTTCCACCCGGGATATTGGCAAAAGTCTACTTAATGAGTAACACTCCTAGTTGCTCACCAATATTAGATGATGTAGCTGAGCTTCTTGATTGCCTCTTTGGATGTAAACTTAGTAAGAACCTCTGACCTTATGAACCTCTAAGTATTGTATTTTTGCTTTACAGCTATCATATGTTGATAGTAGGAAAAAATTAGGCTCTTTAGGGAGTATATTGTAGTGCAAATAACATGTTTATCTTTACATCATGAACCAACAGACTTTTAACTGAATGTGCTACTGGAACAAATAAGGGGTGGTGCTTTTTGGGCTATTTTTGTTCCCTTACCTTTATGCCCATTATGCTTCCCTCTCTCTGTTCACTGAATTAGTTCATTCTTCCTCAGATTCTGAGGTGCTGAGACCTGTACAACCCATTTGTTCCTCCTAGGGTTAGGAGATGAGCACTGAAGAGTACGGCCATCACCTGTCTGAGGTCGTTTTTTTTTAATTTTTTGTTTAGATCATCTTCCCATGCCTAGTACTGCTCCAGGATGGGGATGCAGTGGTCAAAAGACAGGGCATGTTATTCATTTCTGCCAGTGACCTTCCCTCTCAAAACAGCCCTGTCCCCTTGAAGCCAACATTCTCATGGAAGCTCCTCTCCACTGGGAATTCTACATTGGAACAGAGCACCTGGAAATGCAGCACTCCCCCTGCACAGAGGTGAGCCAGTAAAGTTGAATTATTCCTCTCTCCTTCCATGCCAGCTCCAACAGGTACTTGAGCTACTTTTCAAACTTAGGCCATCCTTCTATGGCCACTTAGCTGGCAGTAGGGGGGTCTGTGGTTAGGGGAAAGAGTAAATCTGGTTTTGTAAAGATGTAACCTTTATGCTACAGTTAGTTGAAACTAATATGTTTATTGTTGTCCACTAAGTGCCATTCAAAAGAATATAATCTATAATTTACTGAAACATAAATCTGTTATATTGTAACATTCAGTACTACAATAGAAAGCTCCAGTGTATTCTGTGTGAACTAGATAAACCTGCCTCAATCAAATGTGTAAAACCAGTGAAGAAACCCAGGGCTTTTCAGCTTTTCTTTTGAAAAGCAGGACAAGTCTTCTGCTTGCACATGTAATAAGAGGTGTGGGAAAATACCAGCAAAGTAGCTTGTTGTTGTAATAATGGTGCACTTCTGAAAAGTGTTATGGAGTGCTGGTAATGCAATGGAAACAAAGATTAAAAATATGTATGATAAGAATAACTCAGTGGCTATCCACAGAAAATTTCATTGTGGTGGCACTTGGATCTATATGATTGTGTTTTACATACAGATTGCTCAGGTAAGCAAATGTATGTAATAAGCAGCAACTTCAGGTAAACAGAAGTTAATCATACTACAGCTATTGTGAATCCTACCATTAAGTTACATGGCCAATACAACTAGTGCATACATTTGTAAGAACCGCAACTTCGATTAATCCAGCACAGTAAAAGCATATTTTTTTGCTTTGTTCCTCATCTGGCTTTCAGTTATCCCACTTCTCAGGTGTCCACATTGATCCATTCATTCCTCCTGAGCACTGGGGGATGGTGGTGAGGATCTGGGTATCCAGGAATGGTACCATTGTCCCTACTGAGGAATGTCCTGCCCTCTCACTATGCACACTCATCAATACCCAAAGAGTTGGAATAAAATGGGCTTTGGTAATGCACTTCCACTCCTCTGTATGTAATATGATGAAATAGCCCTGCCACCTTTCAGTAGATATTAACATTTGTGTGATCCCTTGTCTAAGTAGATGATTCTACCACAGATGGTGTGCCCCAAACACATGCTCCTTCCCCTCCCCCTCTTCCTTAAAAGAGGTGAATGGTGTAAGCCTTTTCATTCCTTTCCTCCTTCATACTGGTTTCAGCAGGTATCTCAACTAATGGTCAAATAAAGATCACCTAGGTTGTACTCTGGGCTTCATCCTCCTATTCCAATGGATCTGCATATGAGCAAACATCAATTAATTCAATAAAGTTAAATTTCAGTCTTTAAATGTATCAAAAGGGTCATCACTCATGAGATCATAGGAGATTACTAGGCTAATCTCTCTGGGGCCCTTACAAGCCTAGCCAAGAGTTTATCCCCAAAAAAGAAACTTCAGTGAGCACCTGTCACCCCTGTCAGTGAGGGACACAGGTAGAACCCCTGGGACAAATTTGTGGTTTCCCATCCACTCATCAAGGTCGCACTTGAAGGGGGTCAGTGAGGTACTCTGTTTGATGTGTATGGGAAGTCTATTCCAGAGACGGGGCAGCCTCTGGGAGGCAAACCTGTTAGACTTATGGATATGGAGCATCTCTAGTAGGGCAGGGTCCAAGATTGCCTTGTAGGTGAGATGCAGATCACCGCTGAGCA
Organism: Protopterus annectens; assembly: GCF_019279795.1. Lineage (NCBI taxonomy): Eukaryota > Metazoa > Chordata > Ceratodontiformes > Protopteridae > Protopterus > Protopterus annectens. The sequence continues at coordinate 990,732,845 of NC_056728.1, forward strand.
ATTTGTACGATACTGAGTAGAGTCCTAGTGATTTGAGCCTTTCCGCATAGGATAGCTGTTGGAGGCCATGGATTCTTTTTGTGAGATATTTTTGTAGCCTTTCCAGTTGGTGCAGGTATTTGGAGAGGTACATACCAAATGGAGCATTATACTCTGTCATTGGCTTAATGAGGGAGGAGTACAGAGAGGTAATAACCTTCTTTTTTCTGGATGCAATCCCTTTACTTATGAGAGGAACCAAGTAAAAGGCTTTTCAAACCACTGCTGCTACACGATGGTCAATTGTGAGATTGTTGTCAGCCTGTGTACCCAGGTCTCTCACCACAGGTTGTGTGTTTAGGGGATTGCCATTAATGTGGTAATCAGTAGGGACCATGTTTTTGCTGAATGGTATGACAATACATTTTTTTGCATTTAACTTAAGGCAGTGACTTTGGCACCAGCCATTTGTTGCTGTGAGACCATCTTGCAGTATGTTAACATTATTTGGGGAGTCAATGACAGCACCCAACTTACAGTTGTCTGCAAACTTGTTCAACCACAGGCCTTTTGTCTTTGCCTGCACCTCTGATAAGTAGATGCCAAAGTGTAGGGGTCCCAGGACAGATCCCTGGGGAACACTACTAGTGACAGGTCTGCTGTCAGAGGTGGGGGCATCTGTTTTGACCTTGTTGGTCCTATCAGTGAACCAGTTGGCCACCCACCTGATGAGACAGGGATTTACTCCAAGTTGTGTTAGGTTTTCAATGATTCCCAAGTGGGGGATTATGTCAAAGATTTTGGTCAAGTCAAAGTAAGCTATATGTGCTGACTTTCCCTCATCCAGGGCCTTGGTGACAGTCTCAAAGAAGTCAACCAGGTTCAGGAGGCAAGATCTGCCCTTGACGTATCTGAACTGGGTTGGGTCAAGTGCTTGGAGGTTGCCTGTGTCCTTGTTTATGAGATCCATAATAATATGCTCCATGGCTTTATGGATCAGACTTGTCAAGCTAATAGGGCAATAGTTTCCAGGGTCAGTAGTGACACCACCTTTATGCAAGAGGATGACAATGGCAGTTCTCCACCCTACTGAAATTGAAGCCTGTACTTAGGCTGTGGTTGAATAGGGTGCTCAATGGTGAAGCTAGTTCTTGCTGGAGATAGTATCCCACTATCAGGGCCCCTGGAAGCTGTGTTCTTTGCCTTGGATTGGGTCTTTAACACTTGATCTATGGTGATGTGAGGTGCGGGACAAGTATCAAGGATGTCGAATGGGCCTTGGGGGGAACAGGGGGTTGAAGTTTGTGCTGAACCTATCTGCTAGCAGGTTGGCTAAGTCAGTGGGATCAGTGTAAGTGGTACCATTAAGTACTAATTCGGAACAAACCTGGGCTTTGCCATGGAGATTCCTGACGTAACTGAAGAAGGCTTTGTGGTTTCCTTTTGTTTCAGAGGCTAGTTTCGATTGATAATTAGTTTTGGTGGTTATCACTAGTGATCTAATTTGCTTGTTGGCGCTAAGGAGGGAGTTTGTCCAATTTGGAATTTGTTCCTTTTTACCCTTGGACAGCAGTTTCTTCTTTTTGTTGCAAAGCAAACAGATAACTAGTACATTTCTGCAAATAAATATACTTCATGGGCTGCCGTAGTGCTTGTGATGATAATTCTGAGCACAGAAATTCTGATGGTGCATGAATTTTCAGTGATTAATCATTAAACCTTATATGCAGCCTTGTAATAATCTTATTAAATACAGCAACCTTTCAATTTTGCTTCCAGATTTACAGTTAAAGCAATAAATAAATGGTAAAAAAGGCTCCAAATTAGGGACAGTTTTAAAATGCTGGTGCTATTAACTTCTAACTTCTTAAACTAATTTACACTTTTTAGAAGGAATGCATGCAGCAAAAATCTGTGAGTAAGTTAGGGGTGTCCCTCAAAAATCTGGACATTTGAGGGGTAGCCAGCTTAAATGAGACCATCTCAACCAAAAAGATATTTACATCAGGTACAGTATATAGAAGCATATGTAGAGTATGATAAACTGGGAGGTCAATCAGCATAGACTATATTAACATTGCTGGATATGTCATGGAGTAGGGAATAAATGGGAAACTGGCAGCCTACTGATGTTGATATACCTGCAGAGGAGAATGGTTGCTGTAAAAGCATTTCCGATTACATATACTTCTACAATTTGAAATCAGTAAAATTGGTTAACACAGCTAATCAGAAACTATTATAGGATATCTAAAGTAAAGCTGACAGTGTAAATAAGAGATAGGAACATGCAGAAATTCAGGGGGTGAGATGGCACATGCTGCACATAGCTAGTCAGGTAATTGTTAAATCAGTTAGATTTACCTAGATAAAAACTAAACTTAGATGAGAAGATTGTTTATAGATTTGAATTTCTCACATATACCTGGTGATTTCTATTCAAATCTGTCTTACAAACAGTTAAATGTGCGGGGGTGCTAAACCTATTAGTAGACAAAATAAGTTATGATTAATGTGAAATGAAAGTTAACCTAGCATAGCCATACTTAAGCTGAGCTAGAAGCCGCCATAAGGCTACCTAGGGTTTTAAATGCTCAAGTGTGCTTTGCAATTAGCATGTTTACAGTAGATAAAACCAGTCCTTAGAAAGTGTATTGCAGTAAAATAAAAATGTCAATTTAACACTATGAATAAATAAACCTAAAATGAGTGCACTAATAGGACGAAATATGGGATTATGGTTACTGGGGGGAAAAGTAACATTATTGTTTAATGCTACAACCTTTTCTGGCTTAATCAGGTCACAGAATAACACTGTCTACAAATAAAGACAACTTTTCTTGGTTACCATACCAATTCTATTCTTGTATTTTGGTCCCTTATTTTCCTTGCCAATGGCTCAAAATGTAATGCAAACAACAAAGGGGAAAAGAGCACAACCCTGCCTGGTTCTTCTGTTCAGACACAACTTATCAGAAAGGAACCCTCCCACTTTAATTTTTGCCTTTGATCCCTCCTAATTAATCTTATTATTGTATCTGGGAATACAGATGCTTCTATTACCCTACTCATAAAATCACAGCTTACTCTGTGGAATGCTTTCTCTGCAACAAAACCCACTATTAACAATATTTTCTTATATTCTGTTTCCCCTCTGGATTATCGTTGTTCCATTAATGTCAAATATTTGCCTCCCCTCCACAAAACCACATTGATTCATGTCTGTCAATTTTGGCAACACCTTTGCCATTTTTTTTAGCTATTACAGACGTAAACACTTTGTAATCCTGGTTTAAAATTGAAATAAGCCCATATGAAGCCAGGTCTGGTAGGTCTTTACAGTCTTTGGGTATTAACAACCATCACAGCTTTCTTACAGGATGTTGGAGCTTTCCCTTCATTTAAAATATTGTTAAACAAAACCTTCCAGATCTTATCACTTTCTCATCTCCTGGGTTCCAAACTTCCACAGGAATACCATCTATTTCTGCATATTGATTATATATCACCATTTTTATCTCATGTCCTCTTATCTGAACTGTTAATTGTTGAACATCATTTACGTCTAATCTTGGTATACTTAAGTTTTCTATAAATACTTTTACTTGCACTTTGTCATGATTTCCACATTCCCCTGCTTTACATAAAGTTTCATAAAATTTCTGAAATATCTCTAATACCTCTCTACAGGATCTCTGGTTATTTTGCTTATTATAGGCTCCCTAAATCTGGCAACAGCCCTTTCTACTTTCTGTTGCCTAAGTCATTGTGCTAACATTTTGTTTTGCTCTAGAGTTATGAAAAACATCTGCTTAATAACAATATTTCTAAACTCATGCATGCCCCTTATTTTCTCTTTAGCAGTCTGCAGTTGCACCGCTTCTTGTTTGAGCTTTCCCTTATTCTGCAATACTTTAACCTTTGTCAGCCCCTCTATATAATTCTAATTTCTTAACCATATCTCTCTTCCTTTTATTTGCACCCTGTTTTAAGCTCCACTTTCATTTAATCCCACTCATGAGCTGTAATTTATGAAGAAATTTCATCTTCCCTAATAGTTCTCAAATTACATCAACTGCCCATTCCTTAAATTCCTCTCTTTCTAATAGGTAGGTGGGGAAGCACCAGTGTCTCATTTTTACTTCATTACTCTACATTTTTATCATAGTTTTTATAGGTACATGATCTGAAATAGAAATTCACATGCTCATTTCTTTCTAAATGTATCTCTTGAAGCATTGCAATATGCAATCTACATTTCTTAATATAATTCATTATTCTTACCTTTTTGTCTATACATGTGAAGCCATTCATATTCCAAAATAATATATTTAGTGTAGCTATTATGATAGGTTATTATTTCTATCTGTTTTATGACAGCTTTTTAAATGTATATTTCCAGCATTTGTGTTACATGCACACACCAATGTTTGACAGGTTAATTTGTTATACAGTTTTCTTGTCATCTCCATTTGAACCTATGACACATTTTACAAAACCTTTTGCTTTAATGAAAACCCTTGAGCAAAAAAAAAAAAACAAATACACCCCCTGAACACCCTGTGATGTCCCCACACTAGGCCAGTAATCAAGGAGCCTGAATCCTCACCACTGACACTAGAGAGGGACGGTCACTTGGAATACAAATGGATACACTCAGTATTTCCAGATGCAGCTCTCTGTACCAAGTACAATTTCTCTTAAGAGCACATAGGAAACGCAGTCAGTCTGGGGTATGGGTTTCTTTATATGTCTCCCACAAGGGCCCCAATAAGGCTCCCCAATTGCACAGCTACAGGTTTATGTCCTCTACGACCTCAGCTGAGTGTCCAAGCCAAGTCCTTCAGCACCCTCTCTGTGAAATCAGTGCTTCGTGTCCCTGCTCTAAGTAGCTGACACACACACACACACTGTGACATTTGATTTCACACACACACACACACACACACACACACACACACACACACACACACACACACACACACACACACACACACACACACACACCTAGGAAAGGCTGGCACAGATTTACGTGCTGTGCACCCTTCTGCCCAGAGTATAAGGTAGTTATCACTGTCATCAGGCACTCTACAGTCAGCTACTCTAAGGCCCTTAACAAAGGGTGTTCAATTATATTGTGTAATATTAATACTAATACAAATGGTAGTAGTTGACCAAGACAGCTAGGCCTTCTGGAGTTGCCTACACTGTCATCAAATAAATACAAGCACTCTCAAAGGTTAAATACTTCCTATAAGGACCAGCCAAAATAACAATTTTTAAATATATTGAATAATAAATAATAAAAGAAAATGAAAATACTGATTATACATTTACAGTAAACCACAGAGTTCAAAACACAGGAGATATTGAAAATAATATTGATGGACAGACTCAGGCAAATAAAGAAAAACAATATCTAAACTAAGCTTCACTATAGTTTCCTGACTAATCTAGAAGAATTATGATTTCCTACTTATTTAATAGAGCAAAGCAGGTGATGTGGTGAATAGTCCTCCTTGTTGTTAGGCCCAAGACAGAATACTCAACACTGAGAATTTTCTCTTTGTAATATCTAACATTTCTAATATGGCTGGCAGAATGACCTCATCTGGTCACCTGACCCTAGGTTCTCACACTATTCTCCTTTGAAGCTTGAGACAGGATTTTAGCATGGATGTGATAAGATGCATATCTAAAGTTTTGCTAATGTTTATGGCAGTACCTGGGGCTTCTTCTCTTTTTACTGAGCTAATGAGCAAAGCCTTCTTCCAGACATGCAGTCTCTGGTCCTATTTAGAGCACTTCCATGGCCCAACAGGTGGTCCAATTAACAGTATTTTTCTTAAAGTAAGAAGTAATCTAGCTGTTCTCTTCCAGTGCCCTTTGCTAACATATATACATGCAGTCTCACATGTATATCCCTTCTCTGTCCAGCAGGCCCCATTGTTGATACATTCTTTTTAACATTAGCAACTTTACAATGAGATTTTGATTTTTCAAATGCTATACAGTTCTAGTACATTGGTAACAAGCATCTGTGCAAATCAGTTTGATATTCAAAACCCATGCAGTTCTAATACATTTGTAACACAAGTATCTTGTATAACTTGGTTTGATATTCAAAGGATATATCATCACACAACCCATTACCTATTAACTTAAAACAAACACACAAAACCATGTACATCTTTAAATAATGAAGTTTAACCCTCCTGATATGAACAATTGTAACAAATCGACAGCTGCACACACATGCATAAGTTAACCTAACATTAAGGTTATCCATACAGTCTGTGCTCGTACTTATACTAATCACTGTCAACCTAACATTAAGGTTATCCATACAGTCTGTGCTCGTACTTATACTAATCACTGTCAATTCTTATCTTATATTCATTTCTCTGTCAGATGCAAAAAGCAGATTTTATCTTTCAGGTAACATTAACCTTTAACCATTAAAAGTATTCTGGCTTTTATTGTTTCCCTCTATAGTCAGCTTGTCTCCATGGCAACACAAGAACCAAATGTTCAGCTCTGCAAACCTCTCAACTTACTCTGAACATTTATTTACTAAAGGAAAACTTTTCTGTACATTCAGTGTCCTTTTATTTACTTGCTTACATATAAAAAACTCTTATTAGATTATACCAAAGGCCTTAATTTAGACATTCACTTATATAAAAGTAAGTGAGAACATATCAGCTCTACATATATTATAATCTGTGTACTTTTACACCCTATTCCCCCCACTCCAACAACGCAAGGTTACAGCATATTAACTTAAACATGCTTTTGTCCAGCCTTTCTTCTCTTTTTACATTGCAATGCCTACATTTCTTAAAACTAAAAAAAGCACTTTTTTACTTTAGTATGTTTATCGCCTACAACAATAAATGAAAATGCTTTACAATATAACATGACATTTAAATCATGAAATTTCCCATAAAAATACTGTTAAGAGCAAACATTGTTTTGCTTACTGTTACTTTTTCCTCCTTCCCTTCACAGTCCTTCCAAACATTTATGACATGAAGTGGGTCATATGTGTTTCAGTCTCCCACAAGTTTAACAAAATCAACAAAAGTCCAGTATTTCCACTTTTTCTTGTAAAAACATATTTCACAAATGTGATTGATGCTTTATAGTCTGACATTTATTCACTAATTTCAGTCTAACTGTTCTTCTTCCTGCTCATCTCTATCTGCCAACCCCAGACTTTGATTCAAATCTGAGATACTCCTAATTCTTCTAGTCAGCCCTAAGCTGCTGTTTCTGTCTCTCAAGCATTTTTCTTTGGAACATTGGAAAAGGTTTCACTGGCAAAGTTCTCTCTAAGTTTTATTTTCATAAGAATATAAAGCAGTCTCCTTCTGTTTGATGGCTCACTTTTTGTTGGATAAACTTTTGTATTTCCTCCTTAGCCTATTCTACATCAAAAATGACTTTGATTCTCCAGGAAAAATATTCTGAAGACAGCTGGGTACAGCAGCTTGAAGCGCTTAACTGTCTCTTGACATTCCCTGAATGCTGTGAATCGGGATACATTTCCTTTTCTTCTGCTGGGTGTATAGTGAATAATCATTTTCTACAAACACTCTACTATCTCCAGTTTTTAGCATTTTACCCTTTTTGCCACAGTTTTGTCAATGTGTCTCTACATACTCTACTCTGCCTAACCCATCTAATCATTAAGCAACTCTATTTTTCTTTTTAAACTATGTTGCTTATTTCTCTTGACTACTCTGATTGTACTTACATCCCTTTATTTATTCTTGTATCGTGCACTGTACAATTTATTGTGATAACCTGTTTACGCATACTGTTAATACTTTAATATTTGCTCATGTATCCTTATACTTTATTGTATTAATTTTATTGTCCTAACTTGGAGCTTAACTCCTCAGGCCTCTACTGAAAATGAACATGTATCCAGTTAGACTAGCCCGGTTAACAAATGTAAAATAAAATAAATAAAAATAAATTGTCAAGATTATTTCTTTCTGCTAGTATGATTGCATGTTTACTAATCTATGTCTTGGCTGCTTTCTCATGGCCAGGTTTAGAGCATGTACTCAATGTGCCCTTTCAGTTAACAAATCCTGCTGTATAATACAGTTGCATATTTGTGCTTTCATAAAATGAATACAGCCTGTTCCTTCCAGTTTTTCTGGTACAGCAGAAAATCTCAGGTTTTCGCTGCTTCCTCTGTCCTCTAACTACCACTTTTTGAATCGCCCTTCTTCAGCAGTCTCATAGCCAGCCTTTTCTTTATTTTGACCTCTGATTTTTTGCAGTTTTATCAGTTCATCTGAATAGTTGCTTAAAGCTTTTTTTTTCACTTTTTCCAGCCTTTTGTTATTTCAGTTGATATACACCTTCATTGTCTTGTTTATTTTTAATTAGCTCTCAGCACATTTGATTTATCTTTTTCTTCAGATTAATTGAAACCATCTCTTGCACCAAAGCTGGAACTTGAACTGCTTTTTGCTGAATAGCTGCAAGATTTTTCCAAGTCAGTGTTTTCTCTTCATATTTTCTAGTTGATTTTCTATTAGGGTCTCTAGGTTTCTTCTTAGCTGGTAGCCAGTAACTGAATTTACTAAAATGTGCAGAGTTTTCTGGTCCTTATCTCTCAGTTTCTTTCTTCTCACTAGGCTAGCTGAAATCAAGCTGTTGATCAGTGTGCAGCCATCTAGGAAGTCCCTGAAATAATCAGTTTTAACCAGATTTAATTTGGCCTCCAGTTGCCCAGATATCAGGGAAATATATTCTTATGTATTCTAATTCCATTTTTGTGCTTTTAACATGCATTTACTGCAAATATATTAATAGTTTTTGTGCCAGAGTTTTGTCTTTTTGGGAAATTTCTTGGCTTTTTGTATAGGTTGTTGGTGTTTTGGAAAATATGCTTACTTCAAGCTTAATTTGCAGTTGTTTTTTTTTTCTGTTTGACTGACTTTTAAGTATTTTAATTGTGGTCCATAGGATGACCTGCATCTCTTTTTTAGCTGGGCTGCTCTGTGCTGCATATCCTTGCTACTGTCTGCTACTGTAACTGGACTGACCATTTCTAACCAGAATGTGCAGTGGCAAGGGATATTTTACTGCAACTTGTTTGTTTTAAAATGTTTTTAATTTATCTAACATTCACTGCATCCATTTTGGTCCCTCACTTAGCTTGTTCAAAACACTATAAACAAGGAAGCAGCTTTGCAACAGCACCATTCACCTTTTTACTTTTTTCTTCTGGTACCTCAGCTTTTTGCCTTCTAGGAATAACTTGCAAATGCAGAGGGGTCAGATTTATACACCCAGTTGTTTAGTATTGAAATGGGCTTATACGAATCCGGATTTTATGGGTCTTTACCCTCTTTAGGTATTATAGGTACTACATCTTTCTTCAAGGATGTTGGTACTTCTCCTCATCTTAAAATTCTGTTAAACAAAACCTTCCAGATCTTTTTTATCATTTTTCCCTCCTAGCTCCAACACTTTCACAGGAATACCATCTATTCCTGGGGACTTTTCTGTGGATTGGTTATACATCACCATTTCTCTTATTTCATCCTATCCTGTTAGTAATTGAGCCTCATCTACCTCTAACCTTGGCATATTTAATTCTTCCATACACATTTCCATTTGTGCATTTTCTTGATTTCCATTTTGCTCTGCTTTATACAGACTTTCATAGAATTTCCAAAATATTTCTAATACCTGCACAGGATCGCTTGTTATCTTCCTTGTTATAGGCTCTCTAAGCTTGGTGTCAGACATTTCTTCTTTCTTTTGCCTGAGTCATTGTGCTAAAAGCTTTTGAGCTTTAGAGTTATTATCAAAAATAGTTGCTTAACACAATCTTTCTAAACTCATGCATATTATCAAGGTAATTCCTTACTTCTTGTTTAGCATTCTGCAGTTGCATTTCTTTTATTTCTGTGAGATTTCCCCCCCTTCTGCAATACTTGAACATTTGTCAGTCCTGCTAAATAATTCTTATTACTTCTTAACCATATCTCCCTTTTTTATTTCCACCCTATTTTTAAACTATACTTTCATTTTATGCAACTCACTATATTTTCAGAAAAAAATTATATCTTCTCTATTAGCTACGGGGTAATTTTGACTATGGATTCCTTAAATTCTTCTCTCTTCAATAGATAGGTGGGAAAGTGCCAGTGTCTAATTTTCATTTGTTTTTCCTGTGTTTTTATTTTAGTTATTACTGGTGCATGATCTGAAATAGTTATTGGGCACATATCAAGACTTTTAACTAAAGCCACATGTTCCTGTGAAATGGAAGTTCTGTCTGACTTAGGCAGTTTTTGTGTCTTGGGGAATAATATATAAATTCACTTTGAGCTTCTAGTACTGAATTCACATCTTCCATGCCAAATATTTTCATACATTTCTTCAAAAAGCTAACTTCCTTTTATTATATTTTCCCTTCTGAGCCCCCCAGACACTTCGTCACTGCTGCAAGTCAAGTTCCAGTCCCCACCTATAAGTAATATTCCTTGCTGAAAACTGTTTATTTCTCCCAGAATTTTCTTAAGCTCCATTATAGAAGTTTTAGGTGGAATATAAATACATGCTAATGTAAACTTCCTCCCTTGACAGTAGCTCCTTAGTACTACAAAGCTGCCATTATTATCTTTTTACCCTCTTCTATCACTATTGGATCTCCTTTTGCAATTAATATTATTACTCATTTTTCCTTTGTCCCAGGTATTCTGCTGAATAGCCATTCTAAAAACCTTTCTTTATCAAATTCACATGTTCATTTCCTGTAGCATACAGTTAACTACTCTCTTTTTTTTGTATTTATCTGTCAGACCATTGACATTTAAATACATTACAGAAAGCATAATTGTATTAAAAGCTTATTATTCCCACATTTTATGTGTAATAGCTTTTATTGTTAAATGTCTAGGTCTAGGTTTTGTGTTACATGCATACACTGTTTAGCAGGTTGATATTTTATACAGTTGTTTCTTGTCATATACATTTGAGCCTGTCACATCTTAAAAAAACCTTTTGTTTTATTGAAAGCCCTCAAATGAAAAAACAAACATATTATAGCTCTCAACCTCTTAGCAAAAAAAATCTAGACAAAGACAAAAATAATGGAGGGACAAAAGCCCAAAAATAGGGACATATTTTAAATATTGCTCTTATAAACTTAACTGCTAGAATAAAATATTTTGTGTTAGCATGCATTTTCTGAAGAGTATGAAGTGTAAACCACAAATGCCTGTCATTATTTAACACATTAAATTGTCATTGATTTGCCTGAAAAAAAAAACACAATTTTTATGAAGACGTGACCAAATATATGAGGCAAAAATCTGGACATTCTGTGAAAATCTGGACAGTTGAGAGGTATGAAACACACCCCCAATAACCCCCAAAAACCTATTAATACTAATACATAAAACTACATACATCTTCAAATATTGAAGTTTTACCCTCCTAATAGGAACAAGTGTCCCAAACTGACAGCCATACTTACAGACTTGAGTTAACCTAAAAGAAAGGTTATCCATGTTAAGATGCACAATACAGTCTTTGCTTCTACTAAGTGCTGTATGTTTTTGTCTTATATATAGCTCTCCCAGCTGGGAAAACAATTGAATGCTTCCAGAAAACATTATCTCCTAGCTGTTTCTCTCTATCAGACTGTCTCCAAGGATACATGAGGACCAGATACAAGGTTGCTACTAAGCATACATTTATTTTCTAGCAAAAGTGTTATAATAATCAGTGTTTTTCCATTTACTTTCTGCTAAAACTTGTTACTAGATCAAGTTAAAAGCCTTAATCCAGTCATTCCCTGATGCAAGAATAAAAAAAGTACATCAATTTTTTTGTCATGCTCTTTTGACCAATCTTCTCTTCTCTCTCTTTTTATATTGCAATGCCTACATTTCTTAGAACTGAACAAGGAGAAAGAGCCAAGAAAGAAGAAAGAAAGAAAGAAAAAAAAAACAGGAGCACCTGTTTACATTAGTATCTGTATTACACTTAAAAATAACTCAGAAAGCTTTACTTTATAGCATGCAAGAAAATAATGCAGTATAAAAATATTACTAAGAAAAAATTGTTTTACTTACATTTAGCTTTCACCCTCATCTTCTCCTCTCCTAAGTATTTTCTGAACCTTAATGACATGAAGTAGGGTGTACTGTATGCTTCAGAATCAAGTTTAACAATGTTCAAAAAAAGTCCAATATTTCCAGATTTTCTTGTTCTGACATGTTTCACATATATAATTATTGCTCTGTAAGGCCATATTTGTCAATTACTGGTTACTGGTCTTATTCCTGCTCATCTCCATTTCCCAAATCCTGTCTCTGCTTCATTTCCAACTTATTTTATTTTTCCTAGTCAACTCTTCTGCTTTTTTCCTTATCTCAAGCATTTTCAGTTGAAACATTGGAAAAGGTTTCACTGGTACAGTCTCTCTGTGGTCTTTATTACCAGAAGAACAAGAAGCAAAATGTCCTTCTGTTTCCAAGCTCACTTTTTCTTGGACAAACTTTTGTATTTCCTCCTTAGCATGTACTGCATCAAAAATGATTTTTCCCTCCAGAAAATAATAGTTTGAAGATAGCTGGGTACAGCAGTTTGAATTTCATGCCTGCTTCTTGGCATTCCCTGAATGTTGTTGTTGTTCTTTCAGCTTTTCCCGGTTAGGAGTTGCCACAGCGGAACTCCGGTCCAGTAATTATTGGCAGTAGATTTTTTAAGGGTGCCGAGGTGCCAGCTTGACGCCCAACCTTCAGCAAAAGGCACGCCCATTCTACGCATGTCTTTTGAATGCCACTTGACCATGGGGAGGACATGCAGACTCCACACAGAAGGCGCTCCAGCTGAGAATCGAATGGGAGAACCTCTTGCTGTGAGGCAACAACGCTACCACTGCACCACCGTGGCTTATCCCTTGGCATTCCCTGAATACCGGAATAAATTTACTCCTCTTCTGTCTGGTATACAGTGAGTAATCATTCTCCATAAACACTCTCCTGTTTCCCACTTTTAGTACTTGGTCCTTCTGACACAGTTTTGTTAGAATCAACCTCTTCTGCTAGTAAGATTGCATCTTTATTATTAAAAGTCTAGGTTCTTTTCTCATAGCCAGGTTTGTAGCATACACATGATGTGCCCTTTCAATTAGCAACTCTTGCTGTGAAATAGCAGTCCAGTTGCTTATTTGTGCTTTCATAAAATTAATGCAGTATGTCCCTTCTAACTTCTCTGGTTGTTGTTTGTCTTTCGGCTTTTCCCGGTTAGGGGTCGCCAAAGCAGAACTCAAGTCCGCTAATGATTGGCAGTTGGTTTTTATGGTGTCGAGTTGCCAGCCCGATGCCCAACCTTCAACGAAGGCATGCCCATTCAACACATGTCTTTCGAATGCCCACTCGACCTTGGGGAGGACATGCAGACTCCACACAGAAGGCACTCCCAACCTAAGCTGAGAATCGAATGGGAGAACCTCTTGCTGTGAGGCAACAACGCTACCACTGCACCACCGTGGAAGTACAGTCTGTGTCCCTTCCAACTTCTTTGGTACAGCTGAAAATCTCAGGATTTCTGTACATGCTTTGCTGTCTATTTCTATTATTTTTTTAAACCTCTCTTCTTGAGCAGTCTCACATTCAGCCAACCTTTTCTTCATTTTGACCTCTGATTTTTGCAGTTTTATTACCTAATCTGAATATCTGTTTAAAGCTTCTCCCATTTTTTCCAGCTTTTTGTTATTTGAATTTATATACTCCATCAGTTTCATTTATTTTAATCAGGTCTGTGGGCAGTTGTCTTACACTTTCCTCTAGTTCACTGACAGTCATATCTGGAGATTGCAGTGCTTTTTGCTGAACAGCTGTAGTATTCTTCCCAGTCACTGTTTATTTAACATTTGTTGAGTGGGAAAGTCCAACTAGGACAGAACCTATTTTCAGTGGAGGCCCAGGGAGAAACACTCGAGAAGTATGTCTTTAGAATGTGGGAGGAAAATGGAGTACCTAGAGGAAACCCATGTGAATGCAGGAAGGATGTGCAGACTCCATACAGAACAGACTCCAGCTGAAAATCAAACTGGAGAACTCTTGCTGTGAGGTGACAACATTAACCATTGTACCACTGCACCACACCTCTTCTCCTTTTCCTCACCTATTATAACTGATTTTTCTTTCAGGTCCTTTGGATGCCAGGAAAAAAGAAATACAAACAATGCACTCACTAGCCAGTTACTGAAATTTATGCAGAAGTACAAGTGCACTGGCTTTTTCTGCTGAGATTCTGTTTTCCCACTGGGAGAGCTGGAATTAAGCTGTTACTCAACGTGCAGCCATCTTGGAAGTCTCAATCACAAACATTTGTTGAACTTGCTGAAGCGAGATTTTTTAAACAAATTGAAGAAATTTTATTTTGTGAGAGAGTCAGATGGACAGATACAATTCAGAATCATCAGATGTGCAGCCTGGAGTTCCAGTGAAATTGCCCTTATATGAAGGACGAGATAAATCTACAAATTCATCTACCTTGGAACCTACTTTAGAAACTGTGAGTACCCGATGAAAAATATGGATAATGTGTTTGACACTGTACCTCATTACATAATTATATATAAAATAAGAGATCTCAAGGCAAATGAAGCCATGACTTGGTACCACAACTATCTACATAACTGTACGCACCAGATAGGAGTAGGACACCTATTTTCACCATTCCTTGTCACCAGTAGCTTATCTCAAAGATGTGTCATGGGGGTTCTGGTTTCTCAGATGTCAAAACTGACTCCAATGTTTGACTCTCTATTCAAATGAATGCAGACTAGAGATCATTATCCTTAATGCCTCTGACACCACCTCCATTCAAACTTAAATTATGTGAGTAAAAGAAATGACCTTGTCTTTTGGAAGCCCACCACTAGCTTTATATGCTACTGATGTTCAACAACTAAATGCTGACAGAATATTAGACCTTGGATCGTGTAGCTGATGAGCTTCCATTTGATACCCATATAGCTTCTGCCACACACAGAGTATATGGAGCCTGATCTTGATCTTCTTTGTGGTTGAGTCCTACCAGGGAAGTAATTGTACTCCTGGATGCAGGTTTTATCAGGTCACTTATAGAATATTGAGCCCTTCCAAATAACCTAATGATCCACTGGCTGATGCCATTGCAGAATGTGCAACGATTTCCTACAAAGAAAACTGAAGGGCTTTAAGGATTGTTTCAATCCATAGACTACACTAATGCTCTCTCTCATCTCTTATTAGGGGCGACCTATGCCTGACATACAAAGCATAAAAGGATTCCTTACTGCTAAAACCTATTGCTTAGAATTGCACCTTGGTGACCTGAAGTCTTTAGTAAAAGTTAATAATCGTTCTATGAAAGGTGACTTCATATAAGTTTATAGGTAAGTACTAGTCTAGCTGCCATTGTAGCCATTTTAAGCCTAGCCAGTTTCCCTTTTTTGTGCTAGAATTAACCTATCCCATTTGGTTGGAGACTGGCCTTTCCCATCCCATGGTCAATAATTATATATTAACCCCAATGAGAATAACTGGGATTATACCATAGATAATTTGAGGGGACTCATACATGGGATAAACCATTTAGGAGCTGCAACTGTTCATTAGTAGTACAGATAGCAGTTCTGGGGTAAACTTTATGTTTCCCATCCATAGATTCAAGTTGTGCTTGAAAATGGACATGGATGAACTTTGTTTTATGTGGGTGGGGAGTCTGTTATTTAGCAGTGGTATCCTTTGTGAAATATGCCGACCACAGCAAACCATGCTGTTGATGTTGCAGAAGAGGTTTAGATCCCTAGACGGAGTATTTCTGATGCTGTTTGACTTCCTGATGAGCAGTAAATACATCAATAATGGGTGTTTACCTTTTAGATAGTAATTAACTTTTAGTAAGGTATCTCTGTGTGTGTTCCAGTTGTTGCATGTGTCTGGACAGATATCTGCCAAAAGAGCATTATGCTCTGGCATTCCATGATGGCGGATAGACTGTAAACACCCTCCCTCTGCAGCTCCACACCTTTTCTTTTAAAACTACAATTATAACAATTACTGGACAGACAAAATTGGCTCCAAATGCACTGCAAGCAAATATGAAGCAATTTTAATGCTTAGGAGGAAAGTGTAAGCAAATTTGAGTGCAATTCTATTCCCAAAAAAAACAGGTCTGCTTGAAGCACATTTGCAGCTCAGAACACGCATATCCAGGCCTGTAACTTTGTATTTGAAGAACTCTGCTCAACTACAGATCACTCTGAAATGGCTAACATTCTCAAGCAAATGAACTCTCAAATAACAAAATCAAAATTCTCACAGATCACTTCACCAGAGAAAGGCGTGATTGCAAAAAGGCAAAAAACATCGCAACAGCAAGAGACTCCTAACTCAATAAATCTAAGCCTGAGACAGCATACAATATAGAGGAACTGAAAACAGCACTTCTTCGAATCCGGACTGCAATCCAAAACTTCTCAGTCCAGCTATCAAGCTTTGGCACCACTCTCGACCATATTGCTTCAAGACTGCATTTAACTGAGGCTAGTTTAGTAGCAAACACAATGAAGATAGAAGAACTACAAAAACAATTGAAGGCCAAGGATGCAGCTATTGAAGAAATAAATCAAAAGCAAATTGATGGGTTGGGAGGGTGGCCTAATGGTTAAGGTGTTTGCCTTATAAACACAAGGTGCAGGGTTTGAATCTCACAAGGGATAATTAGCTAAGCTTAAAATGGCTCGCAAGGGCAATTAGCTTCGTACTAATCTATGAACCTATGATCTCGAAGTATGGAGCAGAAGGAACAGTGCACTTATAAGAGAAGTTCCTGAGCTGTATGATCAGACAAAGCTACAAGATCCACTTAAACAGATGGTCTGTGCCCTGCAGGATAACAAAAATCTTGTTAAAGAAATAGTGATAGAGAGTGCCCATAGAGCGCTCTGTAAATCTCAAAATACTGACAGCCCTAGGCAAATTTATGCCAAGCTGCTGAATTATTACCACATTCAGAAAATAATGGATGCAGCCAAATCCAAGAGATCGATCATGTGGAATGGCTATAAAATCACATTTGCACAAGATCTTCCACTTCACATAAAACTTAAAGGTCAAATGCTCTCTCCTTACTGTGCTTTCCTGATTCATAAAAACCTCAAATTCCAAATGAAATACCCTGATACTTTGTGCATCCAATATAAAGAAAATAAATACAGTATCACCTCACCTAGTGAAACCAAAACAGCTTTTATAAGACCTTTTAATGAACTGCCACAGTTAACCAAAATGTGCTGACTCATGGCATGCTCTAATAGTCTCTTCAGCAACTTGCAATTCCTTTAGTTGTTATGACACTTGTGAGTTGGATGCTATAAATATTGAAAGGAAAATTAACCACCTTGACAGGAAAAAATAAACAGCAGTAGATATTTAGGTGCCTGAGGTGCTTCAGATGTGTTTTGCAAATTTAATGTCATCCAGAAATGCAGGTATTTCCCATTAAGAAGCTGCAAAAGGAAAAATGGGGGTGGGGGCTGCTGCACTGCACATGTTTAGTTTTCCCTTCAGGACTGAATTAGCAGCAACACCACCTTCCTTATTTCCTCCTTCCTTAAGACTCAACATTCATAAGGAAAGTGTCACTGGTAAACCGGTTGATTGCAGTTGTGAATTAAATCAAACACTGAATAGTTCCTGTGCAGAATTGAACTGAACTATAATAAGCTGAAAACCGAACTCTACCATTCTGATTGGCTGTTGCTGAGATGTGGTGAAATGAGAGACTTTTCCTCCTCCAGGTTCAGTATGTACTGCATTGCTATTTAGACCTACAGCTTACCATTGCAATGCCTTGCTTGGTCGCACTGCATAGACTAATTCTGACTTGCCTGTCACTATCGGAAATTCTATCAACTGTTTATACAAATAACTGAAATACTCTGCCATAAGATTTAAATGGAGTCAGACATAGTGTTAATTTTCATAGTGTATCAGTCCTATAACTGTAAGGCAGTGTTTTAGAGATAAGGGCGAGCACATATTTTACACACACACACACACACACACACACACACACATATATATATATATATATATATATATATATATATTTTTTTTTTTGAACAGCTGTATACTAACATAATCTTGGGCATTACTCAGCCAAATAGAGTAATCAGTAATAGATTACCTAATACCTTCGGGCTGTTTAGACATTGACACATTAAAATATGGAAAATAATGTTTGTTCTAGTATGGTTATACACACTTTTACTGCTATTCCCAGAGTCCTTAAGAGTCTTGATAATTTGATGAATGCTTCTTTAACTCATTACATCCGAGTGACACCTCCAGATACATCTGCAGTTATCTCCTACTGCTCCTCTAGGCGTCCGATATGACTTTGCATTAATAATTCCAAAAATCATGATACATACAAGGTATCAGAATATTTTATCTTGAAGCATACATGATGGCAAACACAATTGTATTGATATTTGACCTCTGTTAATGAGTGTTTGTTAGAATTGTAAGGTGAATTTTTAAAGGCTCAGGCCACACCCACTAGGAGCTAAAGGTACACAATCAAGAGTTGTACTGGATGGAATGAGATAAGCATAACTTGTGTATGGTGCTCATCTTCCTAAAATATCTGCATTAATCTGTTCTTTCATGTTTAATACTCATGTTGCTTGTGAGCTGATTTTGATGTTGCACTATGTCTTACTATGCCAGGTTATTAACAGTTATAATTGGAGTGATGATGGAGAGGTTTGTGCTGATAGTTACTATCGCATATTGTGATTTGAACTTTGTGTACATTATTGTTTTATTACTCACACTTGAAACTTGATCTTCTCGTTATGGTTATACTATGTATGAAGGTAATTTCTACTGTTAAAAAACTACAACAAGTTTTCAGTGTTATTCTTCCCTTAGGTCAATTGTTTTTAGGATTGAAAAAGTGTTCTATACGAAAACGCAGAATTGTAGTGACAGCGTTAATAAATCATTTTTGGTTAACATTATATCGTTCCTTAGCGTTCCATCTCTTATTTGGGTGCTTGTTTGGACTGAATAGTTTCTTTGGTTTTCTTGTGTTTGCCATATCGTGAATTTATTGGTTTTTAGGATTAGGCCTGGGGATGGTTTTGGAGATTGATGATGCTAGGATGACAGATACGGACATGTTTCTACTACAGATACTGACGTACTTTCTAAGGAAAGAGTTAAAATCCAAATAGATTATTATGTTACCCAAGTTTATTGTGAACAAATAATGTGGTCTTTAGATTCTTGGAGCATTAGAGGCCTTCAGGAAACTAAGAAAAAAAAAGCTACTTATGCACTTAAAATTAAGTCTGATGCTAATGTCATTTTTGTCCAGGAAACACATTTAATGAATGGTGACTGAGACAGTGACAGGAAGAAGAAATGGATAACTTCAGTAATAGCTTAGGGCAGTTGTACCAACTCAGAAGGAGTGGCTATTATCAAAGCCTCTTTTAAAAAGCATATTTTAGACTTCTGTCAGGACAAAGAGGGTAGGTGGTTCTACTTTACTCATCTAAAAGCCCCTCTCACTAGACCCTTTTTATTTCTGAACCTATATGGCCCCTGTACTAAACAAGATTTTATTACTAAGATATACAACCTCTTAAAAAGATTCCCAGAACATGAATATATATCGGGAGGAGACTGGAATTTGGTGCAAGACCCTACAATAGACAGAACAAATAATAAAAACCCTCAAGACCTTCAACCTGTTTTAGCATTAGAGGACCTCATTACAGAATTTTCACTAATAGATCCCTACAAACTCAAAAATGACACTAATCCTAAGGTAAATTACACATATTACTCACCTTGCTACATATCATGGTCTAGAATAGACTTCTTTCTAATTTCAGATTCCTTTCTAAAATTAGAGCTTAATTACAGTGCTGAACCTAGATTTCTCTCGGACCATTCTAGAATAACCGTCAAAATAAACCGGTCAGAAATTAACCAAGATAACTTTAAATGTTTTGTATGGTCCTTAAACCGCGACCTTTTGTTAAAACAAGACATCAGACAGGAAATAGATAGCTCTCTTGATGACCTAGAATATAACTTTTTAGACATCAATATACCCTTTTATATAAGATGGGCTGCAATGAAAGTGAGGATAAGAGGCATTTTAATTCACAAAACATTCTATTACAAAAAATAATCAAGGATAAAGACATTAAACTACAAACTGAGCAAAAACTCCAACATAACTTTAACCTAGAACTGAAAAAATAATCTGCTGAAATTACAAAAAGATTTATATATGGTGCATAGTCAAAACTATTCTTTTACAGAAATGAAACTTCTCATTAGATATGCAGACCTGACACAAAAATCATCAATTGTATTAGCAGAACTAATAAATTCACACCAATCAGCTCCCAGTATAACTGAAATAACATATAACAACATAACAGCAAATATAAATCAGGAAATAATAGATATCTTTCTAGAAATTTATATAAAACTATATGGACCCCAGAAACAATCCTCAGTAGAACACTGCAAAAGTTTTCTTAACAATATAAAATTTCCAACAATTGAAAATCATCAAGCTGACCTGCTAAAAGCACCCCTCTCAATTGAAGAAATTACAAATGTAATTAAGAAGCAAAAGTTAAATAAATCTCCTGGGCCTGATGGGTTCACTTCTAATTGTAATAACACCTTTGCATCCAAACTCTCACCCATTCTCCTGAAATTACATAATTTTATTACTAAAAGGGGCTTCACTGATATCTGCCTGAATAACTCTAAGACTATCTTCATTCCAAAACCTAACTCTAACAACCCCATGAACTACAGGCTAAAATTGCTCTTATAAATATAGATATAAAATTCTGACTACAATTTTGGCCAACAGACTCAAATCAATACTATCCAGCATTATATCATCTGAACAATCTGGTTTCATGATGGTCAGGCAAACCTGGGACAATACTCTCACTCTAGATGCAGCTATTCAACAATTGAGGAAAGATAAACAGCCTAGATATGCTCTTACCTTGGACGCAACTAAAGCATTTAATAGAGTAAACTTAGATTTTCTATACTTAACACTGTCATATTACAATATCCCTGAAGAATTCATTGAATTAATTAAAATGCTTTACAAGTCCTCCACCATGACACTTTTCTTGAACAAGACACAGTCTAACCCCATAAAAATAATTAATGGTACTAGACAAGGCTGCCTACATCACCCTATCTCTTTAACCTCTGTATTGAACCCTTATTTCTATTTATAAAACAAAGAACATTCCACCGTATTCCAGCGATTCTGCATAATAACCTAACCTTAACAGCATACACAGATGACAATAGCATATACTTTCAGTTACCAAATACGGACCTAAACAAAATCCTAAATGCTACTGAGAATTTTTCTAAAGTGTCAAATTATGAAATCCTTCATATTCCCACTTAACCCCCTGGGTCATAATATACCTTATTTTCCACACACTTCTATTAAAACAAGCTACTCAAATATTAAGGGGTAAACTTTGAGCATAGTCATGAATCAAATATGCAAAATAACCACCTAAAAATGGACAGCTGTAAAGCTAGATCTGAATAGATGGGAAAACATGAATTTCCCATTATCTAAAATTGCAATAGTTAAAATGAATATTTTTCCGAAACTTCTATACCAGCTCAATGCCACTAATATTACAGTTTGTAAATCATTTTTCAAAAAAGTAAATAAGGACCTATCCAAATTTATTTAATATCCGAAAGCAACTAGAATTATTTGTACAAAATTAATACTACCAACCGATAAAGGAGGCATGGGGTTACTGGATTTTGAACTGTACTATAAAATAATATGTTCCAACAGAATTATCCAGATTGCTGAATATAACCCACTGAGCAATGATTGATTCCCACTATGGGTTAAATTATGGCACAATCACATTAAAGAATACAGACTTGACCCTAAAACCCTCCCCTTCAGGGACATTTTTACATAACTTACTTAATCAGAAAATTCTCATGTTCCAAGAACATTTTGAATTTCTTAGCCTGTGACATGTTCTAAAGCTATTACAACTAGTTCATTTAAACCCTAACTTAACGATAGGGGCTAAGTTGTTAAATCTAGCCCAATATCCATTAATTAAAAACTTCATCATTTGGGACTTCTACAAACTTAAAAATAAAACCACTGACGAAATCAGGGAAAACATCAATATAAGCAAAAAATACCTTATCATCATTAGATAAATCATGGAAGTGATTGCAACTTTCAAAAACATACCCGAAGATGTGCAAACAGATGTTAATACTTCATTAATGATTCTGAGATGTCTATTGTATAAAAACAAAATGCTTTCTTCTGGGTACAAATTAATTACAATAATAAAATATCAAGTCTGTACCCTATTCTCTAAATATTGGAATGGAATAAACAATAAAAATTACCATGGAACAAGTTTCACATGCTATAGACAGTACTATTAAATTATCTCTTTTTAGAAATCTACTATATACACAATTAATGATCAATACATTTTTTTCACACCAGTTAGACTGAACAAATTTAACTCATACACTTCCCCTCTTTGTCCTTTCTGCGCAAAGACGCATGCAGACCTACTTCACACACTTTGGTATTGCAAATCTATGGGGTTCATTAAGAGTCAGGCTAAGAAAGATGTGATATGGGAAAACTGCTATTTCATGGGAGTTTACAATCCTTCACATCACCAAAGACAGAAAACCCAAGCATAAATTTCACATTCTTAGCACTCTTTTCATGATAACTTTATGTCACTCAAAACTGGTTAGATAGATCCAAATTAGCATGGGAGGGATACAGAAACAATGCACTCAAATACACCACCTCCCATAAAATAAGAAATAGTAAAAAACGTTCCTACTTCCAGAAGTTTGGGGTTTTCTCATTGACCACATTCTTAAGGAATAATACTTTGTACATATTACGGACATTAGCTTATAATAATCACTACCTTCTGTCCTCTGAATACGTAATAATATAATAAACAGGGTAAATTCCGCAGTTTTGTATTAACTGTATAGAACATATGAAACAGTAAACTCCCTGCTCTACGAGATTTCTCCTCATAGCAGTTGTAAGTATTGTATATAGTTGTGGGTTAACTAAAGGTCAAACATCTTTATATCAAGTCATACTACTATTTTTGTAAATGCAAAGCTATCAACAGTACTGTTGCATATATGCCATTTCCTTGTTTATTGTAACCTTGCTGGTAAATTATCTATATGGTCTTACGCCCAATATGGTTGTATTCTTTGTTTTGTGCAACTAAAACCCTACCTCATGTACAAGTGTTCTAAATCCAATAATATTTATTGTAAATTCTAACTCTCCTATTCGCATAGTACTTTGTAGTCTTAGAAATTTGTGCTATTTAGCTGATGAGCAAGCTTTAATTATGCAACTGTATATTTACTCTCTATACTTTTCAATTTGCATTATGGTTTTATTACTTATATTTGCTCTGAGGTTGTAACTGAAAAGTGTCAGGAGACAAACTCACCCACCTAGTTATCAAAAGAAAAAAATATATAATTAAGAAATCTGTCCACCTAGATGATGTTGCCATTGAATACAAGATTGCACCTTGTCTGCGGTTCCAGAATTTGTGAACAGCAATAGTGAGTACATAGCATGCACGAGTATGTGTGTGCACAAGAGCAACTTTACAATGTGGTGAGAATTATTGAGAGCCACAATATGTGCATCCCAGCAAAATCTGGACCAGTTTTAGTCACATAAATGCAGAGGAAATGGGAACACAGAAAAATCAGAAAAGGTGAAGAGCAAGCAGAGGAACATACACAGGAGTACAGGGAAGAAATGAGTGGGAATGGAAGGGGGAAAGAAGAGTATTTTTTGGGAACGGCAGATCACCTTTTTTTATCTTATTCTATAAATGTAGATGAGGACAAATGCAAGGAGAAGGTGGGGGAAAAGGGGGAAGAAAAGTGGTAGAGGGATGTAAGCAAGGGCAGAAAAAACAAACAGAGATCACAGACAAAGACCAACAGGGGAGATACTGACATAAGGGGGGGGATCAGGGACATAATGCACAGACACTTACTGAGAGAAGGAGGGAGGAGGGAGGACAAATGGTGATGGGTAGACTGGATTATAAACAGGGAAGGGAGTTGACACATAAGGAAGTGGAATACCATGATGGGTATAGGGTGGGGTGATGGCTCCCTTTCATTGTTTACTGTAAGGACCAAGGCATAGGTCAGCCCTGTCTGTGTCTGCTCTGACATGCCTCAAATGGCATGCTTGTCAGTGCCAGGCAGTGGTATGCTGATCACACAAGGACATTCTCCAGTGGGCTGATGTGGGTGCCAAGTTGCCAGTCCACTAACCCCATCAGCAGCTCTTCCAGCTTCTGCTGGGTGACATAACGTGATCTACTTTCAGTGTCACCAGATGGTTCAGCAACCCCTTCCCTATAGCAATCTATGAATGGAGGCCTTCAAGTAGCCCTCCAAGCACCCCCCCATTCTACATTACCCAAGTCATCTGGTGGCAAGGCTTACCTTAGAGTAGATGACCACCCAGCAGGAGAAAGTCTTGTAGAATGACAGATCGGAACTGCTGACACACCATAGTTACAGCTGTGGCTGTTACTGCATAAAATAGTAACAGAAATGGAGAAAAATAAAACAACAAACATCCAATAAAAATATGAGAGAGAGAGAGAGACATTATCATGTGCATGCCTATGATGTATACAAGTAGTTACAGAATGACCAAACATCTGTTCTGTAAGTATTGATGACCAGGCAGCGCATGGACTATGTTCCTGTTGGTCAGTTGGATAATACAAATGGCCTCAGGGAGTTGTGTGTGATGCTAGTGTTATAAATATGCTGGTGGGCATCAGAGGCCATGGAAGGCATGTGGGCATGCCTATATTGGTATGTCATTTGGGACACAGGGAAAGGCTATGTGGACATGGCCACTGGTACAGACTATGTAGGCCAACATGCTCACTGTACCAGTGTGACGTACTTAAGGTGGACAGTTTAGTGCTGGTAACATGGGCATCTGTCAGCATATAGGTTCTTAGGTGTTTACTAGGCTAATGGCCCTGGAGCCTTTACGAGCCTAGCCCATAGGATTACCCTGGCATCGTGCCACCTGTCATTAGCTCCCAGTGCCTCTGTCAAGTAGAGCCACTGGAGTGATCCCCGGGGTGAATTTTCTATTTCCCATCCACTCATCAAGATTTCTCTTGAAGAGGGCCAGTGAGGTGCTCTGTTTGACATGTATGGGAAGTCTATTCCATAGCATGGGCAGTCTCTGGGTTATGAACCTGTCCCTCCAGCATGTTCTGTTGATTGTGGTAATGAGGTTGAGGTCTCTGGAGCATGTGGTGCGGAGTGATTGGGATTTCTTTAGATGTAGCATTTCTAACAGAGCTGGATCAGACATGGCTTTGTAAGTCAAGCAGAGATCGCCTCTAAGTAGGCAATATGAGACAGAGAATAGTTGGAGTTTTTTTATTCTGTCCATATATGACAAGTGTTTAAGGCCTAGGATCCTCTTTGTGAGGTACTTTTGTGGCCTCTCCAGTTGTTGCAGGTGTCTAGTGAGGTACTTGCCAAATGGGGCATTGTACTCAATGATTGGTCTAATGAGGGAAGAGTAGAGGGAGACAATGACCTCTTTCTTTCTGGATGCAAAACCCTTAGTAATGAGATGTGCCACATAGGACATTCTGACCACAGTGGCAATGTGATGGTCAAAAGAGAGGTCAGCCTGTGTTCCCAGATCTCTAACACCTTCTATGTTCAGTGGACTACCATCAATGTGGTAATTCATGGGAACCGAGTTTTTCCCAAAGGGGATGATGACACATTTTTTGGCATTGAGCTTAAGGCCATGGCTGTGACACCAGTCGTTGGTCTCAGTGAGGCCTTTCTGCAGGATGTCAACATCACTTGAGTTAATAATAGCTCCCAAATTGCAATAGTCTGTGAACATTGTCAGCCAGAGTCCCTTCATGTTGGCCTGAACTTCAGAGAAGTAGATACCAAACAGGAGAGGACCCAGGACTGAACCCTGTGGGACTCCACTCGTGACTGGTTGGCAGTCTGACTTGGAGTCAGCTACTTTCACACTGTAGGTTCTATCTGTGAGCCAGTTTGCAAGCCACCTAGTGATATAGGGGTTGATGCCTAGCTTAGTGAGTTTTTCTATGATTCCTGAGTGGGGAATGGTATCAAAGGCCTTGGCCAGATTGAGGTAGGCTGTATGAATCCGCTTGCTTTCATCCACAGCTCTGGTGACTGACTCAAAGAAGTCACCCAGGTTGAGCAGGTATGATCTACCCTCCACAAAACCAAACTGTGTGGGATCCAGAGTTTGGAGATTCCCAATATCCTTGTTTATCAGGTCCATGATGGTGCATTCCATAGCTTTGCATATCAGACTCATCAGGCTAATGGGGCAATAGTTCCCAGGGTCTGTAGTCACTCCTTCTTTGTGGAGAGGGATGACTGTAGCAGTGAGCCATTCGGTAGGGACAAAGCCTGAGGTGAGGCTGTGATTGAACAGGGCACACAGGTGTGGTGCCAGTTCACTCTGTAGTTCATGTAGAACACAGTCAGGGATATTGTCAGGTCCCATAGAAGCTGTAATACTGGGTGCCTGGCAATCTACTGGTATTGTGATTGGTTCTTTGGGGCTGAGAGGTAAAGTTGGCACTGAATCTGTCGAACAGTATATTGGCGATATCTGTTGGCTCGGTATAGGAGGTACCATTGTGCAGCAGCACAGAGCAAATCTGAGTATTGCCATGGAGATTCTTTGCATAACTATAGAAGGCCTTATGGTTGTCTTTACTGTCTGCTGCAATTCTGTTTTCATAGCTAGCTTTAGAGGATTTGATGAGGGATCTCAACTTTTTGTTGAGGCTGATAAGGGAGTTTTTCCAGTCTTGGGACTTCACCTTATTCCGCATCAGTTTCTTCCTTCTGTTGTAGAGCTTGTTTATGGCAGGGGACCACCAGAATGGCTTCCTTTTTTTGGAGGAGAGCATCTTTGTTCTATTGAGTATGGCGAGTTCCATGCATTTGTGTACGTGTTCATACAGTGCATTGGCATATGATTTGGCGGTCATGCAATTATTCGCCATTTGCATGGGTGTCATGAAGTTAGCCACATCTGTTTTTAGGAGCCGAAAGTTAGCTTTGGAAAAGTTTTTCATGGTAGTTACCTTTGTGGGGGTGGGGTGGGGTGGGGTGGTAGATGTGGATTTCCAAGGTGCTTAGTTTTGTGGTCTGATCTAACCAGGGACATATTGACTATTGGTGTAGAGCAATGGTCACCCATGTTAGTAATGACCAGGTCAAGGATGTTGCTCTCTCTAGTGGGGGTAAGAACGAGCTGGTCCAGGGCATTGGAATTAATGAATTCCAGGAACCGTTGGGCAAGTGCATTGGTACATGAGTAGTTTACTCAGTTAATGGAAGGGTAGTTTGTCGCCCAGTATGAGAGTGTTAGGCTGGACCCTAATATTCTCCGGGGTGCTTAGGAACGTGGAGTGAGAGTCTTGGGACATGGTTGGGGACCTATATCAGGCTACAGTCTGAGTTGCTGTCTTACCCAATGTTAGCTGCACCTGAAGTATCTATGATGCGTTATGTTGGGCTACCAGTCTGGCGGTGTGTGCATCCTTTATGAATATGGCAACACCTCCGCCTTTGGAGCTTCTGTCCAAGTTCTGGGGTAATATGGTGAGCAAGTGCCATAATGTAACCTGGGATGTACTATAGGACAGGGTATTCATCAAGGTAGAATTAAATGGGATATGCCAGTTATGCAAGGGCATTCTGTGGGGGAGTATACAGCAAATATGTGAATATGTGTACCTTGCTCATTGTAGGACCACCAGGGTTATGGCAATACAAAGAGCATGTTAGTGGGCTACCAGCCCTGGATGCGTAATATTGCATTACAGTAGGTATATTGTTAGGGCATGCTGTACCATGCAAGAAGGTGTGGAACCCAGTAACATATCCCATGTGTATTTCATTTCTCTTGCCAGCATGGGCAGATAAATATGTCTAGCGGTATGTAGTGCCTATGTGAGTTAGAATTACCACAACCTAATTATAGCACAGGGTAGTATACTGCTGTGACACCCATTATCTACTCCTGCATCTGAAGCGATACTCCATATGCCTCAGAAAGAAGAGCCAGGGCCCTCTATCTGTTCAGGAGCAGGGGTGGTGCCTTATGAGGTCACTGTAGTGGTGCCTACACTGCTCACCATTGAAGTTTATGCCATTGCCAGCAGGCACCACCCTGACACCGGTGTGCCAGGCATCATCCTTTTACCGGAGACTCTCATAGGAGTCCCCAACAAGGTACTGGCAGTGGTGTCTGTGTATAAGGTACAGAAATATTTTTGACACCTAAGAGCACCATCCACCCTCGGTGCCTTCTGAAGCCATAACCACTTAACAGGTCACAGTCGAGAGAAATATGGTAGCACATTGCTGCTGTTGCCATGTGACATATAATATTGTGCATTTAGTTATCGATATGTTGTGGTGCCATCATGTTATAACTACATGGCATGGCAATATGGTGTTAGGGAGCATGCAGTACCAAGCTATGAGTGGCACAGTAGCACAGTACTCACATTTGCTTCCAGTTCTATACTTTATTG
This sequence comes from Protopterus annectens, assembly GCF_019279795.1. Lineage (NCBI taxonomy): Eukaryota > Metazoa > Chordata > Ceratodontiformes > Protopteridae > Protopterus > Protopterus annectens. Next base: position 990,761,601 of record NC_056728.1, read on the forward strand.
TATCTGTGAGACATAATGAAAAGATACAGTTGTATACGTGCCCAATGGGACTCCTGCCCACACATGTGCAATGCATTTTGCTGGTCTTCATGTGAATGGATGATCTGGGACTGAGCCTTGAAGTGCAGCCTTGGTTATGTGCACATTGTGATAAAAGTGTGATTCAGAGACATTTCATTAGCATAACTACTGACCTAAGAGCCCCAGATTTGCTCAATAAAGACAGCAACATAGCTGTGACCATTAATGTGATCATCACGATATGGAATTTGAAACTTTTAGCATTATCATGGAGTGACTCTAACTGGATAAAGATTACACTTTTGGGATTTCAATGGCATTACCTGCATATAAGTCAAATGGAGGTACTGCCTGCAAATGTCTGGAAATGGATTTTGTACATCAACTGCGGATCTATATGTTTTGCTGATTTACATGTTGGAGAATGGGGGGTTTGAGTTTACAAGAAGTGACTGCTAAATGGGGGGAGATGTACACAGACAGGAGTTTTTGACATAGTATGACATGTACTGCCATTGTAATTTAAGTGTGACAGCAGGAAATCAGAGGTGTGAGGAAGTGAGGTGCTTAGGCCATGTGGTTAGGCTAGGGACTGTGGGTGTTAGTGTTGTCTTTATTTTGTTATGTATATTTCATGTTTGCATACAACTGGCATGCATATCTCCTGTATCATGCAGCGTATTTGAAGAAGAGAGTAGTCAGTGTGACACTTTTGCATGGTAGATGTTTATTTGATGAGTAGTAGCCATTCACTCAGTATCATTTATTGTTTTCAGCAGGGGGTGGGAGGTGTTGTAACCTGTGTGACGAGGAGTATGCTTGTAATGAACCACATACTGCACAGACGTCCTTGATGTGATCTTTGTTAATGGTAGGCCCACTTTCTTTTTGTAATCACCTTCTGTGATAGGCAGTGGCTTTGGGAGAGATTGTGTTTGCTGAGGAGATGGTTAAATACAGGCACCTAACTGTGCCAGCCTGGTATTGCTCCACAGGAGTTTGAGGCAAATATACTTTCATTCAATGTTTCAGGGATTGTTTTGATAGAAGTTCATCAAAGACCCTACATTGCATTAATGGACTGTTTTGTAATATACCACTAAAACACGAGTACTTTCAGACATGCAGCTGTAGGAAGATCTATGTGGATCATACTAAAAAGGGTGCAACCAATATGCTCAGGATGGCCTGTCAAAGTGCACAGCATATTATTGTGATGTAGACATCCTGAAGACAAGGGTTTTACACCAGTGGTAAAAAGTCAGTGGAGCTGCCATATGTAGGCTGTCATTCACAGGGTATGCAACTGGCAGGATGGGTGATATACTTTGTGCATTTTTGAGACCTGTAGCCCTGTAACACAAGGTACAGGAGGACACAGTTTTACCAGTCCATACTTTTGGTGAAGGCAGTTTGCTGTTACTGTTATGGACGTTAGACAGAGAGAACATGTGCTGCTTCAGATATCTCCGGAATTTGGCAGAATCTTCTTTATAGGTTAATGCTGCTGCTACGTGATAAGTGTCAAGATGACACGTGACTGCTAGTGATCAGGTGGCATGTGCCCATTTAGGGGTGTGAATTAGCACAGACCATGGTAACAATGGACTTTGTTATATGGTATCAGCATGCAGGTAGGATGGGTATAACATGCCAACCGCTTACATGTGTGCATATTTACACTTACAGGTACACATACCTGAGCAAAGAGAGGAAGAGGTGGAAGAGCTTCTCCCAGGTAGAAAATGTCATTCTGCTGCATGTCCTCCATCAGTATGGCTGGCGAAGGCTCCTACCTGATAAAGACCATGCCTTTCAGGAGTCTGTCTGCTGGGGTCTTGAGCAGATGGATGCAGTTGGTGGACACAATCAGATGCATGATCAAGTATGACATAGGGTCACTGACATGACTGGTCATGCAAATAACTAGGCAATCCACCTCACAGTGGAATGAAGGACCACAGAATGGGGTCCACTGACAGAACCACCCTTAACTGAAACAGAATAATTCTTATCCCTATTTGGAGGGCTTGTCAGGCCTTTCATTCCTGGTGCAGGACTTGAACTGTGTACAGAACTTCACCAAGTGCCTCAGGTGTCAGGTGATGCCACAGGTGGACATGTAGAAATGCCATACAACCTGCCTGACTCAGGCACATACATTTAATGAGCATGGTTATTTTGTTGTTACAAGTATGTCAGGACTACAGCAAAATCAGTCTGCCGAAGGTATGTTGCCTATAGATTTTGGATAGAACTCTGTTTTATAGCTGGAGCATTACTGTGATGCATGTATTTAAGAAGGTACATTAATACAATAAGGTGTGTTTGTGTTTTCACAGGTGCTTTTATATATTGGTCCTCCAGTGTGGGTATTGTCCTGCCTGTTGTTGGAGACCTGTTTGATCCTAATGGTGAAGGCTGCCATATTCCAGTCGGTGTCATGGTGACAAAGCTAGACACAGAAAATATGATGGGCATATCTCCTTCCCCTACCTTGAACAAAGTTTCTGTACCTGTGCAACCCACCTTTCAGTCCTAAGATGCCATGGAAGGACAGAAACCAGCTGATGCATCAGCACATGGTGTGTCCTCTTTCCCTGCATCAGCGACATCCTTGGCTGTAGGCAGCTTCCTGGAACATGGAGACAGACACTCAGCTTAGGAGGAAGAGGTACCAATGATATCGTGATCCAAACTCTATGGCCACCACACAGTGAATGTGCAGGGTCATTATACAGGGATAGGCCATAGCAGAGCTGATTAGTGTGGTACATGGTATGTGTGACAACATTTTGGAAGGCCTTGCTCATTCATGCAGCATTCTTGAAATGTAGTGTAGAGTGCCTGTATGCTGCAGATGTCACTGTTGACCACACATCATGGTCTTCAGCATTCTCATGGCTGGTGCTGTTTCACATCTGGTGGGGAAGTCCACCATGAGAAGGCAAAGACATGATCTAGGTCCTATACTGCCACCACCACCTCCACACTGCCAGTCATAGTTCAGGGCATCGTGGGATGCCATGGACACAGACTCAGATGGGATGCTCATGCTGAAGCCCTCTAAAGCACATTGTGCTGACAGTGTTACTGGACCATTCCATCCTCTGAGTGTGTTGTGGACTGGGCCTGCAGCAATCCCTGGAAAGGGTGCCTACATGTATGGGAACATACATGGTCAGTGCACATAACTCCTAAGGGTGCATTAGACTTATCTTTCAGACCCCAGCATCATATGGATCTCCTTCTGTAGCTGTGTCTATGCAGACTCACACATGCGCATTCACACTAGCCACTTCTGCCCATGTGCACCACTCTATCCTAGAGTGGTGTTCGTGGCTCACCTCAGTCAGCAGATGCCTAGACACAGCAGTAGTCCACCCACCACGCACACACAAAAAACCCGTTGTTGTCACCTACCACTGTGGCCCTCCTCACTTGTCCACATGATGACTGTGCTCACTCCTCAAAGCTCTCTTTGCTAGGTAATATAGGTCTGAGTGTGGCCAGTCCATGCTTGGCTTAGTACAGGCCAATTGTTGTATTGCATGCATCTTTGTATTGTATGCTGTATCTAATCTGGCTCATTGTTGTGAACCAGATGCTACCTCGTGGCTGGCGCTGTTGCAAATGGCTCCTCCACTGGCTGCTCAACAGGCACCTTTTCCACCACTGATTCTAGAACTTCCTCTTCCTAAACGACAATTCCCAGCTGTATTTCACTCTGTGATAACATTTATTTTATTTGCTTTTGTTTACTGGGAAAGCCTGACTGGGTACATTGCCCATTTTATGTGGTTGGCTGGGAGAAAAGGACCAAAAATATTAGGTATACAATATCAGAGTGTTTAAACAAGTGGTAAAGAAAGATATCCAAAAAGCAACATTCATTAAAATGGAATAAGCATGAAATGTGATGCAAAGTTATATATATTGTAGTGAATTCCAAGAAGTGGGATTGGTGCATATTATAGAATATCACTTAATCAGGAAATTATCATATAGATGTAACATATTGTGTAATATTACACACACACACACACACACACACACACACACACACACACACACACACACACACACACAACATTTTGTTACATGTTTCTGGATCGCACTGCAGGACGACACTGGAGTCACCTTGACATTAAAAGTGCACATATTCTGTGCTTTTTTGGTCTCTGGCAGAACTGTGTTGTATGCATTCTTCATCAAGATTTGTATGTTTCTTATCTGCGTTATTAGGCACAAGTTTACGGCTTAACTGGTATTGCCAATAAGATGTCCTTGAGAAAGAATCACTGAACATAATGACTGATATACACCAGTCCCATGTCAGATGTGGGAGTCATAAATTACTGATGTACACCAGTCTCGTGCCAGATGTGGGAGTCATAAATTACTGATATACACCAATCCTGTGCTAGATGCGGGAATCATGGGCATTACCCGAGTGGTGCACTGACACATTATGCCATTATAGTCTGTGCATTGCAGACTTCCTGGCAGTTGATGGAGTGGAATCCCCTCTGGATGAGGTGTGTCTTCCTTGCTGTCCAGCTGTGGTCTTAATAGCAGTGTGGGTGCAGTCAGTGCTTCCCACTACTTCAGTGAAATGGGTGATTGATAAAATGCCTGCATGATGTTGACATCTCCTCTCTAGTGCATGAGAACCACATGTGCACTTCCACATCCTACAGTGCAGCATCAAGAAACTGCTGCAGTAACCTTGAAACACTTGTCTGGGATACAGCTACCATGTTCCTCGATGGTCGCTGGAAGGTCCTTGTAGCCAGTATTCTTAAACCTACATCACACTGGGTACTCTCACAAGCCTGGATAGCTGGGTGACACCTCACTACCAGCTTCTGCATGCTATCTCTGTCCATATAGTAATGGTCTACTATTTCTGTGTCACTGAAGGGAAGCAATGTTTGAAGCAGTTGAATGACTTGGGAGTGCTGTGGGGCAACAGTGTGTACATCTGTGGGAGAACAGCTCGTGCATATAAATATTTGTTAAAGCAGTGGCTGCCTCTATCAAGTTCTTGTGGTCTCTGTCTCGGGACACAAGGATTTTACTGCAAAAAGCTATTCTGATGGTTACATCTCATTGAGCAATATTTATGCATTTCTGAATTGCATAACCATGTTGATTATCCTCATTTGCATTTACCATCACCCTCATTTTAATAATGTTTATTTCCATCTCATTATGCTGTCATTTGCATATTGTATACTGGTCATAATATTTCATGGCCCGGGACATTCACATTAACTAGGTGTCTGAGTCACCCCTACACTGCATGTGGCCACTCGTCTATTCCGTTTCACCCTCTGCAGCACGCGGTCTGTTTCACCCACTGCAGTACGCCGTCTGTTTCACCCATTGCAGTACGCCGTCTGTTTCACCCTCTGCAGCACGCGGTCTGTTTCACCCACTGCAGTACGCCGTCTGTTTCACCCACTGCAGTACGCGGTCTGTTTCACCCACTGCAGTACGTCGTCTGTTTCACCCACTGCAGCACGTGGTCTGTTTCACCCACTGCAGTACGCCGTCTGTTTCACCCATTGCAGTACGCCGTCTGTTTCACCCTCTGCAGCACGCGGTCTGTTTCACCCACTGCAGTACGCCGTCTGTTTCACCCACTGCAGTACGCGGTCCGTTTCACCCACTGCAGTACGCCGTCTGTTTCACCCACTGCAGCACGCGGTCTGTTTCACCCACTGCAGTACGCCGTCTGTTTCACCCTCTGCAGTACGCCGTCTGTTTCACCCACTGCAGTACGCCGTCTGTTTCACCCACTGCAGTACGCCGTCTGTTTCACCCACTGCAGTACGCGGTCTGTTTCACCCACTGCAGTACGCCGTCTGTTTCTGATTCCCATGGATAGTCTTTCCTTTCTATTATAGCTTTAGGAAGTAAAGTATGTGGGTGTGTAAGATGTGGCAAGTTGGGTCTAGACACTTTTGAGGCAAAAATAACAGCAAAATATGTTGTTACATAGAAAACAGGGCAATAAATATTCCATACTGACGGACTGTTTTCATACTGACTGACTGTTTTCATCCCACACTGTATTTGGAGACTTCATGTAAAGGCTATATACTTAAACATCAAAAAGTTACATGACAAGGTACAGGCAATTATATTTGTGATGTCCAGTTGATGAGGAAATCGGGTACAAATCAATCGAGTTAAAACATGTCAACTGTTAACTATGTGTAACGCTGTTAAAAAAACTTATAAAATGCGTTTGGCATTTGTGAAGCTGTGAAAAAGCACTATTGTCTCATCTCGTCTCATATATATTTAAGACCTCATGCCTGCATCTAACCCAATAATCTCTTTCAGAAATGTCAGAAAGCACAGATGACATGACAGTTTATAAAGCATTAATGCCCAAATCCATGAGGTTCTTGTTTGTTGCAAAAATGTATGTAAATTATTTTGAAGGTACAGGCAGTAACCTTCACTACACTGCTATCTACTACTGTATTTCATTAAGCCACCACTGGAAGCATGACTCTGTGATGGCACTGGATTGACTAGCTTTGTTAAAGTGGTGTGCAATGATACTCTGGCTGATGTCATGCTTGGTCATTTAGCTAGTGCTGGTGTCCCTCATGTCACAACCTCATTGATGACATTCATCTTTTGGATGAGACATTAAACTGAGGCCCCATCTGTCTGAGTTGGTGGTAGCTCAGGTGGATGTAAACGATCCCATGGCATCCATTGAAAAGAGTAGGGAAATTTCCCTACTGCCCTGACCATATTTCCTCTAGTAGTATTTATAATACCACCCCAGGTCTCCCCTGAAAAGAGGCTACCAGTCTAGTGGGAATAAACTGGTCAACAAACGATAAATAAATAAAATGAATATCAAAACTGGCTCAGAGAATGCAGTTATTAAACAAACCATGGGCAGGTGGACAGGCACTCTTGATGCTGGGCTAGCCAACCTGACTATGTTGCATGGAAAACAAGAATCCTTTACACACTTCTGTTTCTGTGCTATGCGCTCCTACCACAGTGCTAACTTATACGGCTGTCACACATATGGTACTATACATGTTTTTAGGAGAACACAGATCAGCCATGGCATGATGATTCTAACCTATTTGGTTATGATGCTTAGAGCATTATACTTGGCTCTGTACAATGTAGGCAATTGTTGGCAGAATACTAGCCAAGCAAGTTATAACATTAATGAGGCCCTACAGTAATCTTGTAAAAAAGGACCATTTTGTGCACGACATAGTCATTTGGGTCTAATAGATGGATGTATACGCTGCATTTCAAATAATCTGGCCAATTTCACACAAAGTTAAATCAGCAAAGCACTATTCAACTTTTTGTAACCATACTGGCTATACTTTATGATAACATAAACAGGGGTTACCCGTGTATTTGCTGAATCCTACTGCTCACACTTTCAGGTAATGCACACACACAATGTGTTTTATTTCTAAGGATCCAGTAACCTTGTTTACACTTAGGTTTCCTAACTAAAATAAAAAAAAATAATTTCCTATAAAAAAAAAAAAGATTGGTGATTTGGCCTAGTAGGCCTATCCTTTCTTCAGCAGTTGTCCTTTTATTTAATTTAACAAGTCTTTTGGACCATGGACCTGATGCTGTTTGGCTGTTTATGAAGTGGTCATCTCTTCTGATTCAGTTTGCTTTGCCCTTCATATTGGTCTATAGACTGTTGTCCTCCTTCAGTACATTTATCCACTGCTTACAGTTACTTTGAGATGGTGGCTTGCACTAGTGTCCAAACTGAGCTACTCGCCAGCAAAAAAACAAGGAGATGTCATGACAGGAAGAAGGAGGCAACGTATGCTGAGGAAGGCTATGAGACAGAGTGAACAACACCCTTATTAAGAAATTTCTTTTTTGGAGAGGGGGGTCTTAAGTGATGCCCCATTATAACTAAAAATGGACACTTTATCATTCAAAAGTGGACGGAGGAAAATGATTAAAATAAAACTAGGGCACCAGGAGGAGTGGGCCACTCTAGTATGGCTAAATTAAAAATTATGAGAAGATATTCTACTCTGAAAACGTACAGAAAAGCTAAGTGGTACTTGACTTTTACAGTGTAAAGCTGCAAATGAGCAGTTTTTACACTGAATGTAAATCAGCAGTAGTGGTACAACTTTCATATAAATGTGTCGCATAATGCATGTTTAAAATAGTTTAAAAATTGTTATAACAGGTCTTTCTCCTTGAACTAACTGAAAGTAAGTTCAGGCAAACACAAACACCTTTCTTTTAGTGAGTTTTTATTTTTGTTTGTAATGTAGCCACACTGCCAGGTTAGTAAGTGGACTGTACTGCCCTCTTGTGGTAATGACTTTTCATGAACGGCTTAAAAACAGTTTTGAACAAAGAACTATTTCATTGCACATATTTCATTAGGAATACATGTAGAAATGCATACATCTTACACTCACTGCCATAGTGAGAACATCAGCTTCTCAAGGATCACACAGATATAAATAATGAAAGCGGCTGCAGAAAAAAAAAAAAAAAACATATGAAGCCTACATTACACCAAATCAACAAATTAATGGTGACCAGAATTGGCCTAACATTCAGGAAACCTCAGCGGATGGATGACACTGTTCAGAAAAAAAGAGGTGGCATGACCTGATATATGATTCTAATTTTCAAAACGTATATGCATGTATAATTTGTTATAGTGCATCATAAAAGTTAGCCATTGTCATTAAGTCCCTTGTAATCAGACAGCGATCATTTACAGCATACATTAACTTATGTTCTGCTTGTAACACAGCACATATACTTGGGCTACTCATTAATTAAAAAATGTCTATCCGTGAGACTTGGTATTATTTCTCAAAATGAAGATATTGTGGTGACTATGCCTGAAGTGTGCATTGGATTTTAGTACATTTTCAGAACGGGGAAGGGTCATTCAAAACTTTGAATCTTGAGTGATGGAACATCACTTGCTCAAGCCTGTCTTTATACAGGAGTAACTCACTGAGGCACAGCTTTCCAAAGCTATATACTTTTGTGCTATAGTACAAAAGAAGGTGAATTAGGGAACAAGGGACTCAGCACTAATAGCTGCATAGCTACTGCACTAAGGCAGTAGGGAGCTCAGAGTGAGAATAATAACATAGTGGCCATGGAAGTGTAACCCCCATAGAAAAGTGGGGGTAAAGCCCCTTATGCTGCAATGTAGTTTTTATTGGGTATGTCTGCTTCACACAAGTTTGGGGGGGCAGGGAATCAGGGCTCTAGGACCTGAAGCTGCACTTTTGAAAAGTAAGTATGAGAGCTGACGACCCTGTAGTTACTATGTTATGTGCTTCCCATTTTCGCATTTAGCAGTCTTTGTATTTAAATATGTACGGGGTGCCACTTATAGATAGCAGTTACTTGCCAAATGTCTTACTGGAAACAACGCAAAAAACAAACAAAAGTAGCTTACTTCACAAAAGTCTTTTATATTTTGGTTACCTGGTGGCATATTCTATATACTTATGCATTTCTTCATTTGGCTTTGATGCGTAAAACATTGGACATTAATGTTGCATCCCCACACAGAAGTGCAGATTGCTGCAGCTAGTTTGATTTGTCTTCTCGAAAAATATTGAAAGAATGTCTGCTTGTGTGTATGTTGTGAAGATGATGTTTGAGAGAGGCCCCTATGGAGGGGGTTTGTGTGACTGGCTGTACAGAGTGAGACGGAGAGTGAAAGACAATAAAGGTAGACTCAGTGGAGAGAATTAACGAACATCCTAGGTCCTTGTTCTGACTTCAACAGACCTTTGTAGCAGTAAAATTCCCTCCTCTCTATTCAGATGCAGTTCTTAATGCTAATTTAAGAGGGTAAGACATAATTGTTGCTAATACGAGGGAAATTAGTAAAGCCAAAAAAAAAAAGTAGAATTCTGCCACCAGTATTAGTCATTTTTTTAATTTTGCATTTATCTTTATTTATTTGTTTTATTTCCTTCATACTACTTTATCTCAAATGCATTCATCTAGTGTATTTTATATAGATTTGTTTGATGTTTATATTCATCTCTTACCATAGCAGATTTTATTGTGAGTGATATTGATTTACTGTTGTAATTTTTTTGTTCTGTGCAGCTTTTCTTTCTGGACCTCAGCTAAAAATAGGTTCTTGCCTAGTCAGACTTTCCTGGTAAACAAATGTCAATAAAAAATAGAATATAATGGTTCAGCTCTGAGCCCACTGCTGATAGACTACATTAGCAAACATGTCCGAGTGCATAGATCAACAAAGGTGCTGTATGCAGACGCTGTGGCATTACAGGCAGACTCTGAGCAAGCACTTCATAATGACCAGGGAATGGAATGCTAAACGAGATGAAACTAAGCACAGATTGATGGTAATGGCAGCAAAGTGGAGAAATCAGAAGAAGCTGAGAACTGAGATAGAAGGGAAGATAGTGGAACAGGTTAATAGCTTCAAGTAAATGGGTGGGATGGTTGAGGAGTAGGAAAGTCTAAACGAAGAAATCAAAGCTGCAATCAGAGGGGCTGCAGCCATCTGGCATAGTGTGTCAGGTGTAGTGTATGACAGAAGAATGCCAAAGAAACTCAAAGGTGTACAAAACAGTGGTGTGACCAGTACTATTGTATGGTACAGAAACTTGGACAGAAAAGGCAGAGCAAATGAGGAAGCTAGATGTGATTGAAGTGAAGTGTCTGAGAAGGGTGGTAGGATGCCCATTGTGGGACAGACGAAGAAATGAGGGCTTAAGAGCAGAAGCCAAATTAGCTCCAGTTGCAGAAAAGATCAAAGAGAACAGATTATGGTGGCTCAGGCATGTGTACAGAAAAGCAGAAGACAATCTGGTGAAGATTTAGGACAGACAAGAAGAAGGTGAGAGGAAATGAGGGCATCCAGCAAAGAGGTAGATGGATTGTGTGAGAGAAGATCTGTAATAGTTGGGCTTCAGTGTCAAAGAAAGCAGGAGTGTGACATTTAATAGAGAGAGATGGTGACAGTTAACATACATTGACCCCATGGGGAAAAGGGGGTTGATGATGATGAAACAGAGAATAGAAATGGTAGGTTATGTCCACAAATGAGGGCCCACTATTCCAACAGAAAGCATGCAGTCAGCTGCAGTAGATGTTCATATTAATCCAATAACTTGGCATAAATAATCTGACACCAACTAAGATGGGTTCAGGGAAGTGGTAATGGCTAGGTATATGGCAAATTACAGGCTTTGTCTATAGTCAAAGTATATATACCTCTCTCTCTCTCTCTCTATATATATATATATATATGGATATTATTAAAAGGTGGCATGCATGTATATAGATGTAGTCCATTTTAAAGTCAAACTAATCCCCTAAGTGTGACTGCAAACAAACCTCACTTTTGACACAGGAACCAACTGTGAGAATGTAGTAAATATAAAAAAACAGCAAAGGTTCCAAGCACGGCTTAGCTCAAAGTATTTAATTGGTGCAGAAAATATACAGAGTAAGCGCTTTCACGGACCAAAGCTAAGCCGTGCTTGGAACCTTTGCTGTTTTTTTATATTTAATCCTCTAAATGTAGGCAATATTAGACTTTCCAGAAAAGCAATGCTCCCAGTTGTGGCACCACACTTCATTGTGACGCCATGCAGTTTACTACTGGCCTGTATTATCAAACCATTTGAGTATTACTATCTGCATGTTAACCAGGAGTGATCCAACCACAGGAGTTTGTTTGCAGAAAGTCCATCATCAATGCTCCTGCTGCGACACATTCCTGACTAGATTTTATAGGAACTGATTTTAAATTCAGCCCACCTGATATCCCATCAGTATGAATAATGCTCAGGAGAAGTTAGGTCGGAATTTTTTTCGTCATTATCTGGGTTATTTTGCAGCTTTATATCAGTGGTCATAACAGAACTAGTTTAGTAACAGAGGAAACCTTCAGAGGGTCAGCAGGATATCTGGCTTGGTTGTGTATTATGGCTATCATTATCTGTTAAGTAGGCCTTTTGTAACAAAAAAGAGATGCGGTCTTGTTCCTTGCTATTCATATATGCTTTTGCACAACACTTGGGATATAGCATCACTTACTGTGTCACTTATTGCAGCTTTACTTCCTTACTGCCAGCAAGTGTTTCTATGAGGGACAGGTTCATAGTTTTCATTCTGATGGGAACAAGTTTTAGAGGTACAGCAAATAATTTTAAAGAATTTTCCTTAATTTATTCCTATAAACCCCACAGAAGTTTATCTAGTGAGGAAGAAACAAATAATTGTACAGAAATATAAACACTGATTGATTAGTTTTATGTAAACACCCAGGCAAGGAAATAGAAAGTAGTTTATCTTAAATATTTGGCATTCAAGTCAGATCTATGAATAGCATGTTTTAGAAAGCTGTTAGAAAGTGATAACCTCTCAAGTGTGAAAACATTGGAAAATTTAAGAAAGACGGAATCGAGTACTGCAACATGCAGAAACTCAGAAATCAAAATGCTTTTGGCAAAGTCCGAAAAACTTTAACAATATATCTTTCTGTTGAATGTATGAGTCACAGTGGTAAAACTTTAAATAATGATAGCTCTTTAAAAGCACCTGCATGTACTTACCTCTTCCATACTTTACAGATATTGTCTTTACCAATGAAAAAAGTAAATGAGATGGGGGGTGATGGATCAGAGTAGGTTATGAGATGGGGGTGTGATGGATCAGAGCAGGTTATGAGATGGGGGGTGATGGATCAGAGCAGGTTATGAGATGGGGGGGATGGATCAGAGCAGGTTATGAGATGGGGGTGATGGATCAGAGCAGGTTATGAGATGGGGGTAGTGGAACAGAGAAGGTTATGAGATGGGGGTGATGGATCATAGCAGGTTATGAGATGGGGGTGATGGATCAGAGCAGGTTATGAGATGGGGGGTGATGGATCAGAGCAGGTTATGAGATGGGGGCTGATGGATCAGAGCAGGTTATGAGATGGGGGGGTGATGGATCAGAGTAGGTTATGAGATGGGGGGGTGATGGATCAGAGCAGGTTATGAGATGGGGAGGTGATGGATCAGGGCAGGTTATGAGATGGGGGTGATGGATCAGAGCGGGTTATGGGAGGGGGGTGATAGATCAGAGCAGGGTAGGAGATGGGGGGGTGATGGATCATAGCAGGTTATGAGATGGGGGTGATGGATCAGAGCAGGTTACGAGATGGGGGGTGATGGATCAGAGCAGGTTACGAGATGGGGAGGTGATGGATCAGAGCAGGTTATGAGATGGGGGTGATGGATCAGAGCAGGTTATGAGATGGGGGTGATGGATCATAGCAGGTTATGAGATGGGGGTGATGGATCAGAGCAGGTTATGAGATGGGGGTGATGGATCAGAGCAGGTTATGAGATGGGGGGTGATGGATCAGAGCAGGTTACGAGATTGGGGGTGATGGATCAGCGTAGGTTGCTAGTCTGGTCTTATGCTTTTCACTTCTACTTACCCAAGTTAGCTAAAACCACTCTTGGGAATTTGAAAAGTAAGCACAAATGGTTAAAATAATGATACACGAGTACTAAGGTCACTATATATATAATTAGTAAGTTGCATTTAGTTTGGTTGTAGTAGATTCTGGATGCCTCTAGCTCTACTTTTAAACTCAATGTCATAGTAGTGGGGATGAATGTAGCCATGTGGAATATGACCAAGCTCTGATACTACTATTCCATGCAGTACACACAGACATAGGCAGACGCATGCAAGTGCAAGTGCGCGCACACACACACGAGCATGCATGCATATGCCTCTTTTCCTGCAATGTAAAGCTTAGCTGTGCAAGTAAAGATGTAAATGAAGGGCCCTGCTGAATGGCTCTGTGCATTGTTTACTGTGTAAAATTTAAAACTGGAACAAGTAATACACCTGAGCTATATAAAATTCTACCTCTCTAAAAGGAATTTGTGCACTACAGCTTATGGGAAGAATGTTTAGTTATACCCGAGTTGTTGACCAGGTGTTTAGGCTGATCCTTACCTGTTTCAGCAATGAGCTTACCAAAATTTCAAACTTGTATACATGTTTACACATGGGTGATGTGCAGAGCTGCAGTAATTACAGAGGGATAAAATTGATCAGTCACAGCTTGAAGTTATGGGAAAGAGTAGTGGAAGCTAGGTTAAGAAGGGAGGTGATGATTAGTGATCAGCAGTATGGTTTCATGCCAGGAAAGAGCACTACAGATGCAATATTTGCTCTGAGAGTGTTGTTGGAGAAATACAGAGAAGGTCAGAAGGAGTTGCATTGTGTCTTTGTGGACTTAGTGAAAGCATATGACAGGGTGCCTAGAGAGGAGTTGTGGTATTGTATGAGGAAGTCGGGAGTGGCAGAGACGTATGTAAGAGTGGTAGAGGATATATACAAGGGTAGTGTGACATTGGTGAGGACTGCGGTGGGAGTGATAGATACGTTTAAGATGGAGGTGGGATTACATCAAGGATCAGCTCTGAGCCCTTTCTTATTTGCAGTGGTGATTGACAGGTTGACAGATGAGATTAGACAGGAGGCCCCGTGGATTATGATGTTTGCAGATGACATTGTGATATGTAGTGAGAGTAGGGACCAGGTTGAGGAGACCCTGGAGAGGTGGAGATATGCTTTAGAGAGGAGAGGAATGAAGGTAAGCAGGGCCAAAACAGAATATATGTGTGTAAATGAGAGGGAGGGTAGAGGAATGGTGAGGATGCAGGGAGTAGAGGTGGTAAAGGTGGATGAGTTTAAGTACTTGGGATCAACAGTTCAGAGCAATGGTGAGTGCAGAAGAGAGGTGAAGAAGAGAGTACAGGCAGGGTGGAATGGGTGGAGAAGAGTGTCAGGAGTGAGTTGTGACAGACGGGTACCAATAAGACTGAAAGGGAAGGTCTACAAGAGGGTAATGAGACCAGCTATGTTATATGGGTTGGAGACGGTAGCATTGTCAAAAAGGCAGGAGTCAGAGCTGGATGTGGCAGAGTTAAAGATGTTAAGATTTGCACTGGGTGTGGCTAGGATGGACAGGATTAGGAATCAGTATATTAGAGGGTCAGCTCAGGTTGGACAGTTTGGAGACAAAGCAAGAGAGGCGCGATTGCGTTGGTTTGGACATGTGCTGAGGAGGGATGCTGGGTATAGTGGGAAAAGGATGCTAAGGATGGAGCTGCCAGGTAAGAGGAAAAGAGGAAGGCCTAAGATGAGGTTTATGGATGTGGTGAGAGAGGACATGCAGGCAGTTGGTGTGAAAGAGCAAGATGCAGAGGACAGGAAGAAATGGAAACAGATGATCCACTGTGGCGACCCCTAACGGGAACAGCCGAAAGAAGATGATACATGTTTACACAGACAGTCAAGATAAATGCTTACACTAAAAGACAGATATGAGTTAAAATATGAACTTAAAAATTCTTTGGCTTTTTTTTTTTTTTAAAGTACATATGCAAGTAAGCAGACAACATGGTGTCTAGTTGGATAAACCTAAGCTGCATTAAATACAGTGTAGCTATAACACAAGAATGTCTCCCACACTACTTTAGTAATCAGATACTGAAAAAATTTGCAATGTACAATACAAAATTTATTACATTTAAATGAGGACTAGTCAATACTAATCTGGAAAATAAACAGTATTTAATGCAAGAAAGGCAAAAGTAGGTGGCAATTTAAGGAGTGAGCTTGGTGACACTGAATAGTATTGGACTTTTTAGGTCATATAAGAAGGCCAAGTGCTGTTGGTTGAGGCTATTACTTCTATGGAAAATCCTTCATTCCCCTAGTACTGTCTATGCTCAACTGTATTACTGCTTACAGAAGAGACAGCATACATATATTTATGAAGAGTAAGAGAGAGCCATAATATCTGATTGAAACAAACAAAAAGGGTGTCGGTTATGACAATGTTCTGCATTCTGTTTAACCTTCTCATGATAACACTGGCATATGCTTTACCAGTTTCAGCACTGATGTCTTGTCGAAACAGACTAACCAAGCGACTATCAATAAAATCTGTAGATTTCAAACACAAAATAAAAACTGAAACAGTCTCCAAACAATGGTAAAAAAACAATACTTAAAACCACTGTTAAGCCAGAATACAAGCCTTAAAACAACTCTTAGATTAACCTAATATCTCTTTCACAGAATTATTCAAATGTTTTAAGAGTCAAAGTCAGATACATTATGAAGTTTAGGCAGGGAACTCAGTTTATGTAGAAGTATCTAACATTTCTTCCCTCTGCCTTTCCCCTTGCTGACTTTGAACTAAATGACCGTCATAAAAAAGTATTAGAAATTTGAATAAATTTTATTCCTAGTTGTAGAGCAAATCTTACTAAGACTCTTTTAGAACTGAAATATTTTACTAGAAAGCTGAATTTTAATTATATTCTGAAAGATGTTAATGTTAGTCATGGGTTCAGAAAACCTTCTACTTTCAACCCTAAGCTACATCATACTCTTAAAACATTAGAACAATTCTGTGAAAGAGATATTAGGTTAATTTAAGAGTCGTTTAAGGCTTGTCTTCTGGCTTAACAGTGGTATTAAGTATTAAAATATGTGGATTTATCACTTTGGCTCACATGTTCATGCACCATTGTATACCTTTAAAGAAAGGCAGCTGGTTAACTGACCCTGTTGTCATATTGTCTTCTTTCAGCTTCATGCTTCCTTATCAAGATTTCTGTCAACTAGTTCACAAACGGTCAGTCAAATCTAGCATCCCAGTATAATCTTAGATCCAACCTGGATGGAGCCCTCACTCTAGACAGACCAACCTTTGTTTTAGCAGGAGGAGAGACAAGTTTCAATGAGCTGGCACTGACTGGAACCACCTACCAATATGTATCTGTAATGAAACCAAGTACAGCTCCCTCACAACTAACATTTCTTTCTCATCTCACGGATGATTTTGCAAGGAGCTTCTTTCATGATAATGGCTAATATTCTGCTCTTCATCAAACCTCAATATAATACTTAAACAGACCTCTCATTCTATTATGAAATGTCAATTTACATAATCCCGGGCACTGGAAATGGCAAAAAATAATACATGAAATACATAAGGGAAAAAAAATGACCTTTTAATTATTTTTATCAGGAGGGTAACCCCCCTGCATCATGATGTGGTGAACAACACCCCCCACACACTCCAAGCTTATGTATACCAACTCACCACTGCACCAAATTGAAGAAGGGAGGCATCTCCCAAAAGAAGGGAATCTTGGCTGACACATACTTAGAAATCACACTAGCAGTGGTTTCCCATGGAAAAGAGAGATTGGGGTTATGATCCTTAATGTTTTTTCCTTCTGGATAGTGAAGCTTGAAGAATTTCACATTGATCACCTGTAGATGAGCCCAAACCTCCTGTATGGTTTTAACAACTCTAGTGATATTTGTAAATGTTGTATATAATTTTATTTACTTCACAGTATAGGATCTCTCTTAGCTCTGAAATTCTAGGCTGTCTTATAATGCTGTTAGACTTTATAATACTTATTTCTCATAAACACGTCTCAAGTTTTGAGCTACACTTTATAGCTTAATATGTGATTTTATACCTTTCTGTCTCTTAGGAATTATTTAATCTCTGTCTAGAATCCAACAATGAATGTTGTTGCACATCAGCTTTGGATACTAAATGACAGTATTTCTGCATTTTAAACCTGAACACTGTTATCAGATTTATCAAATACTAGTATATATTTATTGTACTCAAATTCTTCATTCAATATTTTTCTTTTAATCCTCTTGTAATGCCTGTGACCCAGGTGAGAAGGTTCTCCTGGTCCCAGTCAACCTACCAATTTCACAAATATAAATAAAACAAAAATGCTTCTTAATTTTAATGCTAATTAATTGCCAGCAGAGGGCGCCGTCACCTTATATAGTTGCTTTGCTATGCTATAAAGAGAATAAAATCATGGGTTTAATATTAATAATAGTTTTAATGCCATGGTATGTTTGTACTCGTGTATAAACTAGTTTTTGCCATACATCAAGGTTTAATACTAAACAAACTTACTCACTCTGCAATGTAGTGTGAGTCTTGCCTCATATTTTTGGTTTGTTCCTCATAAAATTTGTGTTTTCTGGCAAGTCACTGAATAACAACATACATTTGAGTTTCAGACTTCATATCCTTCAGAAAAATGCATGTTAACACAAATCCTGTTATTCTTTCCCTTTCTGAGTTGATAAAATCTATATTTAAAATCTGCAAATTAAAAAAAATATTGCCTGAAATAAAATTTAAAAATCTTAACATGCACACCATAATAACCAAAGCAAAAGAAGGTAACCATAAAGCTAAAACAATGTCAGTAAACAGCAAAAGAATTTTTTAAAACTGACAGTGTCCAGGAGTAGCTTCCTTTTTATTACTTTGCTTCTTGTACATATTCATGTTGGATATACAAAGGTATTAAGGTGCAAACCCTGACAAGTTCTTAAGCTCACAGTTAATTACTACGCATTCATGACACTGAGGAGTGTTTATGTTCTAGTACCGTCATGCAGAATTATTAAATACAAGAGCCAAGCTGAAAAGAAAGATAGCTGACTGTAGTTATAAATGGACACATGCTAAACATGCAAATATTTATATTCAAAATGTATATGGGTTGTTATAAAATAAAGCTTCTACGGCCTGATTCCATGGCACAAGGAAGTAGAGCCTTGACAATGTGGCCCTCACACTGGAGGGACTGGGTGGAGGGTATGGCCCATTTGCCTCTCCCAGGGGTTTGCTGGGAGGATTGTGTGCACTCAGGGGCATACTGTGCTGGTGTACCACTTCTCTTACTTCAGAGTTAGTGCATGAGATTGCAAAGAGGCAATATCTCTTTCAGATGTTAGGGAATGTTGTTTGCAATCAACTCATTGCATCACCCTTTCCCTCATGGAGCATAGTGTGCATGGGCATGTTAGGGCAAATAGCAGAAAACCTCAAACCACCCTAGATGTCTTTCTTAATGATGGTCCCTCCTGGCTGACTTTACTCAGATTATGGGAAAAGAATGGATTGGTTGGCCAAGATGGGAAAGGCGTAGAATATCAGCAGGCAACAGGGACAAAGATTTTGCAAAGAAGAAAAAAAAAGATGTACAAAACTACTACTGATGTTTTATTTCTTCATTTTTTTTGCCTAGAATAGATAATCAAATGGCTGTAGACTAATACTTACCAGTGTGTTTAATGTTCTGTGTGTAAAAACAGAAACAGCTCCACCTACATATGACAACAGGAAGGAGCTAGTAGCTTCAGTTTAATTTTAAAATGCTTCATTTTAAGTGCAATCAATGAAAAATGAAACCAAATTAAACAAGAGATGGTTAACTTGTTACTGCAGATGGAACTAAAGGGAGATGCTTCATAATGCAAGAGAACAATTCATGCTGTTTTCAACTCACTGGTGTTTCTCAGCCAGTTTAAAAAAGTAAATATTGAAATATAAATAGCATACAGAGACCACAGTGAATGAAAGGGATTTTAGGCTAGCAGTTTTATTTTCGCATAGCAGTCAAAGCTCCATGTACAGTACAGGCACAGTGACGCATAAAGAGTTTTTATGAAATACACAAAACAAGTAAGTGATACGCGTTTGTTGGTTTAGAAGGCGAACTTAGCAAATCTGCTATTGGACATTTAATTTCTGAAACAGTAGTGAATATGTATTTAGTGAATGTGATTCAGTTTGAAGGTATGGTGCAAACAAATTACACAGATGTATTTTCTAAAATCAGAATGATTCATGTCATGCTGGCCACTTGTGCTGAAAGGTGGTGTGCACTGAGCTTTGCTGAATGATAGGCTGATTCTGGTTACCATTCATTTGCTGACTTGGTGCCACCATGGAAGCTCCAGAGTGGCATTTCTGCAGCAAAAGTTTTATTTATTTATTTAGTTAGTGAGTTATTCCTAATCCTGAGAAGCATGTTTTCATTATCACAAAGAATAAGATAATGGTAGGATGCATAACATTTCTACAGCCATCCCTGTTGCCTTCTAGGTACTAGAATAATTTTCCTTTATCATTAATTGCTTTTAAGTCATTTTAATGCACAGTCAGTACTACCACATGAGGGCAGCAGAGTCCATCAAGTG
The DNA here is from genome assembly GCF_019279795.1 of Protopterus annectens. NCBI lineage: Eukaryota > Metazoa > Chordata > Ceratodontiformes > Protopteridae > Protopterus > Protopterus annectens. The sequence continues at coordinate 990,781,746 of NC_056728.1, forward strand.
ACCTATCAATGCAGTTATATTCCAGTTTTTTAGAAAATGCAAATGTTACATTTCTTCAAGATATAAAGAACATAGACGTCATACCAAGTAATACAGATAAAGTGGATTTATCACATTGCATCACAACACAATCAAAACAAATATAAAACATGTTCATACAGTGAGGTTAAGAAATAAATAAAAATATATGAAGATCCTACTTGTAGCTTATAGTATGATGTCTTAACTTTAAATAAAAACATGATTGCAATGTGTGAAAAAGCCCCAGACCAAACCTGACTAGTTCATAATGCTTTAAAGCAGAATTAAAAAATGATTAAAAAAGTGTACAGCAATACTACACTATTAAACTATGTTTGAATATTTAAAATGTTGGAACTACCACTGCCAAGAAAAAGTGCTGGGATGAATGTTTGCTGAACTTTCACTCCTCCAATTAACAAAAAATAGAGTAAAATGTATTTTTATAGTCCAAAATGTCTGCTTATACTTTTTGATAATGGTCATACCTATCAACCATACTGAATTCCTAAGTTTTTACTGGTTTTGAGGGCAAAATATTGGGATGCCATGAATTCCCAATTGGACCCCTTAATTTCCCGGACTTTTTTTAAAACCATTTACCACTTTAAATTTTTTTACACAGTTTACCACTTTAAATGTATGGCTGATGTCACCACCCATCACCAGCCTACAGGGGGGTGTGTGATGACATCAGCTACTGCCTGCTGGACTGGAGAGAATAGAAGAATATGAACAGCTATGGCAAGGGAGATGTGCGTATGACTTTTGCAGAGTCCACTCACGTCATATCTCAGCCTCCAAGTAAGAACATTCATTGTTCTTCAGATCATTTCAGCTTATCTCTTTATTTTAGATGATGGGCATTACCATTTTACCTGATACTGTTGGGCCGTTATGTATACAAATTTTAACTGCTGCTGGGGCATTTCTCTCTGTGGGCCGTTTCAGTTTTGATGCCATTCAGTTTATTTACCTGCCATTTCAGTGTTTTATCATCTGGGCAAGTGTGTACTTTAGCTGCTGCTGGTTTATCTATGTGGGCCATTTCAGCTGCTTGGTTTTGTTGCTGCAGTTTCTTTTAAATGCTCATTTCAGTGTTTTATTATTGGCTGGGCAAGTGTGTACTTTAGCTGCTGGCCTGCTGCTCATTTCAATTTATTTTATTTTATTTTATCTGAGCGTGTACTGCTGGTTTCAATATATTTTATCTGAGCCCTGAGCCGTTTCAATTTATTTTAAATGAGGTGCGCGTGCTGCTTGTTTCAATGTATTACTTTAGCTGCTGGTTGTGTGCTGCTCGTTTCAATTTATTTAGTTGCTGGTTTATCTGAGCCGTGCTGCTCATTTCAATGTATTTGAAATCGTATCGGGCTGGGTGATTATTTTAGGTGTGTGTGTGTGTGTGTGTATGTATATGAGGCAGAACTTCTTTATCAAAGATGGTCATATTTCAAACCAATATGGCATTGTGCAGAAGAACACATTTTACAGAGAAGTACTGTTGGTGCTCTATCATCTTGACCTGTCATTTATGTAATTTTACTCTGGGAAATATGCATATATCAGCTGGATTTTTCAGATATTTTCCATCAATTCCTCAAAATGTGCATGTGTGTTCTCTGACAGTTTAAAGGCAATGCTGTGTTTACTTTGCAAAGCAAGACTCTTGAGGGGTCATAATGTATAGCTAGCTGACAATTTTGAACTTGCCACCAGATTAAATGTTCAAAGTGAATCAAACAACAGTTTGGATTAACTTTCAAACTTAGATTAAATGTAGGCTCATGAAAGGTTAGCATCCAGCTTTTCTTCTACTTTTGAAAAATATGTTCCAAAGCCTAATGTTGCTTCCTTCTTACTCTTAAGTGCATACACAATGGACAGTACTTTTTTCATTATTAGTACAGTATATACAGCTGGGACACAAAGTTGTTTGCTGGCAGCAACCTCATTAGTTACAGATCTCTTTAATGTGGAATTTAGGTGACTTTTGCATTTTCTTTGAATGTGGGTTTCAGTGCTGTTTCAATGAATGTGAGTTTCAAGGGCAGAGACATTTCAATGCCAAGTCTGTTTTCAATGTGAGTCTGTATTGCTTTATTTAGCAGATGTCTATTAGTGTTTGTGCTATAAAATGTAAAATGAAAAGTTTTAAATGAAATCCAAATAATCATTGTAGAAGTAAAGCAGTATGCACATTACAGTGCTTGTTTATGGTAAATGGGGTAAAACAGCCAAGTAATGTAACACTTGAATGGCTGTGGGGGGGGGGGGTTGTGTATGGGGGCCCCATTCGACCATGATTTTGTGAGGGGGAAGGGATGCAAACTCAGACAGCCCTGGGCAGCACAAACTCTAGCTACACCACAGATCAGTAGGCCATGGAGAATGACTTTTCGAGGTCCTAGCAAACTATAACATTATTTTGCTTAGAAGAGTATATTGCCTACCATTAAATGCACTACTTTTACCACAAAACCCACATACTGCAAGTCATCAAAAACAAAATCCTAAGGTTCATCATCTTCTCCCTTCCCAGTGCACATTATTGCTACACATTTAAAAAAAGAATGGTTACCATTTACTACAGGGTCTGGGGCCATATGTCTGTTCTTCAGTTTGCGTTTGAAAGTTGGTATCCCGCAATTCCATTTGAGTGGGTGGGGTTACATAATTATGTATGCAACTTTTATGTTAACCAGCGTGCAGATTTGTACCTATTTTTCATGGGCCTTTGTCCAGATTTTTGATGTTTCTAGGTTGAGAGGTATGATAATGGTATAATAAATCTTTTTACATACTGATTTTTAATTGAATTAAATTCTTAACATTGTCTTCCTGCAATGCTATGTGTGCTTTAAATTTACCTTCAACCCTTGAATCACTGATAGCATTACATGTATTTGTTTAACATAAATATATATATATATACTAAAATACTCTTTCCCTGCTACTCTTTATTTTACTGTAAAGATTTTAAACAGAGCCCCTTTAAATATGTATTTTTTAAGAAAGTGCATCATTCCAAATATAAATATTTGGCAACATTTCTAGAAAGAGAAGGGTTGACAGTGCTAAAGCTTTGGAAATGTGCATCCTTAAAAAAAGCACAAGTCCTCTGTTTTAAGGAAAAGGACACAGATTATGCATTTTAAACTATAAAACAAACAAAACCAAAAGGAAGGAGGAGTGCTATTTTTGTAGTAGTGCCAGAGAATTTGTGGGAACAATACTTGCAGAATAATGTTTAGGAGAATTGAAGGGAAGGCAGAAATTGAATATACAATGTTGGTGTGAATGAAATGTATTAAAAAGAAAACCTTTATGTTTACTGAATGAAAACAATGTGAATGTTAAAAAAATCAGGGACAGTGTCCAAAATAATGAGAAGCAAAGGCCTAAATTTTGAACAAGTTTTTTCTAGGTCCTTTTCCCCTTGTGCCTGCCATGTATTAAACTTTCTCCAATTGTTTCTGAGTACATTTCTTCTGTGTGCTGGATATTCTAAGTACAAAAGTGAGGGCCTTTACAAAACATCATCCAGGCATTCACGAAGGTGGCTTGTAACTCCACTTGTGCCCCTTCTTCTGTAAACTTCCTATGGTGTTGGGGATCCTCAATCCATTTGCAAGGCACTTTGGATTACTTCCAAGACTTGGGCCCTTATGGAAACTGTAGTAGTGTCCACCTCCTGCCACAGAACTGCCTGGTATCCTCCAATCAGCAGCCTGCATCATGCCAGACACAAGCTGTGGAGATGTTTCTTTATGACCCAAACTTTTCCCTCTGGTGTCTGCCAACGAACACCCACATCACTTCAAGGTCTACCTACACTTTCTGTTGATGTTTACATGCTTCCAGACACATAGCTATGGAGGCTGTCATAAATGAATTAGGAGTGTCAGACCCATGTCGTCTGATCCTGCAGCATTTGTTGTCATGCAAGAATCTGCTTGCACAGGAATAAACATTTGATATGAGAATCTATAGTCCCTCCCATCCAGGATGGTTGTATCCGGCTGTTTCAGTGCTAGAGTTGCTACTCAGACTTTGGTCATCTTGGACACAGTTGCAACTTTATTCCTCTGTCCCACTGAGCCAGACAAAAATCAGGACATATTTTGATTAGTATTCTTCATTTAGAAATATGACTGCAGTCAGTTGCATGAATGTTTTCTGATTAGTGTTTGTTATTCAAACTGCCAGTTCAAGATTTCATATTGGCTGTTTTGTGAGTGAACAGTCATCATCCAGGCTGTACTGCATGGAGATGTATGGAAGCTCAGTTTATTTGCTAGACTGAGTAGTGTTCTTTTCCTCAAAGTAGTGTACCCTTTTCTCAACCTGGTACATTGACAACATGCCTCTAAGAGTTGACCCAGTTCAGGATTTGGGAACTTATGTGGACAATAGCTTAACTTTCAACCAACGTGTGTCCATTGTCATAAGAAGGTCATTCTATATTGCACAACTTATTAACAGGGGGATTATGTCTAGATCTTGAGATGGCATTGCCTCCATTTACAAAGCCCTCATTAGGCCAATCATTAAATATAATGCCCCCTTTGGCATGTATCTCTTCAGACTCTTGTATCAACTAGAATGTCCACAGAGATACCTTACTAAAAGTATACAAAGAGTAAACAGAATATCCTACTTGGACTGACTCAAAGTGATGTCAATGTACTTGGTATCCTATTACGATGTGACCTGTGTCTAGCATACAAGGCACCCTCTTACTGCACATCACTGGGTCAGATGTCATCAGAAATACTTGGTCTAGGGACCTAAACATCTTCTGCAACATCAACAGAATGGTTTTGAGGGAGAGGTTTATCTCCCAGAGAATGTCACTACTCTGGAACAGACTCCTCATCCATGTAAAACAAAACTAATCATGTTCTTATTGAAGTGCAACTTGGATCCATGGATGGGGAACAGGAAATATACCCCAGGACTGCCTCTTGTACTACTAATAGGTTCATAAGTTTACAGAGATATACTAGACTAATGGCCACAGGTTCTTTATAAGCCTAACCATGCAATCCACCCAGTTGTGTCCCTGTATATAATGGGTGTTTTTTAGGGGGGGGTGTTAGGACATTTCTAGAAGGTGTGTGTGCGTGCGTGTGTGTGTTAGTTAGTTTTGGCATTACTGTCTGTCGCTATCCATCAGAGATACAGGGGCCAGACCCGAGGTGAAATTCCAATTTCCCATCTGTTGGTTAAGGTTATACTTAAATAGGGTTAGGTATGGACTCTTCTTCATGGGGAGCCTTTTACAAAGCATGAGGATCCTCTGAGACACATCTGTCTAAGCAACATGTGTTATTTATGTCACAAGCAAAATTTAAATCCTTAGGTCTAGTGGTTCTGATGATATTTATTTTGCAGCTGTACAAAAGGTCCATTAGAGCTGGATCCAAGGATGCCTTGTATGCCAGGCATAGATTGCCTCTCAGTAACCTGTAGGAGACAGAGTTTAGAGAGAGAGTTTTAAGGTGATCTGTATAGGACAATGTGTTTATACCCTGGATTCTCCTGGTAAAGAACCTTTGTGACCATTCCAACTGTTGTATATGTCTAGTCAGGTACATGCCGAAGGGGGCACAGGCAGCTCCTAAATGCTTTATGCATGGATCCCCTCAGATTATCTATGGTATGATCCCAGTTATTCTTACTAGACGTAATATTTAATTATTGACCATGGAATGGGTAATACCACTCTCTAACCAAATGGGATAGGTGAATTCAAGCACAAAAAGGGAAACTGGCCAGACTTAAAATGGCTCACAAGTGCAGCTATCCTAGCACATAGCTGTGAACCTATGAACCTTAGAGTTAGTATATTTAAGATGGAGAGTTTGTAGGCTAAGCTCTCCATAATGTCCAAAGCCATTTTTTTCACACCTGAATAATTTTTTGTAATTAAAAAAAAATGAGAGTAAGGCAGAATTACAATTTCCTATTAATTGTATCAAAATACCTTTATGTCCAACTCAGTTCTGAAAGAACAGCCATTTAAGAATCCTATCTTTCTTGGCTTCTGCAGAAGGTGTGCTGGCAATGGATAATTAATAAATAAGGATAAAATATGAGTATTTTGCCCTTTGCAGAAGCTGTATTTCCATTACCAGTACCAGCTTACATCTTACAGTGTACAGCAAGCAAGAGTTATAAGTTTTGGTAAACTGGTTGATCTGGCAATGACACACCTGCCACAAAGGTATCTGGATGATGTAGTTTGTTGTTGGCAGTTTTGGTTGCACACTGTACTGTTGTGTTGTATAGTCAAACTTTAGAGCCCTTCCTTCCTTTATAAAACTTAAAAGACTAGAAATTTGAGTTGTTCGCTGATGTTGTATGGCTATGACATCTCTGTAGTGCTCATTTAATGCTACCCTGTAAGTTCTGTGTGTAACTGTGATGATGTGAGGTATTGACAGCTATGCCAGGAGAAATAGAGCAGTAGATGTATAACATATGCCAGCATAGCTAGCTGGAGCTTTGTAAAGAATTATATGTCATTTGTATATCAAACTGATTTGTACACATGCTTGTGTTAAAAATGTATCAACAGTATGTCCTGCTGGACAGAGAAGAAATATGCATGTATGTCAGACTGTACTGCTGTAACAGAGAATACTGGAAGAGAAGAGGTTAATCTCAGTCCAGCTAACTTTGAAAAATACTTTGAAATTAAATTACTTAATTTAGGCCATAACTATTGTATCTCACAGGTCTCAATGCAGCCAGAAACAAAAACTCTGTACTAGGAAGCCTTCTGTATTGTCCTTGGGTGTGAACTAATTGCTACTCTGGAAGGGTGGAAGGTTGAAATTGTTTTATGACTTCCAGAAGCTGCAACAGATCTTAGCAAAGTTCTGTGTGTGTGTATTATTGACACATACATGCTAGATTCCGGTTCATTTCATAGGTTCATATGTGTGTACTAGGCTAATAGCCTTGGAGCCTTTGCAAGCCTAGCCCATAATTCCCATCCACTCATCAAGATTTCTCTTGAAGAGGGCCAGTGAGGTGCTCTGTTTGACATGTATAGGAAGTCTATTCCATAGCTTGGGCAGTCTCTCTGGTTTATGAACCGGTCCCTCCAACATGTTCTGTTGATTGTGGGAATGAAGTTGAAATCTCTGGACTGTGTGGTGCAGAGGGATTGGGATTTCTTTATGTAGAATTTCTAACAGAGCTGGATCAGACATAGCTTTGTAAGTCAAGCAGATATCGCCTCTAAGTAGGAGATATGAGACAGAATAGTTGGAGTTTTTTGAGTCTGTCCATATAGGACAAGTGTTTAAGGTCTAGGATCTTCTTTGTGAGGTACTTTCATGGCCTCTCCAGTTGTTTCAGGTGTCTTGTGAGGTACATGCCAAATAGGGCATTGTACTCAATGATTGGCCTATTGAGGGAAGAATAGAGGGAGACAATGGCGTCTTTCTTCCTGGATGCAAAACCCTTAGTAATGAGATGTGCCATGTAGAAGGACTTTCTGACCACAGTAGCAATGTGGTGGTCAAAAGAGAGGTTGCTGTCAACCTGTGTTCCCAAATCTCTTATAATGCCTTCTGTGTTCAGTGGACTACCATTGATGTGGCAATTCATGGTAACTGGGTTTTTCCCAAAGGGGATGACAACACATTTTTTGGCACTGAGTTTAAGGCCATGGTTCTGACACCAGTCATTGGTCTAAGTGAGGCCTTTCTGTAGGATGTCAACATCACTTGGGGAGTTAATAATAGCTCCCAACTTGCAATCGTCTGCAAACTTTGTCAGACAGAGTCCCTTCATGTTGGCCTGGACTTCAGAGAAGTAGATACCAAACAAGAGAGGACCCAGGACCATACCCTGTGGGACTCGACTCATAACTGGTCAGCAGTCTGACTTGGAGTGAACTACTTTCACACTGTGGATTTTATCTGTGAGCCAGTTTGCAACCCACCTAGTGATATAGGGATTGATGCCTAGCTTAGTGTGTTTTTCTATGATTCCTGAGTGGGGAATGGTATCAAAAGCCTTGGCCAGATCAGGGTAGGCTGTATGAACCACCTTGCCTTCATCCACAGCTCTGGTGACTCACTCAAAGAAGTCGGCCAAGTTGAGCAGGCATGATCTACCCTTCACAAAACCAAACTGTGTGGGATCCAGAGTTTGGAGAGTTGCTGTATCCTTGTTTATTAGGTCCATGATGATGCGTTCCATAGCTTTGCATATCAGACTTGTCAGGCTAATGGGAGAGGGATGACTATAACACTGCACCATTCAGTAGAGACAAAGCCTGAGGCGAGACTGTGCTTGAACAGGGCACACAAGTGATTTGCCAATTCACTCTGTACTTCATGTAGAACACAGCCAGTGATATTGTCAGGTCCCACAGAAGCTGTATTCTAGGCCTTGGACAGTGCTGTTTTAACCTGTGCAGCAGTAATACTGGGTGCTTGGCAATCTACTGGAATTGAGATTGGTCCTTTGGGGGAGGAGAGAGCAGTAAAGTTGTCACTGAATCTGTCATTCAGTATATTGGCAATATCTTTTGGCTCTGTATAGGAGGTACCATTGTGCAGTAGCTCAGGGCAAAGCTGGGTATTGCCGTGGAGATTCTTTACATAACTATAGAAGGCCCTGTGGTTGTCTTTACTATCTGCTGCAATTCTTTTTTCATAGCTAGCTTTAGTGGATTTGATGAGGGATCTCAACTTTTTGTTGAGGCTGATAAGGGAGTTTTTCTAGTCTTGGTACTTCACCTTATTCCTCATCCGTTTCCTCCTCCTGTTGTAGAGTTTGTTTATGGCAGGGGCCATCCAATTGGCTTCCTTTTTTTGGAGGAGAGCGTCTTGGTTCTATTGGGTATGGCGAGATCCATGCATTTGTGTACGTGTTCATACAGTGCATTGGTGTATGATTCGGTGGTCATGCAACTATTCTCCATTTGCATGGGTTACGTGAAGTTAGCCACCTCTGTTTTTAGGAGCCCAAAGTTAGCTTTGGAGAAGTTTTTCATGATGGTTACCTTTGCAGGGGCAGGGGTGGGAGGAATGTGGATTTCAAAGGTGATTAGTTTGTGGTCAGATCTAACCAGGGATGAGTTGACTATTGGTGTAGAGCAATGGTTGTCCATGTTAGTAATGACCGGGTCAAGGATGTTGCTACCTCTAGTGGAGGTAAGAATGAGCTGGTCCAGGGCATTGGAATTAATGAGGGGGCTAGTGTATTTTATTTGCTAGTAAAGGGGTTAGTATGGGAACCAGAAGTCAGATGACCAGATGTGTGTGAAGTCATTCTGTAATCCAGGACTAAAATGATTGTTTTAATACCAGATGAGACAGAAGTCTCAGAGCAGTCTGTTTCTGTAACCTGACAAAGAAGGATTTCTCACCCACTTCATCTTGCCTTGCTTTAAGTAACCAGGGAATAGTAATTCTTTAGATCAGTCAGGAAAATATAGTGAGATTAGTTAAGTGCTGTTTTTCTGTATCTGTGTGAACCTATTCATCTGTTTTTTTTTTTAAATATTTCCTGTGATTGAAACTTTGGTGTTTATTGTAAAGAGCTAATTAGTATTTTCATATTTATTTTATTATTATTAAATACATTTAAATGTTTCATTGTGGCTGATCTTTTAGACAATATTTAAACTTTGAGAGTACTTATATTTATTTGGTGACACTGTGGTCACTCCTGAAAGCCTTGCTGCATTAGTCAAACACTGCCATTTGTATTAGTATAAATTTTACTCAGTATAATTGGGTACCTTTGTAACAGCCTTAAAGTAGTTGGCTTTGGAGTGTCCTGGTGGCAGTATCTACCTTATAGTTTGGGCAGAGGGCAGAGCTGGTAAATCTGTGCTAGCCTTTCCCAGGTGTGTGTGTGTGTGTGTGTGTGTGTGTGTGTGTGTGTGTGTGTGTGTGTGAAAACCAAATCTCAGAGTGCGTGTCAGCTATTTTGAACAGGGACACAGAGCATTGGTTTCACTGAGAGGGTAGTAGAGGGCTTGGCTTGGGATACTCAGATGAGGACTCAACTCTACAGCTGTGCCAGTGAGGGGTCTTATTGGGGGCCTAGACAGAGAGAGGGAGACCCAGCCCCTGGACTCAGTGTGTTCCCTGTGTGCTCTTATGGGAAATTGCGCTTGGTGCAGAGAGCTGCATCTCGAAATACTGTTTGCATCTATTTCTGTTCCAAGTGAACATCCTTCTCCAGTGTCTGTAGTGAGGATTGAGACTCAGAAGTGGGGCATCACAGTAACAACAACTATTTTAGCAAACAGAAGTCTGTGCATATGTTTCTCTGTTTGACTATGTATTTACATATGTGTGTGTGTTGGTGGGGTGAGGTGGGGTCTTTGATATATCTGCTAAACATATAAAAAAGTTAGAAAAAGTGACCATCTATAGAATCTAAACAGAATGGGTGAATTCAGAAGCTGGAGATAAGGTCAAGAAAACTTTAGGTAGCCATAATGTTTAGACAAAGAAAACAAAAAAATGGGTCTCAAATGTATAATATATATGGAAAATTAAGGTTAAAATTTATATTTTGACTGGAATATTTAAAAAAAGCTGGAAAACTTACTTCAGTCTGTCTTTCCCACTTGCAGAGTTTTGATTTAATATTAGCTACCGTTGCGTGCATTTTGTATAATGTCTGATTTACTATTTAGAATATAGGTCATGCTTTTTTTTCTCTCCCTACTTGAGTTCAGACTGCTCACATGACAACACACATTTTAATGCTGGTATCAAAATGTTATATGAGAAATGATAATTATGAAGTCATACAGGACATGTAGCTTCTGCCTTTTTTAATTTCTCCAAGTCTTTTGGGTTTCTAATACCATGATGGGAATGGACCCCATTCCTAAGTCAAAGTACGATTAAAGTTCATGAAATTAGTATTGTTTCATTCTTTGACATTAGCCAAAAGTGCTCTTCGGAGCACCCACTATGTGTCCAGTAATGACTCTTTCTGCAATTTGTACGGTGTTACACGACTTAATAACAAATCTAAATATGATTGTAAATTCTTTTTTATAAGACCAGTTGCTCCTACTACTACTGTAACTGTCTGGGTATCTTTCTTCCACATGGCTCTCGTTTCTGCCTGCAGATCCAGGTATTTTATGACTTTGTCTCTGTCTGTACACAAGACACTGCAGTCACTGGGTGTGGCAATTTCAATGATCAATGCTACTTTTGTCTTTTTTTCTTGGTGCACTATATCTGGTTTCTAGGATCTATCTTTTGAACTGTTGGTATTAGGTGATCCCATGTGATATAAACTTTGTCATTTTCTATGATCCTTTGTGGCTTATGTTTCCAGTGTTTTTCAGCCACTTTGATATAATATTTGCACAATCTTCAGTGTAACAGTCTCGCCACATTATTATGCCTTTCAGTATACAGTCCCTCTGCTATTAGTGTGTCGCATCCAGCAACAAGGTGTGTGACTGTTTCCAATTCAGTTTTACAAAACCTACATATGTCTGTTTCTCCCACATGTTCAATGCACTTTGTAAACCAGTGTGTACGTAGCCCACTATCTTGGGCTCCCAATATTAACCTTTCATTTCTTGAAGTGAATTCCTCTCCTTAACCATTCCTGTGTTCGTTCTTGATCAGCATGAGGCTCTTCCAGAAGTTTTCCATACTTGCAACTATATTTGTTTTTTCCACATTTCTTGCCTTCTCATCTGGTCCTTCACTTTATAGTCTTTCTTTTGTTTTTTAGCACATTCATTTGCTGCCTGATTTTTATCTACTTCTGGTATAATTTCCATTCCTGCTTGACGTCTATATGCTTCTGGTAAATTAAGCAGAGATGTCATCTTAGATTTATTCGCCTCGTGTTTCAAAACTTTCACTACATTTGGATGTGAGGTCAGCAGATGTGTGGAGTCCCACGATTGCAGATCTATACATGTAATCAATTTCAAGTAGGCCCATCCCTCCTCCTGAGCGGGGAATATATAATCTTGGTATACACTGATTTTTGTAAATCATTTCGTAAGCATGATGCATCCTTCTTGTTTTAATATCCAATCTATCCAACACTTTTTGGGGCCAGTCAATCACTCCAGAACTCTAAGTTAGGACAGGAAGAGCAAACTGATTTATGGCTTGGATCTTGTTCCTAGATGTCAATACTGTTTTCAGGATTAATTTAAGTCTTCTAAAGTATTCCTTTCTGAGCATTATTTGCATTTCTTCATGTTTTATTGCCAACCTTTCATCAATTCCCAAGTATTTATACACTCCCTCTTGCTCAAGTTCTTTTATATCACATTCTTGTCCCAAACTTATGTTTTCCTGGTGCTGCAGTTTTCCTTTTTTAAAGGTTGCTTTTGCACATTTATCAAGACCAAATGACATTCCAATATCATCTGAAAAAGTTTTGACAACCTGCAGCTGTGCTTTCAGTTCCTCATCTGATGAGCTATACAGTTTTAAATCAGCAACAAAGAGAAGATGAGAAGTCATTAGACTTTGTTTTCTAGAAGCCAAATTGTAGCCATGGCCTAAGCTGTTAAGTAAACAGCTTAATGGATTAACTGCAAGGCAGAATAGCAACAGTGACAGAAAGTCACCCTGGAATATCCCCCTTTGAATTTTTATCCCTGGGATAATAATCTGTCCTTTATCATGGCTTAATTGCAAAGTGGTCTGCCACTGTTTCATGGTTACTGTAATGTAGTCAATCCGTGTAGGGTGTATCTTATACATTTTTAAGCACTCTTTTATCCATGAATGTGGAATACTATCAAATGCTTTTTTGTAGTCAATCCATGCCATACTTAGATGCTTCACCTTCTTACAGTACTCCACTATAACTTTGTTTAACAACAAATGATCCTTTGCTCCATATGACTTTCTTTTATTGCCCTTTTGTTCTACTTCCATAATTGATTTTTCTTCTAAATGACTATAAACTCTGTCAGTGTCAGTTCCCGTGTATAGTTTGTACATCATTGGAAGACAAGTTATTGGTCTATAATTTTTAGGGTAGCTTGCAGGTTCATTCTTAAGAGCATTGTTTTTCCTGTTGTTAACCAGTGCAGTCTGTGTTCGGGGTGCACATACAAGTAGTTCTTACCCATGGCTAAGTCCTCGTGCAAAGACGTTAATACTTTAAGCCAAAAGTTAGGTACTGCATCTGGGCCTGGTATTTTTCCAGTTAGAGGCTTTTCTTAACTTTATTTCAATCTCTCTGGCTGTTATTTCATCCCATTTCATATCCTGTACCTTTAAACTTCTTATTCTTTCTTTTACTTCTTCTATCCATTTCGCATCTTTGCTATGTTCCACAGGATCTTCATAGATACTTCTCCAAAATGTATCTACTTCCTCTTTTTTGGGCGGTCTTTCAATTCCTTTTACCTTATTTCCCAATTCTCTATAAAACTTTTTTGGGTCATCAATAAATTACTTATTTTGTGCTTTTCCCTTATATTTATCTTCGTATCTTCTAAGTCTTTCCACCTGTTTTGCAATTTTTAGTTTATCTCAAGTAGTACATAATAGATCCTGGTCTGTTCCAATACTGTGCATTGCTTTTATCACATCTATCTTTCTTAGTATTTTTGTTGATCTATTCCCTCTTCTATAATCTTCTAACAGTGACACTTCTTGTCTTAGCTGCTTTATAGTTTTATTCGATATTTCCATGATGGTATTCGCTTTCACCCCCTCTTTTGTCTTGCTACCCTGTGCTCCTGTGATAGAACTTTATCAGTTATTAATTTAGCAGCACAGTAATATATTCTGTTTACTTCTCCTATATTGCATGGATCTCTATGGACAGTCCTAATTACTGTGTTCATTTGTTTTATCAAGCGTCTGACTTTTGGGGTTTTATTAACCTTCTGCTGTCTACTTCTCTCACTGATCTTGCTATATCTGTCTTTGTCCATTAAATCAGGCAACTCTTCAACTCATTTTCTTCCATACTGAGGGCACATCCCTTGATGTTCTTCGTCTCACATTGCTGCAGTCATAACCTGTGGGTAGTCCGCTGTCCTCGGTCGGCCCGAATACCAAAGTCTTAGGCTGGCGTCGGTCATGGTCGCTCAGATCTGACGTCAGTATGCAGTAGTACTTAAGCGCATGACCGACGCCATATCCTCAGTCTTTCTTGCCGCATGGTCTGAAGCAGAAGCAGCGTTTGCAAGTGCCGTTCGGCGTCCTGAAATTTTCGTATTTCGAGTTTCAGACCGAAGACCAAGTTGGGCTAACCCGTTGGGGAATATTTTTGTCTTTTCTTGCCTCAGTTAATCCGGATGTCAGAAAAAGTTAATAATTGTATTTCTTGTGGGAAACAGATACCTCATAGGGACTACCACTCTCTCTGTATCCCTTGCTTGGGGCCTGAGCACGACGTAGTCGGGTGTCGCTTTTGCGCTAGATTTAATAAGCGCACCATTAAACGCAGATTAGATTGTGCTAGGCTTGTTTTCGGTAAGCAGTGTAACTACAACATGCCGTCGGATCCTCCGACGCCCGCTACTGCAAAGAAGCGAAAAGATAAATCTTTAAAGTCTAAGCAGGATGAGTCGTCCATTGCGGATGCCGGTTCTATGGAAACTGCGATTGAATCTGTGGATCCAGCCGAGGTTTCGGCTAAATCACAGGGGGAACCTTTAATTCTACAGGAATTGGCCTCTCAGGAGTTAGGTCAGGCCGAGGGGGCTTCTCAAGTTTCTGTAGTTCCATCATTACAAAAGGTTATTAGGCCTTCTACTTCTGTCACTAAAGGCCCTACTAAAGCTAGACCTGGTCTTTCTGGCACAGGCATCAGCCCTAGTTCTTCGGGCTCTGTTCCTAAAAAACATATGCTGAAAATGGCAGAGGATTTGATTACTTTAATCAGGGGTTCTATGCCCCCTCCAGACAAGAGGCCTAGGGTGGAGACAGATGTGGAGGGATTGGAGCATTCCTCAGATTACTCTGAGTCTTCAGCTGAGGACATTCAGGATTTTCCTCCTTATTCTGATTCGGATGCAGAGGATTCCTGTCCTTCTGCTTCTCCTCCAGAGGATTTTTCCTTTTCTGAAACCCTGCACTCCATGAGGGAGCATTTTAAGTGGGAAGGTCAGGATTTTTCAGATTCTCGTAAGAGGCTTAGGGAATTTTTGTTTTGCCACAACATAGACCTTTGGCTATTCCCCAGTTTTAGATGTTGTTCAGGATGTTTTTTCTGAAGCTTCCCTTAATCCTGATTCTTTACCCCCTGCCCCTGTCAAGCCAGACAGGTATTACAGAGTTCCAGAGGCTCATAAATATTTGTATAAGAGTCCTAGAGCTGATCCGGAAACTATTAATCAAGGACCTAAGGGTGTCAGGGCTTCTGTAGTTAAGAATCCAGTACCTCTGGATAAGGATTCTAGGGCTTTGGATAGGTGGGGTAAAAAAGTGTATACCTCCTCCACGCTAGCTATGAGGGCTTTACATTGCCAGTTTCATATGCTGAAGTATCAGAACTTTCTGTTAAGTCAGTTGAAATCTAAGGTAGATGCTTTAGCTGAGGGTATAGAGTGTAAGGAATTGCAGGACTTAGTTCATGCCTCTGATCAGGTTGGTAAGCATTCCTTGCAGTGTGGCTTTGATGCTCTTCAGGCTTCTTCTAGGGTGGCTGCCACTGGTTCAGTTATTCGTAGGCATGCCTGGCTTAAGGATCAAAATTTGTCAGAGCATGTTAAAGCTCAAAGTTTGGATGCTCCTCTTCAATCTGAAGTTCTTTTTGGTTCTCCTGTGGAGTCAGTTTTGAAAAAATGGAAGACAAAGCTAAGTCCATGCAGACGGTTAAGGAATTTTTACAGGTGCAGCCCCTAAGTTTAGCAGAAATTGGCCTGCAAAGGATGGGCTTACCCTTCTTCCGATTTTAGTCTAAGGGCAGGTCTAGGCGTGGTAGGGGCAGAGCTCATGCTCAGGGTTCTTTCAGACCTAGGACTTGGAGTTCTCCTGCACAATCTTCTGGTGAGGGCAGGGGTCAGCCTTCTCGTAAACAGACCCAATGACCTGTATCTCCAGCTGCCAGATTCTTCCTGTCTGGCAGCTCCTCTAGGAGGAAAGTTGGCACTTTTCAAACAAAATTGGCTTTTGGTCACCCAGGACAAATGGGTGTTGGACATTATAAATCAAGGCTACAAGTTTTATTTTCACACCTTACCTCCTTTCAAAGGCATGCCAGATGTACCTCCTCAGCAAAGGCTGGAGGCTCACAAACAGATTTCTTTACTTTTACAGATGGGGGCTATCCAGGTGGTTCCTCCGTCAGAAGTAGGCCTAGGGTTTTATTCTCGCCTATTCCTTGTGCCAAAGAAAGGAAACTCTTGGAGGCCAATTCTGGATTTGTCCATTCTCAATACATACCTAGACATTCCAAAGTTCAAGATGTTAACTTTACAGCAACTTCTGCCTCTGCTAGGCAAAGATCACTGGATGGTAACTCTGGATCTCAAAGAGGCTTATCTTCACATTCCTATCAGGCCCAGCTGCAGGAGATTCCTGCGTTTTCGGGCTGGTACTTTTCATTATCAGTTCTCTGCATTGCCCTTTGGCTTATCTACTGTGCCCAGGGTGTTCACAAAGGTCCTGGCTCCTGTGATAGCCTTCTTAAGACTAAGAGGAATACAAATTTATCCTTATCTGGGCGATTGCCTGATTCTTGCTCAAGACAAAGTAAAGTTACTTCAACATCTACAGTATGTAATGGCAGTTTTAAGGTGCCTAGGGTATTCTGTGAACGAAACAAAGTCCAGTCTAGTACCCTCTCAGGACATGTGCTTTCTGGGTGTGAGACTGAATACAGCCTCTCAGATGGCCTTTTTGACCCCGGACAAACAAAGAAATCTTCGCTTGTACTTCCAGCAATTATCCCTAATGTCCAGGCTGACTGCAAGGACAGTCCTTCAAGCCTTGGGGTTCATGGCATCTTGCATTCTGGTACTTCCCAATGCCAAACTGCATATGAGGAAGCTACAATGATATCTCAAAAATGTATGGACTCAACACTGCCACGATTTGGACACTGTCATTCAGATAATACCTTGCATACAGAAGGAATTCTTGTGGTGGGCTCAGGAATGTCACCTAAACAAGGGACTCTCTGTGACCCGACCAGAGTCAGATTTTAACGACGGATGCCTCAGACCTGGCTTGGGGAGCACACTTCAATGGGAAATGGATTCAAGACACATGGCCTCCCAAACTACAGCATTTGCATATCAACATGAAGGAGATGTTAGCAGTCTAATTTGCCCTGGTGGCCTTCAAGGATCTACTTCAACCAGGACAGGTGTTGATTCAAACAGACAACACAACTGTTATGTGGTACATCAACAAGCAGGGGGGAACCCATTCTTACCCTCTTTGCAGACAAGCTATGATTTTGTGGGAGACTGCTCTGAGTTTGCACATCACTCTTCAAGCACGGTTTCTGCCAGGAGCACAGAACTCCTTAGCAGATGTTTTGAGCAGACAAATTGTGGATCCCCACGGTGGAAATTGGATCCTCATGTATTCCAACAGTTGACAGTGGCTTGGGGAACTCCAGACATAGATCTGTTCGCTTCTCCACTAAATTTCCAACTGCCAAAATTTTGCACAAAGATGTTTCACCCAAGAGCTTGGAAAGTGGATGCTCTATCTTTCAGTTGGAACAACCTTCACGTCTATGCTTTTCCTCCTCTGCCTCTCCTTTCCAAGGTACTCTTGAAAGTCAGACAGGACAAGCCTTGCATGATTCTAATAGCACCAGATTGGCCACGACAGCACTGGTATCCTCTGCTGAGGAGTTTAATACAGGAGCCTCCTTGGCCTTTGCCACCAATTCCACACCTGTTGTCCCAGGCAAGCAATCATTTTCTCAATGTCAGGGTACAGTCCCTGCATCTGACAGCCTGGCGTATTCTGTTTTAGATCCTGGGGGATCTCAGCTTCCTCAACAAGTTTTGAATGTCATTTTGGAAGCCAGACGGCCTAGTACTAGAAAAGTTTATGCTGATAAATGGAGGAGATTTTTTCTTTGGAGCCAAGCAAAGAGCTTTGATGTTTCAGGGCTTAATTTGAGTGTTACACTACAGTACCTTACTGAATTATTAGACAAGGGTTTGTCTTTCTCCTCTGTGAAAGTTCATGCTGCAGCCATTTCTGCTCACTATGATTGTGACCCTCCATTATTTTCTCACCCTTTGTTTAAACAATTTCTTAGAGGGGCAAAGAACATAAGACCCCCACGTAGAGCTCCTACTCCTTCCTGGGATCTCAATTTTGTGTTGGAGAAGCTTACTTTACCTCCTTTTGAACCTGCAGCTTCGTCTGAATTGAAGTTTTTGTCTTGGAAGACTGCTTTTTTGTTGGCCATTACGTCTGCGAGGAGGGTATCTGAATTACAGGCTCTCATGGCAGTTGAACCCTTCCTAATATTCCATAAGGATAGAGTGTCCTTGCGTACTAACCCTACTTTTATGCCTAAAGTTATTTCTAATGTGGCTTTAAACCAGTCTATTCATTTGCCTACTTTTTATGCTGATCCCCAAAATAAAGGAGAAAAAGTCTTGCATTCTTTGGATATTCACAGGCAGTTATGCTATTATTTGAGCAGAACTAAAGAGTTCAGGAAATCTCAACAGTTATTTATTTCTTTTGCTTTGGGTTCACAAGGGAAAGCTGTTTCAAAGCAAACCATTTCTAAGTGGATTGGCCATTGTATTGCTTTTTGTTATTCTCATCATGGAAAGGATGTTCCGGCTGGGATCAGACCTCATTCCACTAGGGCTACTGCCACATCTACTGCCTTTTTAAGGGGGGTAGCTACTAAGGATATTTTGGAGGCAGCTACTTGGAGTTCAGTGCACACTTTTACTAAGCATTACCATCTCCCTCTTTATTCCAAGTCTAGGGCTGGGTTTGCCACTGCAGTTTTACAGGGCATGTTAGCAGCTCCTAATGCTTTTTAGTTTTGCCAGCCTCCCTTTACCTTTGCTTTGGGATTCTACCCACAGGTTATGACTGCAGCAATGTGAGACGAAGAACATAGTACAGTTTTGTACCTACCATAAATGTAGATGTTCGAGGATCCACATTGCTGCAGTCCCTCCCTCCTTCCCCTCTATAGTTTGGGGTTGCTGTGTTTCTTTTGGGATAATTATTATTTTCTCTATGATTGGTTGTTGGGTATTTTCTCTTTTTGCTATGGCCTTTCCTTTTTAGGCCTTCTGACATCTGGGACAAGAAAGACTGAGGATATGGCGTCGGTCATGCGCTTAAGTACTACTGCGTACTGACGTCAGATCTGAGCGACCATGACCGATGCCAGCCTAACACTTTGGTATTCGGGCCTACCGAGGACAGCGGACTACCCACAGGTTATGACTGCAGCAATGTGGATCCTCGAACATCTACATTTATGGTAGGTACAAAACTGTACTTTTTCTGTTTCCTGCGGGCATTCTATAGAAAGTTCTATAGCATGTTCCTGTGGCACATTCTCCAATTTCATCCTGTCATCTGTTATTCTGTCATATGGGAACTCACTGGCCTATCACTCTTCAACAATGACTGCATCAGAGTTTCCACAGTTTCCTGTTCCTTTCCGTGCTGCTTAGCTTCATATGAACGTTTATACTGGTTTCCTGTGGAAGGCGCCAAAATATCCTCATATGGCACCTGACCAATTGCTTCCTGTTCCACTGGTTTCCCCTTAATTTGGATATCCATTGCTCTATCCTGTTGTGGTGCTTTCTGTACTCTATTTACTACACTGAATCCTTCTCTTTGCAGCTGTTCCATAGTCTCAATTTCTATTTCTTTGACTTCTCCATTACTAATCTCTTTTTCTGCTTTTCCTCTTAGTCTTATTTTTTGTATTGTAAAGTTTTCCATATCCACATTCCTTTCCCTATATTTTTCTTCAAATATCTTTGGTGCTGCTCTTTTTGTATTGGTTAGTTTTGCTTTCTCCTTTGCATAGATATTACACCATATTAAATCTGTTTTCCTTTTCCATGTCCATATTTCTTCCTCACATGTCTCCTGATCTTCTTGCTTTTCCTTATTCTGGGAACTCACTCCATCATTCTGTGATGTAGTCTGTTTTAGACCTTCTACATTAAATCCTTCACTTTGCAGGCACTCCATAACTTAAACTTCTATTTCTTTAACTTCTGCTTTACTAATTGTCTTTTCTACATTATATCTTTGAGCTCTTAATCTTTTTATTGTGAAATTTTCCATATTAGGATGCCTTTGCCTGTATTTCTCTTTGAATATCTTTGAGACTGCCTTCTCTATATTAGTTAACCTGGCTTTCTCCTTTGCATAAATTTGGCCTGTGAGGGTAGCATAACAGACAAAAATACCATATAATTACTTAATCTTCCTTAAACAAATACTAAGGAGCACTGCCTTGTGGTTATTTATATAGCAAAGTCCCACATAGATGCTGTGTTACTTAAGCAATAATCCATGATCTGGTATGGATATATCAGGACTTAAGTCGTGGATGGTCTGGTTTGATGATGAGGCTGAAGCCCAAATAATTAATCAAAGCCAACTGTGAGTGAATTCTGATATACCCACACACAGGAGTGGATTATTGCTATTATACAATGGCATTATTTAAGAAAGAAATTGCTTATCTTTCTTAAATAATGTCTGTATAACGGCACTTAGTCTTCTTCTGCAGGCAGATGTACTGCTCATGCATATGGAATTTGCACATTCCAATGGTTCTACAGTACATCAGTGCAATGCAGGAGAAGCTACAGAAAAAATAGAATCTCTGTTGCTTTTTTTTCAGTTAGAAAATGAGATTTTAATATGGACATTGCAGAAATACAGGGAAAGTCAGGCAAGTTTCTTTAGTTTTGCAGAATTTACCTGATTTTTATTGTATTTTGCTCTGTCCCCCCAGCATATGCCAACAGAAAGTCTGGCTGCTCAGTGGTACTTTAGCGCCCAGACTTTTTTCTATTGGTATATATTCAGTTTGCAATGGGCGTGCAGGTTGGGCTGACCAAGCAGCGTGCACATTTTGGAATACTAATTATCTCTTTTTGCATAATTTTAATTTGCCCAAGATAACTAGGCTGAATTTCAGTATCATTATATTTGTGTATTGCTTTAGTGTTCCAAGGCTTATCATTATCTGTTTTCATCCACTTGTTTTTTTCTGACGTAACTGTTTTAGTGTAGTTCTTATATGGTTTCTTTTTAGCATCCCTGATGAAGAATACCGAAAGCGCCACAAATGTTTAGTGCAGAACATCATTTACAGGCTTACATAATATTTAAACGAAGAGTTGTTTCTTGTAGATTTGATTTGATTGGCTTAACTGTTACTATTACACAATGAATCAAAAGGGAAGGACATCAGGTATAAGTTTACATAATATTTAAATGAGGAGTTTTTTCCTGTAGATTTGATTGGCTTAACTGTTACTGTTACACAACGAATCAAAACAAAGGGGCAGGTACCATCTTAATGTCACATCTGATTGTATAAAGGCTCTGGCCCTCTACACACCCACGCACCTTGCTTGGTTATCTCCCACTGACAATCCTATACACTTGGCAATAAAAGCCCTTTTTTCAACACTGCTATTTCAGAACCACTGAGTAGTACTTGGATGCTATCAGTAAAGTCTTCTTGAACTGAAGTACATCTGCTGTGTTTTATTGGATGGAGAGTGTCTTCCTGATGCCATCTGAACTCCTGACTTCGGAGTGGCTGGCTGATGTGTGACCAACCGTATGCTGCTTGTTTATTTTGCTCATACCTGAACTGAGAATTAAGGTTCCAGTTTGTTTTTCTTATACCTGAACTGAGATTTAAGGAGTGAATTCCACCTAATTACTTGAGTGCATGCATATGCTGATATTGCTTGTAGAATGTTTTTGGTACCTTTGCTGTATTTTGTAGCAAATGAAATATTTTAAAATGTGATTTGTACAGGAGTACTTGTTTTGAGCTGGAAAATTGAGCCAACATGGACACTGGCTTTTGGAGCCCATGCTTTGGCTCTTTCTCATAGTTTCATGATCTGGACACTAGGATTTACTACGGTGAGTTTACTCCTAGCTTGCTTTATTCCCTTAGACCCTTTGTTGGACGAAGCTTTACTTGGAGGTCTTGGCCACCTCCAAGTTTTTGTTTTGAGGATTAGGAGAAAAACACAGGTAAATGAATGGTTTGATTCAAGAACAACACTGTTACAACTTTAGGTATACAAGAATAGACTGGTGCAGAGGGAACATCATGTTCTGATGGAAAACTATGCACATCGCAGCATGTGTTTCTCAAAGCCTTCTAGGAGAAGTGACAGCTATCGAGAACAGTATCTCCCAGGATAAGAATTGCAGAGGCACAGCTGGTTCAAATATCAAAATATCAGTATCAAAAAATAAAATCAAAATAAAATATCAAAAGCGACTAGGGTTATTTTCCATAAGACATAGGTAAGATCCAACGGTGGTGCAATTTCTTTTTTGGGCTAAGATGCAAAACCCCTTTTACGAACTGACAGCTTTGAGTATAAATGATGAAAGTCTGTGGCCAGCCAGGCTGATATAGCAGAAACAAGAACCTTGAAGGAAGATATGAAAAGACAGTTTTCTAAAGGTATGACAGGTAATCCAGAACCATTGCCACTAGTGCAGTATTTAGGTCTTCATCTCTGCAGCCAGGGAGGTAGATGGGACTGAGCAAGCTCGCTGGCACTGGTTTGGCCTTCAGTACTTTATACCTCTTGGCATCAGAAAAGACCATGCCAGTAGCCTCAGAATGGATGACTGAGACTTCAAACTGGTCCCTTGGAACCTCCTCACAAACATATACTGTGCGTACACTGCTTTTTCCTTTTGTAACAAGAACGGGAATCTCCTTCACCTGGGCTCCCTCAGCATAAGAAAACAAAGCAAAGTAATTGTTCAGGGATGACATGTGAACAGGCAACATCATGGTGGCCTGGAGAGCATTTGCAGTAGTGGTCTTGGTAAACACTGATAACAGGAGCGCTAAAAGCACCTCGCAGTGTTTGAAGCTGCCTGATGTAAGAAAACCACAGACATCCACTGGAATGTACTAAGCCTCCTAATGCTTCTCCTTATAGTTCTTTTTGGAGTTATTTTTCTTCAGCGAAAGATTCCTACAGGCCTTGGCTGACAATCTGGAACCAACGCACACATTCCTTTTTTCAGCTGCACAATCCTGGAGAGATTTCAGCTGTTTTTTTTTTCTTTTTTATTGTAACCAGGGTCAAACTGGCACAATGTGGATAAACATCAGCATTGTGCTCTCAGCCAAAAGAGAAGAGACAAAGGGAGTAGAAGTCTTTATTAGGAAATCTTGGTTCCCCACAGTGAATTCAACTGATATTTACAGAATATTCTAAATATGGTACACTGTCAGACATGATACAATCATATAATAACACAGCATGATACAAAAAAATCCCATTTGGGGTACTTACCTGTTTTCTGGAAATAGGAAAGCTTATGAAACTAAAAATGCTCATGGTTAGTGAACTGCGTGTCAAGAAATTTCTGAAGATAGCATTTTCTGATTCTCTTGTTATACCCATGTCTTCACTTGGTAATGAGAGGGAATTGGCTGAAGTCTTGGGGGGACAGTGCACCTCTGGAAATTGGGCTGGCTGGCCAGGCTACTAATGGGCAGGATATACTAAGACATAATGACTGAAATAGTAAATAGCTACAAGTAACATCTGTTATCATTGGTTGTCTAGTTGGCTCCTTTCAATTAGATTGGTAAGGACACATGCAGCAACGTGCCCAAACATTAGGAATGGGAAGGACATATGCAGCAATAAGCCCAAATCAGTTTGTTACATATTCTCATATGGTTTATTTTATATTTTTGTCACCTACTCACAATGGTCTGCCATGTGGTTTTCATGCATTCTTATACCATTGGGGCATCCTTTTTATAATTTCTACTCAATACATTATTGTTAACTCAGCTTGACTATAAGTCCTCATCTGGGAAGTATTATTGAAACAGGGTTGCAGTCCTGTATTTTTTAATACAATATCTTTTCAGAATGGAGTAACTAAGACTTAAGCTCAATAAACTGAGGTACAACACCTAAAAAACATTGCTTATAGAATTGTATGTGCTGCCTGTTGTTTAACTTTAACTTTGCTTAGACTCAGTCTGGTCTGGGAATTATATTCCATCCTGTCTTGGTTGAAACTAGTTTTGATGTTTTAGTTGATGTATTTTTTTTTTCTCTTTCAAGTCAATACAAACTTATCTCTGCTCTCTTTGTGTCAATAGTTTTTTTTTTATTTCATGAAATAACTGTTGTCTGCTCTCTTTATCTGAGTAGGGAAGGCACTGACAGGTTAATCACTGCACAATAATGTCTAGGTACAATAATTAAATGTTCACTCGCTGTCAAACTATCCAAAATAACTGCTGCTAAGAACAGTAGAACAATAGTTTACATTCATTTTCCATGAAGTAGCCAGTCTTCCCACTGGTCATGATGGACTGCTGTACAGACTTCCAGTAGGCTGCACCATGCAGTCATGGGGTCTTTTTTACAGTCTCCAGTTTGCTGTGGTGGTTTGGAATGCATAACAAGCTCCACATTTTCTTACATTCATCAAATGGGTGACACTAAAGGCTGGAAGGGTCTTAGAATGAATTGTAAATCGTCTTCTGAATACCTGATCTTCATATTACCTTTACATTTGGGTAAAGCGAGTACATCGCTAATGCTATATCTGAAATTGTTAACTTCATTTTATCTGCAACCTGTGGGTATTCGGATCCGAGCCGGCAACTTTTCAAGCTTTTATTCTGAGCTCCAAGCTCCTCCCCTTACCCGTAACCCATCACCATCTCCTACCTTCCCCCAGATCTCATTTGCCGCTTCGTGCATCAGCATCGTGGTCTCCGTAGCTCTGAGCATAGGGTTGTAGTAAGTGCCTTTTTGGTCTTTTTTCATGTGCAGTGAGAGTGTGTTCTCAGTTAGTTCCCTTTCCTCCCCCAAACGCTTGTTCGTCAGTAAAAAAAAAAAAAAAAAAAAAAAAAAAAAGTTTGCTTGTAAACTAGTTTAGTGTAGGCCCTCCCTCCTCCATAGGTGTGCGTGCTTTATAGTGTGTTGAAGTTTTGTAGGTGGGCTGTGTGTGTGTGTGTGTGTGTGTGTGTGTAGAATGGCTGATCATCCCAAACCTACATTTAAGAAATGCACAGAGTGTGGCCATAAGCTTTCACCGGCAGATGGTCACACTCTGTGTGTTGTTTGCCTGGGTGTTCTCCATTTATCAGTGCAGTGTGTGTGCCAGTTTTAACCCCAGGGCCGTGAAGGAAAGGAAGGCCAAACTGGTGGCTAAAGGCCTTCTACCTGCTTCCACGCTGGACTCATCAGCCTCTGCCTCGGCTTCCACAGCTGCTGCCCAACCACACCCTCAGGCTGGGACTCGCCCTCCTACTAGACCTGTTGAAGGGGAGACCAAAGGAAGAGACAGGAAAAAGGATAAAGACAGAGAGAAGAAGGGGGATAGGCCCCGTAAATGGTCTCCAGATCGGGAGTCCTTCCCTGGCCCACCTTCTAAGGTGTTGAGACTTATGTCTCCTCAGCTCCACTCCCCGAGATTCTCCCCGGAGCCAACGGAGCCTTTGGATCCAAGGCCTTAATCCAGGTCGTCGCAGCGGCCAGCCAGATCCAAGTCTGTTGCTTCCTCGCGCTCGACTCAGAGTCTCTCTGAATAGGATATGGACAGGATAATGAGGAGATTTATTCAGACCCAAATCCAGATGGGAGTCTTGCCAGGTCCTTCTCCCTCTGGAGGGGGACTACTTGCCCTTCTTTCATCCGATTTCTCCTTCCCTGATCCGGCCTGAGGTTTTGGGGTTAATGGATCTGAGGATCTTGGGAGCTGGGGGTTCGCCGACAGTTCCCCCAACCTTGACTCCTGTGATTACCTTGAGTTCCTCGGATCTGACCAGTTTGGATCTGAGCAACTCTCGGGGCCAAGGACAGGGAGTTGGATCTGAGGGGATGGAGGTGTCTTCGGCTCTGACTTTGTCGGATCCGAGCCTTTCTTTGGAGCCATGGCTACCCAGCCTCGGCCCCGATCCTCATGGTGGACCCGGGGTGTTATTGGGTGCTAAGGAGGTGTGCTGTCCATTGGCATTCAATGTGGTGGAGAGGGTTCTCTCCCAAGGATTGAGACCCCAGCCTATTTCCTTGGATTCCTCCCAGACTCCCATGGATTTGGTTATGACTCCCTTCAGCTTGTCCCAGGGACAGCCTGTGTTAGAGGAGCCCCAGACGGTTCCCCTGGAGGAACCCCCCGTGGCTCATGAGCCCTCTTCAAAGAGTCCCACTGAAGAGGGTCCTCTTAAGCACATGTGTAAAAGGAGGCACCTGGACTCTCCTAAGTCCTTGACAGAAGACACTGATTTAGATGAAGAAGAAGGTTCCCCCAGGTCATCTCCCGAGGATGTCTCCTTTGGAGACATCATGGAAATCCTCTGCCAGAGGGGAGGTTGGTCATCCCCAAAACCTTCTATGGATGAATCAGTGTTCCTGGAGGCTTTTGGCATGAGCCCATCTACATCCTGGGTGTCCCTTCCTGCGGATCCCTTAGTGGATCTTATCACCATGCGGGCATGGAAGGAGCCTGACACCATAGAGCCAATACCTAAATGCCCGGACAAGATTCTCTCTCCACCCTCAGACAGACAGGCCTGGTATAAAGAATCCCCTGTGGATGCTATGGTGGTTGCAGCAGCCACCAAGAGGGAACTGGCTCAGGAACGTTCGTCGGTCCACCCTTCAGACAAGGACTCCAGAGCGGTGAATCAATTTGGGAAGTGAGTGCATTCTTCAGCGATGTTTTCCATCCAGCACTGAACTATTTGGTACATGTTATATGACTGCAGCGAAACCTAGTCACGGAGTTAGCTGAGTTGCCCCCAGAGTCTTTGTCACCAGAGGACAAGCGTCTGTTTTTCGTAAAAATGTAGACTCTGAAGTCAGTATTAAACACATCTATGTGCCTCCTTTCCCATGCTATGGAAGGAGCAGCTAGGATGGCTGGGACTAGCGTGGCTATGAGGTGACACGCTTGGCTCAGACTGTCAATTTGCGGACCCCTTCAAGGCGTCTTTCACGAATGCTCCCTTTGATGGTTTTCTATTTGGGAAGACCATACGTAACACCCTTGTCCAGAGTGAAAAGGATGGGAAGACTTTGTCTGCTGTCAGAGTCGGCTTCTCTAGCCCTCAAAGATCCTTTTCTAGGAATCAGAGAGGGCAAAAGAAGATGTGGTTCTGGAAATCACAGTTTCCCCGGGACTCTCAGGACAACTCTTCCCCTAGTGGCAGAGGGGGACAGGGCAGATGCTGCCCCAGAGGCAGTGGGGGTCCGAGGAACTTTGGGTCTAGGGAGCCCTTCTCAGGCAGGCCCACGCAGCAATCCTGAGGGGTTGCCCAACTGTCCTACTCTGGAGGCAGTCGGGGGAAGATTATCATTGCACCCAACAGCTTGGGAGTCCATAACTGCAGATCGTTGGGTGCTTCAAATAATATCCAGAGGCTACACTATCCCCATTTGTTACCCCTCCCATCCAACCAAAGCTCCTCCCAGATGTCCCACCAGCTCAAAGGGAGATGGAAGCGCTAGAGATTTCCAAGCTGCTTCACAAACGAGCCATCGAACCGGTCTCCCCCGATCAGTCCAGATCAGGCATTTACTCCAGGTTCTTTTTAGTGCCAAAAAAGAAGGGGGACCTCAGGGCCATTTTGGACCTGTCAACCTTAAACCTGGCTGTCGCCAAGCAGAAATTCCAGATGGTCACCCTACAGTTCATTTTAACTTATCTTCGAGGATGTGACAAGATGAGCTCAATAGACCTCCAGGATGCTTACTAACACATCAAGATTCACAGAAGCTCCAGAAGATTTCTTCACTTCCGGCTGGGAGCCAATCATTTCCAGTTCAGAGCCCTACCCTTCGGTCTCACCACAGCCCCCAGGGTATTTACCAAGGTAATGGCAGTCGTAGCGGCTCACCTGAGGCTTCAGGGAATTCAGGTATTTTCTTACCTAGATGATTGGCTCTTCACTACTTCCACCAAGGGTCTTCTATGCCTAGCCTGAGACTCCTTCCTTCATCTTGCAGACTGGCTAGGAATCACTATCAATGTTTCCAAGTCCCTCTTGGACCCGGTGCAGATCTTGGACTTTATCGGGGCACGGCTGGACACCCTTCGACTGAAAGTCTTCCTAACTCCAGACAGGGTCCAGAGCCTACGGGCTCATATATCAGTAGTTCTTGGCCCCAGGTTACCGAAGGCGGGTGACGTTCTCACAGCCCTGGGCTCTATGGCTGCAGCAGTCTCTATCCTCCCCTGTGCGCATCTTTACATGCATGTTCTTCAAAGGACTCTAGCCGTACAGTGATCTTGGCTAGATCTCCCCATGGACTATCCAATTCAAATCAGCAAAGCCTGCAGGGCGTCACTTCTTTAGTGGCTCCAATTGCCGGAGATCTTAGTGGGACGCCCATTTGTTTCACCCACAGTGACCACGGACACCTCCCAGCTCAGGTGGGGGGGCATTATTTGGGGAGGACAGTCCAAGGCACATGGCCCCAGATCGAGACCAGATTGCACATCAGTCTTCTGGAGATGAGAGCAGTGTTGTTAGTGTTGCAAGCCTTCCACACTGTTCTTCCTCTGGGGACTATTGCAATTCAGTCAGACAACACGTTGGTTGTCTGGTACATCAACAAACAAGGAGGAACCAGATCTTACCCTCTGTGTTGTGAGGCCACTAGAGTGTGGGAGTGGGTGATCTCCACCAGTTGGTTTCTGATTGCAACGCACATCCCGCGACGCTCCAACATTGTAGCGGACAGATTGAGTCAGGCTATTCTAATGCCATACGCATGGTCTCTGAAACAGTCAATAGCGAAGGAGATCTTCCTTGCATGGGGTCAGCCTTGCTGTGATCTCTTCGCATCTCCTTCCAACGTGAAGTGCAATGAGCTCTTCACTCCAATCCCCTCACCAGGGGATCCCCCCAGAGACTCTCTGGTCCATGCATGGCCTCCCGGGTTACTGTACGCTTATCCCCCGCTACCTCTCATTCCAAAGTTTCTTCAGAAAGATTGCTGACTGGGGTGCAAAATGATCCTCATTGCCCCGTTCTGGCCTCATCAGGTGTGGTTCCCCTTCCACTGGTCTCATGTTCTAGCTCTTCCTTGGATTCTGAATCCCTGCCAGGATCTCATTTCTCATCCCTTGGGCACTTGTCCGCCCAACCTGGACAGCCTCAAGCTGACGGCTTGGTTGCTCCAGTTCTCCTGATTGCCAGGACTCCCGGTCTTTCATCTTCAGTAAAAACTATTCTGGTCGCGTCCCATAAGGCCTCCACTAGGAAGATTTACTGCAGTAAATGGAAATGATTCACTAATTGGGCTTCTCAGAGGGACCTGGATCCTTTTACAGCCCCTGTTCCTGCAGTCTTGGATTTCTTAGCCAACATTTTTCAGCAAGAGGCTAGTTCCTCCACTGTGAAAGTGCAACTGGCAGCTATTTCAAATTTCTATGTTTGGGAGAACATGAGTGCTCTGGCCTCTTCTAGACTATGTAAAGCTTTCCTGAAAGGCACCTTTCTTTTGCGTCCTCCAATTAAGGACTCTGTTCCTTCTTGGGACCTCACCTTGGTTCTTCAGGCTTTAGTTGCACCTCCCTTTGAACTGGCAGTGTCAGTATATTTGAAGTTCTTATCCTGGAAGACAGCCTTCCTAGTGGCCATTATGTCGGCTAGGAGGGTTTCTGAGATTCAGGCTCTGTCTGCCATCCCCACTTACTTGATCTTCCATAAGGACAGGGTTTCTCTCTGTACAAACCCTTCTTTCTTACCAAAAGTGGCTTCTGAGTCAAACATTAATCAAACAATTAACCTGCCTGTTTTCTTTCCAAATTTTCCGAACAAGGGTGAATATAAACTGCATTTACTAGATGTTCATAGGCAACTTCATTTTTATTTACACAGAATGAAACCCTTCCGTTAGTCTGACCAGTTATTTGTGTCCTTTTCTAAACCCTTTTTGGGTAAAGCCATTTCCAAGGTTTCCTTAGCTAGGTGGATTTCACTATGTATTTTGCAAATTTACAAAGACAAAGGTCTGTCCCTGCCTGGTCCTGTTAAAGATCATTCTACCAGATCTATGGTGACTTCTGCTGCCTTTTGGTCTAGGGTTTCATTGGACGACATTTGTGCGGCAGCAACTTGGGCAAGGTCACATACCTTCATTTCTCATAAGTTGGATTTGATCTCCAGAGGGGAGAGCATCCTTCGGCTCTGCGGTGCTCAGGAATATCCTTCCATGAGAGGGCCTCCCAGGAGTTTGAGTAGCTGAGGACTCCGTCCCACAAGTTGCAGATAAAATTACATTAACTACTTCAGATAAAGAAGTTATGTACTCACCATAACGCTCCATCTGAGTAGTTACACTTCATTTTTCTGCAACCATCCCACCCTCCTTCCCCCTAACTTGCTCATGGTTTATTATAAAGTTGAGTTGCTGATTAGTTTGAGTAGTGGCAAACTCGATCTGAGGGAAGGTAGGAGATGGTGATGGGTTATGGGTAAGGGGAGGAGCTTGGAGCTCGGAGCAGATGCTTGAAAAGTTGCCGGCTGGGATCCGATATGGATCCGAATACCCACAGGTTTCAGAAAATTAAGTGTAACTACTCAGGTGGAATGTTATGGTGAGTATATAACTTCTTTTTCTCTTCTAGTTTATACTCTTTATA
Source organism: Protopterus annectens (assembly GCF_019279795.1). Lineage (NCBI taxonomy): Eukaryota > Metazoa > Chordata > Ceratodontiformes > Protopteridae > Protopterus > Protopterus annectens. The sequence continues at coordinate 990,812,579 of NC_056728.1, forward strand.
TAGTTTCTGCTTTTTACCTGTGATTCATTTCTACTTTTAAGCATCTGTTTGCAAGTGACTTGACTCTCATATAACATTTGATCTGTTATTTCTGTTTTTTCTTTGATTTGGATTTGAATCTGAGTTTCCTATTAATTGCAGCTTTTGACTAAAACACTGACAAATTATCAACTAAGGTACTTCTTACACCCTTATTGTCTGGGCTGTGGGGCTAATTTCTTAGCAATCTGTATTATATAAACATACAAAATTTGATTGTCAAGTCCATTAATTGGATCTATAATCTCATTGAGAAATTTTGTCTTTCGGCTTTTCGCGGTTAGGGGTCGCCACAGCGGAACTCCGGTCCGCTAATGACTGGCAGTGGATTTTTACAGCGCAGAGTTGCCAGCCCAACCTTCAAAGAAGGCACACCCATTCACGCACGCACCTACCTGCATGTCTTTAAACATCACTCGACCATGGGGAGGGCATGCAGACTCCACACAGAAGGCGCTCCAGCCGAGAATTGAATGAGAGAACCTCTTGCTGTGAGGCGACAACTCTAACCGCTGCACCACCGCGGCCTCGGATCTATAATTTCATTGCAATGAAGTTATTTAACTCTGGTAGCTGGTTTCTTCACTATTCCTTTTGTAATGCTTTGTTTGATCTTGACTCATGTATAACACTGTCAGTTTGAAATCTGTATTTATCATTACTCCATCTCCTTTAACTTTTGAAATCCTTCCAAAGTTGCAGTGGGTATGGTCCGCTAACTGAACATAAGTCACTATTTCACTCTAACATCTAATAAATGAATACAATACTTGTACTGATGTTCTTAAATATTATTGCAGTCTGCATTAAATGAAGATGGTAAAATTTACAGTTTGTCTGAGAATAGTCAAGGGAGAATGACACAGCCCCACAACCACACAGTATAACACATTTAGGCTTGTAAGAGTATTATCATCAAAAGTCAGATATGCACCCTTGATGAGAATATGTTTTAGAGAAAGAGTTCCCATAAGTCTTTTGATTCATCCCCAACTTTATGCGGGCACAGAAGTTTAAAATGTGTTCTTAATAAAAAAAAATAAACACATTTTCCCATCTCCTGTTCAGTCATGTTATTTTCTGTGCCTGTTTCATCCAGAGGCATTGATCATTTTTCAAACAGTGTGGCATGATAAAAATGGATCCATATCTCTGGTAGGCATTTGTTTACATTATTTTTAACAAATCCTTTCATTTATAGAGTCGTTTACAAAATCTGACATAGAGCTTGCTGTTCTCCTGCTCATACTTTTTTTTTTTTTTACTTTTCCCCACCCTCTTCTTACTGCAGTCCTGCCTCTACTTCTCAAACCAGTATGAAATACCACCATTTTGAACGTGCAGAGGCAAAGAATTGACTTCCCTCACCTAGGTCCACTCCTGGATGTAGTCAGTCTCTGTGCTGCTGTGCTGTATTGTAGTTTACATGTTAGTGACGCAGAGATTTGTTTTCACCCTGGCCATATTTCAGTTTATTGATGTTTACATGCTGGAAGTGACTACCGCAGATGCCTGAGGCCCAAGCACTGTCTCACTTCATCTTTACATAAGTCAAGGGATGTTTTTCTTCCAGGAAAATACCTTGGTGGTTTGTTTTACTAAAGAGCATCAGATATGCTCCTCTTTATTTTGACTGGTTTATGGCTATCAATTAAGACTAATTGTTGGGAATATCTATGGACTATCTATTGCTATGACTTGTCATCAATGTTCTTTTTGCTTTTATTGGCTTGTAGTTATGGCTGTCATCTGCACTTCTACTGATACCCTTATCTTACTGTATTTCGATTTTTCAGATTTCACCATGCCACTGAGTTAATTTTGAAATCACAGTTGGAGATGTGTGTGTGTGTGTGTGTGTGTGTGTGTGTGTGTGTGTGTGTGTGTGTGTGCGTGTGTGATGCTAGTGAGGTTTAAAAAAGTAATAAATGTAAGTTGTGCTTAAAATAGGCTTAGCTTGATCAGTTCTGGATAGCATTCAAGAACAATCATTCAACTCACGTAATTTTTCAAATATGTAAGCAAATCAAATTTTCAACACAGGGCAGCACACAGAAAACAATACTGAAGCAGCAAGCTAGTCCTTGTACCCTGCAGTGCAGCAATACAGGTTTTATGGGTATTGTTTACTGCTGAATTTTATATTTTTTCATCATATTAGTACAGAAATGAAAGTATTAATCAACAGACTTTGTCCATGATGACATTGGATGGAGTGAGATTTTTCCATTTCTTTTTCTTCACCTTTACCCTCAGCCACTTCTACTCAGGCTGAAGCCCAAGACTTCCTAAAAATAGCACAGGAATTCATGCCCTTCATGAAATCCAGGGAGCCTCCTACACTGCTGCTTCTGAAGCCTCCTCATCTAAAACAATCAGGGAGGTGGTCTTTCAGGAAGATTCAGCTTTCTCAAGCTCAGTAGGTGAGGAGGAGTTGTCCTTTTCTGGGCACCTTCCATCACAAAGTTATCCAGATTCAGACTGGGATGACATTCCCACTTCTGCCCCTACCCCTACCTGAGAACGTCTCTCTTGGGGATACCTTTCATAGAATGAAGGAGGCTTTCAATATGGAAAGCAAACAGTTCTCACAAACTCAGACCCATTATAGGGAATTTTTGCCTTCCTTCAGGCCACTGTCTATCCCTCCTACACACATGGCCCTGGATAATGTCTTTGAAGACATTGCTTTACATCTGGATTTTTTACTACCTATTCCTAGGAAGCCTGACAGGTTTTGCAGAGTGCTTGAATCTCACAAGTGCCTTTACAAAAATGTCAAAGATGACCTCCCCCAGTAGTGTCTACTGAATCCACAAAAGGTATATCTAAGGAGCCAAACAGGCATCCCCTATCCAATGAAATGTAAAGTAGACTGTTAGACAAATTTGGGAAAAAAAGCTAATAACCCTGCCACTATTGCCATGAGGGCATTGAATTGCCTGTTCCATATGCTAAAGTACCTTGAATTGTTACAGGACAAAATTCTATCTAAAATGGACTCTATTGCAGATACAACCTTATCAATGAAAATTCATTAGACAGTGACAGCAGTTTTACAATTCTCCAGCACCCCCTAAAGTGTGGCTATGATGCCTTGGATGCATTGTGCAGAGCTACTGCTATAGGTTCTGTCATCCTCAGACATGCATGACTCTAGACCCATCCCCTGTCAGATCAAGGTAATGATGCCCCAGTGGACAAAGAATTCTCTTTTGGACCTCCAGCCAAATAGGTTTTCGAGAAGCTGGATAAGAAAGGAAAGCAAATAAGACTGTGAAGGAATTTTATCTGTCTCTGACACCAAGGTATAGTAGGAATTACCCCTTAAAACTTTAGCCTTTTCCCTCTAGATAAGAGGAGGTCTCCCTGTGGCAAGAGACTCCAACTATTAGGAGGTGTCAACCAGAACAATCCCACAAAACGGGGAGTTCCAAAGAGCCCACTCAACACTGAGACCAGATGTGACTATTTTCAACTCCAGGTCCCAATAACTCTATACACCCTCACTCTAAACCTCTGGTTGGAAGAATCAGACAAGACCATCACCACAGACAGTTCAGGCAGGGGGACTCACTTCGGTTCCTTGGAAGCATAGGGCATCCCGGCACCACAGCAAGGAAAACTGCACATCAGCCACAAGGAACTACTAGCAATTTACCTGTCCATAAAGGTCTTTCAGCAGAATTTAAGCCCAGGGACCTTGCAGACTTGGACAGACAACAGCACAGTGATATAATAAACAAACTGGGGGATACCCTGTCCTACTCTGTGTGCAGCCTCACAAGGAAGATTTGGATGTTAGATCAAGAACTAGGGATAACTCTCATAGCATCTTATATTCTGGGCCAGAACAATACCAGATTCTCTAAGCAAGGATCTTCTAGAACCTAATGAATGGTGCTGAAGAGAGAGGTGTTCCTGCATCTAAATCTCCAGAGTGTGTATGTGGCAGGGGGGTCCCTTCAATAGACCTGTTCGCCTCTCACCAGAACAGACAACTACAAATGATGTGCTCCAGAAGTCAACAGATGGGGAGTTGGAAAATAGATGCTTTCTATTTCAAATGGACAAACATGTTCCTGTATGCATTCCTGCCCTTACCTCTGATTCCCAGGTACTGATAAAAATCAGGGCAGACAGATCCATCATGATCCTAGTGCCCCCTTCTTGCTGAGACAACACCAGGTCTCCCTTCTCTTAACTCTCAGTGATGGGAGATTCCACACCCTACAGCAGGTCCCAAAGAGGTGCTTTCCATTCTAAAGGAGGCAAGGATACCCAATATCAGGAAATCATACCTGACAAAATGGAACTGATTTTTCATCTGGTGCCACAACAAGAACACCGACCCTGCTCAGGCAGACATCAACTCAGTCTTGGAGTACCTTACAGGCTTGTTTAGACAAGGACTTTTCTACCCCAGCATTAAAGTACATGCATGTGCCATCTCAGCTTGTCTGCACTGTTCTCCATCTGTCTTCTTACACTCCCACATGAAATTTTTCTTAAAAGGGGTCATTCACTTAAGACTCTCCAGAAGGAATCCTGTTCCCGCCTGAGATCTAAATTGTATGCTAGAGATACTCACCTTGACCCCCTTTGAACCAGCTGCCACTGAGTCTCTAAAGATGCTCACTTGGAGGACCACTTTCCTTATAGTGGTCACATCAGCAAGGAGGCTCTCAGAGCTACAATCTCTCATGTGTAAAGAGACTTTCACTGTCTTTCACAGGGATAGGGCAACCCTCAGAAAAAAAAAACATTTTTTATGCCTACAGAGCTTACTTTAAACCAGGCTATCCACCTGCCAGTCTTCTTCCAAAATCCACAGCACAGGGCAGAACAAGTCCTTCATCCCCTGTATGTGCACATGCTGAACAGGTACTATTTAAACAGGACAAACTCACTAACATAGAAGAGTAATTACTGGTGGCTTTTGCCTGTCTCCAAACAAGCCATTTCCAAATGGATAGCCAACTGTGTTAAGTTCTGTTACTCCAACCATGGAAAAATTCTACTTCAGCATATTAAAGCCCACTCCACCAAACATGGGGGAAACTATCACTGCTTTCCTAAAAGGAGTCCCTACCCAGGTCATCCTAGAGGAAGCTTCATGGAACTCGGTGTACACCTTTACAAAACACTATAGTTTAGGCAATGTCTCCAGGGTAAGAGCATGTTTCAGTGGTGCCTTCCTGCATAGTCTTATTCCTAGAAGACCCACCACCCAGCTTTTAGCTTTGGGAGTCCTTCCAAGAATCAGTACTGCAACATGACTATGAAGAACACAGTACAAGTGGGTCCCGCTTACCATAATTGTAGATGTTCAAGTAGATCAGTGTTGCAGTCCATACTCCCACCCTCCAACACCTCTATCTACTGGCCACTTGTCTCCCCCTTGATGGGTGCAAGGGGTAGGGGAGTTCACTGCAGATAGTCTGCTTATCTCAATCACTCCCTCTCTTCACTCTATCATCTTCCTTTTTCTCACTTACATTCAGGCAACTGAGGAGATCTTGCTGTCCTCAGGCATCAGACTGCTTGTTCACTGCTTTGAAAGATCTGAAGATGATACAGGCAGACACCCTTCTTGTACCCTGACATCCATATGTTGGTCTTTGGATGTCCATCAGATGTGCACAATGCAAAAGCTCTGGAAAGCAGGCTAGTTACAGTTTTCTGCATGGCAGGAAGAACCCAAGAATCAGTACTGCAGCATTGATTTACTCTAACATCTATACTTATGGTAAGACACAACTGTACTTTCTTTTGGTTGCTCTCTGTCCCCTGTATGCTTGTTATGCTTCACACCTGACTCCCTGTTTACTTTTTCACTTTTCATTGTGGGATGGTCCTGTACTGTCTCCTTCAGCACCATCTTACTGATATTTTCAGCATATTTCTGTTCTGTCTCTTGTTGATATTATCTTACTCATCTTTGTTGTTAATACTCTGTCTTTTTCCTGTTAAATTTTATTAGTGCTCTCCATCTTTTTCCTGTTAGCTTTTAACACTGTGTTTGCTATTGTTGTTTCCTAATCTATTAGAACATTTTACTTTCCTTTTTCTGATCCTGACCGTTTCCACACTGGACATGTTTTGATCCCACTCACTTTCCTTCGTTCATCTATCTTACCGTATCCCTCCATTCCCACCCACCCCTGACATTACGTCCTTTATACTGGTCTTTCTTCTCCCATCTCCCATTCTAAATACTCCTCCCAGTTTCACCAGCTTCACACCCATTTTTAATTTAATCACTCACCTACTACCTATCACCCCTCCTATCTTCAGAAACTTAACATCAGCTGCACACACCTAGCATTATCAGTGCCCTTACTTAAATTCTGCTCCTTAGTACCTCTGAAGTTCTTCAAACATCACTGTTACTCCTCTTTCACATAACTGCATAGCTAGAACTATTTCATTATAAGCTGTATTCACATTTTTGGGGGCTTTCCTCCAAGTTTCATCTCAATGATTTATTTCTCCAGGACATTCCTCACAACTGTCTCTTCCTCTGTTAGGTTCACAGGTAAGTATTTGGCTAACTGCCCTTGCAGGTCATTTTAAGCCTAGCCACTTTCCATTCAAAGCTGAGAATCAAACCTTGTACCTTATGTCTGTGAGGTAAACGCTTTAACCATTATGCCAACTACTAATGCCTGCTTAAATCTAATGCTTAAAACTAATTGACTCTTCCCATCACAAAATACCATTTCTAACTCACAGCCATCTAATACCCCAGCTAAATTCTACATCTTATCTTCACCCCTTGCATAATTTATATTAAGTGAAGGCAATACTTACTTCAAAACTACTTTTGTAAAATTATTTAACCACCAGCCCAATAAAAAAGACCCTCACTAAACTGTATTATTTCCTTATCAAAGTGCTACAAGTAGGCAGTATTCAACAAAATCCAGTCCCAACACTACATGCAAAACATTACCACAATTCACAATACACTAAGCTGGCAATTGCCCAGCCAACAAAATCCCCAGGGTAGCCCTATTAACCCTTATAACAATGACCAAAATTGTCTAAATATTTGCCTACTTCAGCATTAACAACATAAATAATAGATGTCATCCCTTGAAGCATGGATTTGTGACTTAAAACTACACATGCCGAGAATAACATAAATCTGACTAAAGCCCAGCCATTTTGCTTCCCAATCCATTTACTTTATCATAAGTACTTACTAGGCTATTGATCTGTGAGGATCTTAAGAAGCCTAGCCCTGAATTCCAATGGCAATTATCAGCCCTTATATTTTGCAATATTATTCACCAAAGGCTGGCAGCTCAAGTATATCTTGGTTATTTATATGCTTTCTCTATCCATTAGGGCCATCAAGCTAAACTAGGTGTGAATTTGTGGTTACCCTTCCATTCATCCAAGTTCTGTTTGAATAGAGTAAGACAAGTGCATTGCTTTATGTGGAGGGGAAGCCATTTCCATAGAACTACCTGTCCAGCATGTTCTGATAATCTTACAAAGGAGACTGACTTCCCCTGAGCAGGTGTTTCTGATACCATTGGACTTTCGAATGTGTACTATGTCTAATAGAACAGGATCTGCACATGAGGCAAAGCTCGCCTCTCAGTAGCCTGTATAAGTCCGAGAAGAGGCATTGAGATGGTGTGCATGGCCTTTACAATTTGGGCCCCTGATTTTTTAGTGAGGAATTGTTAGTCATTCCAGCTGTGAAATGTATTTGGACTGGTACACATTGAAAGAGAAATTGAACTCGCTGATCAGCCTACTGAGTGAGTATAGAGAAACAATGACATTGCTGGATCTGGATGTCATACCCTCCAATATAAGCTCTGTGATAAAAAAGGACTTCTTTACAATAGTAACTATAATACAATAGCTCCTATACCTTCTGCCTAGATAATAAACAGAGTCATAGACAAAGTGGCAGGATAGCAAACTTATTATGAAGAATCTATCAGCCACTATCAAAAATGTAAGCCTTAATTCAAGTGCAGCAAACCAAAAACATAATTGGATATCAATGCACCTTGCACTTGGTTGTCATAGCAACCCACATTTGTGCATAACTTGCATGCTTCCATCCTCAGTAACCATATTACAACTAATACAGGGCATATATGTTAATGGGGTACCACGTAACATAATATTAATAGGCAACTTTAATCTTAATGCTGAAACTGCTTCCAACCATCCTCTTAATAAAATGCTTCTATTCTACAGTTTGGAACAACTAGTGAAAGAATCTACATGACCCTATCGACTGACAAGCAATAACTATATTATTGGCCTAATTCTAACCCACTTAAATGTAAAATGCAAAGAAGTCCGTATATTACCTAATACTCAAAGCAATCAATACCCAATTCTTTTCTTCTTGGTCAATTAAAACAGTAAAATAACCACCTTGTATCATCTCCACTTGACCATTCCCAGAAACTAAACAGCAACTTCTAAATGAAAACGTATAAGCCATTGATGTTCACTATCTACAATGGCACAGATCCAAACATAGCGTTTGCCCATTTCTTGGAAATTTTATACCAAACTCAAGACTCCACCTCCCAATTGTTAGAAGGAGGTTAAGGGGATAGAAATGCCTTTGACTTTTACAGCAACTAAAATAACTACTTAAACTCAGGGCTTCAAGCTGGAATGAATGAAAACAGCAACTCTCAAACAATCAGTTACATAAAAGATACAGCCATCTCAAGAAAAAGGCCACAATTAATACCAGTGCAACAAAGGCCTCCTTTCTTAGAGACATACTAACCATAGTAGTCTCCAGCCGAAAAATGCAAGCTCCTTTCCTAGCAGCACCTCTCACTCATATGTCCAAGATCTCCTTAACTTCTTTTTTACTCACAACCTTCCTCTCACAGCCTTCCTTTTCTCAAGAAAGCATACATCAAGTACTACAAACCTATAGCGACGTGTGTCCTATAAACAAAATCTTTGAAAAATGTATATGTAAACAACTCTGGAATCAGAAAAGCACATATGGACTTCTTTGTGGTAAGCAGCATGGCTTCAGAAATTTTCAATACCATGACATTATACACAGCCACTGACACCATTTATAACAATATAAGTGATTCAAAACTAATAGGGAGTCTATTCATTGATATGACATGGCTCCCTATTGAAATGTCAGCACTTGAAATGCTGAGTTCCGACAAGCCAGAAACCCCCCTGAAACTACAGGAGAAGAGCCCCCCCAACCAAACTTATATGTATGCCAACTTTGAGATTGTCATACTTTGGAGAAAAGACTGTTCCAAGAAGTGACTATCTCTGACATAGTATATGTAACTCTGTTTTTCGGTCACTCAATCTCTGTGTTTGGAGCATTTAAAACAGTAAATCATAATTTGCTCCTCTACAAGCTTAGCAAATTCAATTTTGGCCTAAATACAATAAGATGGTTTCATATCTGTCTCCAAAATACAACATTCCAAGTACATGTAGGAACCTGCTTTTTGGGTGAAGGCTTTGTTGACATAGGAGTCCCACAGGGGTCTGTCCTTGGACCACTGTTATTTTTCCTGTTCATCAATAATATATCCACTGACCTGCCTTACCTCAACTTGGGACTTTATGGAGATGATATCTTACTGTTTGAATAATGTAATTGCACCTGACCCAACAAAATCTACAATCCGGCTTTACTGATTTATGCCACTGGACAAGTAAAAATATGTTCCTAATCAATTCCCTGAAGTCTAACATCATGACATTTGGCACCCCACAAAACTCCCTAAATCCCCAAATCTATTACTGATACATACAGCAAACCACTGCCACTAATAACACAGCAGAAGTACACAGGGATTACCTTGGATGCTACTCTTTCATTGGCTAATTATACTGGCAATATTATCAGCAAAACACTCCACCAAATAAAATTATGCTATACAGTCTCACACCTCTTCACCTTTACAGCTTTCAATACCTTAGCTAAAAATTTACTTATCCCTAAAAATTCAATGTTCGCTCCCTCTTGTAACCTTACATTTCAGCTCAAACACAAGTAAAATACAAACTACTATAAACAAAACCTGCAGATTTCTCAACTTGCAGAACCTCAAACTCATCACTTCTGCAGAAGTAACTGGCCACCCGTAAATGACAGACACATTTCTATTTAGCTGTCAAATGCACAAGCTGTTGAAAATGGGACACTGCTCCCCCCAAAAAAAACAAAATTACAATTTAAGCAGACTAACTACATATTGAGAGACAGCCAAGAAGATAGCATTACCCTCATTAGATGTTTTAAATCTCCATAGGAGAGCTTTCTCTAGGTGAGGCCCAACTGTTTGGAATCAGCTACCCACAGAAGTGAAGCAGCAAGAGTCACGTGATTTATTTAGAAACAAATGGGACACTGAATGCTCTTACTTCTGTAACAATGGCTAGTCCTTGTAGCTCAAGCTGTATTTACATCTTTCTTGCAGAGACGTACGTACTTTTAGCAAATGACCACTGATTAAATGTATACCTTAATCATACATGTTATGTGCATTTATAATTGTAAATAACATAAAAATGTGTGGTTTGTGCTTTGTTCTGTGTATAATTTTTTGTGTGTCATGCACCATGGTGTCCGGGTCATGGATGAAAAGGGTCTGTGAGCTTAGTCCACTTAACCTGGTTATCAAACTGATATAAACAAATAAACACAAATAAATAAAGTAAAACCTGGATAAGTTTAAAATGCTTGGCACAAATGCCCAGAATGCTTCCTTAGGAAGTTCATATGTTTGACAATGATGCTTATGACCTATTGGACTTTAAGAATTTTGATTGCCATAACTCAGTGTTGCTATTTTTTGCATCCCATTTACACACACATACACACACACACACACACACACACACACACACACACACACACACACACACACACACACACACACATATTTATATCTGTATCTCCATCTACATGTGTGTGTGTGTGTGTGTGTGTGTGAATTTATAGAGATAAATAACAGATCTACTGTAGTTAGTCTAAATTTTAGTAGACTGGAAACCATTGATCGCAAAAGGTTGAAATTCTCCCATCAAAACCCCAACCCACATGCTCAGAGGTACAATTTTGGACAATGTAAAAGAAAAAAAACCTGTCATTTGCAGGGGACAAGCCATCCTGCTTCCCCTCACACCTCTGGGAACATACACTACTGGGGAAAGGGCATATCCCCAACCCATGTACTGTAGCAATCTCATCCATCTGCTTTGACAACTAAATTGTGTCAACTTTCAGCAGTAATGATTGATATTTTGGATCTCATTATATATATATATATAGCTGTCTATCTAATCTATCTATATATATGTAAGTGTACTTTTAAAAAAAGAAACACCCACACTTCATTTTAATATATAAGAAAAAAACTTCTACAACCTATTGTGCATGCACTTAGGCATAACTTCAGAACATGCGCATTTTAAAAGGCTGTGCTTCTACAACCCCTGTTAATTATATATACTAACTCCAAGATTGCACAATACTGGTGAAAGGGCATATACCCCAACCCCAGGGATTGTGTGGCACACCAGTCAACCATCTACTGTCTAAAGTATGTCAAGAAAACAGATGTTGATTTTAGACTATCAACTAGATTAAATATTCATGTGTGTGTGTGTGTGTGTGTGTGTGTGTGTGTGTGTGTGTGTGTGTGTGTGTATAAATATATTCACAGTGAACTGATAGAAGGAAGGACACTGAGGAAACTCGGAGCTATAATATATAACATTAAGTATCCTGTTTTTTGTTTATTTTGTTCGTTATTTCTTTGTTATTTATAGCACTTTGTGTACTGTGTATTTTTCTAGCTAGTTTCACTGTGTGTGAGGTATTAACTGGAAATTGTCCACTTTTATTAAGCATCTGTTGGGTTGTTTGTTTCTGATAACTGGTTACAGTAAACTCTTTTTTTCTAGAGGCTCCTTTAGCTGTTTAAAACTTTCATTTAAAGGCTCACTGCTGCTTTTCAGCTGTGAAACATTTCTGCAGTTTGTTCTAAGTAGTGGGGATATTTGTAGCATTTCTATATTCAGGCTTGTATTTGGGCCTAGTGTTTGTGGAGGCTGTGTGTCTGAGCACATATTCAGAGACATTGGTTTGGCCAAAGCCATCATGTATTTCTGTGAGAGAGAATTGTTTGAGGTCATTGGCTGACTGAGGTCACCTAGACTACAGCTTAGACTAAGCACCTCATTGGTTCTTTTGAGATTTCTTTCTTAAAAGCTGTCTCAGGTTTCAACTTTCTGTTACCTAAGAAGTTCAGTTGTGAATGCTCTGCCATTTCACAGTGAACTGATCGAAGGAAGGACACTGAGGGAACTCGGAGCTATAATATATAACATTAAGTATCCTGTTTTTTGTTTATTTTGTTCTTTATTTCTTTGTTATTTATAGCACTTTATGTACTGTGTATTTTTCTAGCTAGTTTCACTGTGTGTGAGGTATTAACTGGAAATTGTCCACTTTTATTAAGCATCTGTTGGGTTGTTTGTTTCTGATAACTTGTTGCAGTTAAACTGTTTTTTCTAGAGGCTCCTTTAGCTGTTTAAAACCTTCATTTAAAGGCTCACTGCTTCTTTTCAGCTGTGAAACATTTCTGCAGTTTGTTTCCCACCCTCCCTGCTGGTATAGTGTTTTTATAGTCGGTGGCTTTGCAGTTGCCCGCCCCTAGTTTAAATTTGATCTGGGACCCTCCTCCCAGTCTAGTGTCATTACCTCATTCTACCCAGTACAGGGAGAACATTTGAGAAGGCCAATCAGCTTAGTTTCGGCTACTCCTTTCTCTCTTTCCTTTCTCTCTTTCCACTAAAAAAAAAAAAAAAAAAAAAAAAAAAAAAAAAATGTATCTGCTTTTGCTGTATTTGTGTTTTTTCCTACTTTATTTTTCTTTTGCGTCATCTTAAAAGTACTCAATTGTATTTATTACTGCCTGGTGTAACTTATTCTAAGCCTTTTAGTTTAAGCACTTGGGCTTTAGACCAGTTGTTTTACATTAGGAAGGTTTGTGGGCTGCACTGTGGTGGCAGGACAGGTAGCTTACATCCTTCTAAGTTGGGAAATGCTCATTGAGGGCTCAGTGTCTGTTATTCTAAAAGTGTATTAGTTCTGGTTTAAGCACTTGGGCTTCAGGCCAGTTATTTTACATTAAGAAGGTTCATGGTCTGCACTCTTGTGGGAGAAGAGGCTGGACTCTGCCCTTCTGAGCTGGGAATTTCTGGTTAAAGGCTTATAGTGCCTGCATATTTGAACTATTTCTTACTGTAATTGGTACACCTTGTTTGTTGTAGCATAGACTAGATCCAGGCCTGCTGAATCTAGTTTTGTTTGTATGCTTGTTATTTCCCTGAAAAGCTAATTCCACCTAAAACGCGGCTTTTCAGCGCTTCTGTGGATCCCTAGTGATATCTGCATTGCTTACTGTACTTATTTCCTTGTTTCACTTGAAAGAAAGTTACTGTTTGTCATTTTTGCATTTAAGTTACCTGGCACTTGCTCACTAAAGCAATTATATAAGTCAGCACTAAAAAATTAAAAGCACTACACCCTCACAAACTCCCCCTGGAGTACCTTGCCCCCATTGGCCATTTCTTTCAATTATAAAGAAATTCCCAATACTATTCTAGTATGTCCAAAGGTCAGTTGTCAATCTCCTCTCCAGTCCAGCTGGTGAATCTGGGAATCTTGAGGCAATGTTACAACTGCCTCATGTACACAGACAACCCTCTCCTCCTCCCAACAAATTCCAACACATGTGAGAGATGCAACCATATAGCTAAGCTCTCTCAACTCAGTACTGGCGTTACCAGTCAGGAGGAGAAGGAAACCACACTCACTAAAATTCCAGTCTCACATAGACCTACCACAACAGCAAATCAAACACATAAATACACAAAAACATACTTGGAGGCTCTAAATAAAAATCTGCCTAAGCAGCAGAGACCTCCAAAGCAGACACCCAAGCAACCGCTACCCCAAAACAAAACACGTGCAACACATAGCTCACAAAGCCAGTGTGTCAAACAGTCACAGCCCTTAAGGCTAAACAACACACCTGATACACTTGTAATAGGTGACTCTATCATCAGGCACACTGACGTCCCACTCACCAGGCTGAACAAGGAGAAGGTCACGGTGAGCTGCCTGTCGGCACCACATAACACAAGCACTCAGGTCACTCCAAGGCAAGTACAAATATGACTCAGACATTGTCCATGTTGATGTGAATGACCTGAGACATACCTCCCTGGACTACATGAAAAGAGACATAGAGGAGCTCTCTGAGCATGTAGCCCAGGCCGGTATGACCCTGACCTTGAGTAGCATCTTAACCTCACCAATAATGATGCCACAGTATGAAGACAAGATTATCAATTTCAACAATTGGCTTAAGTATTGGTGTCATTCAAAGGGGATCCAATGCCTGTCAGCCTGGGATGACATGCTCGACAAGCCACGATGCTTCGCTAGGAATGGCTTGCACCTGTCACCTCTGGGCTTTCGGATATTGGCAAAGGCTCTTGCTACCCCCATAGTGCCTTTTTTAGGCAAGGCTCAAAAGACAAACCCACCTCCATAGGTATCACAAGGGATAAGAAACTAAGAGTAATGCTACTCAATGCCAGAAGTCTAAACCTCAAGATGCACACCCTCAAAACTCTCCTTAGCATGGAGAACATCGATATCTGTGCAGTAACAGAAACCTGGTTCAAGGCTCTCGAGAGCACCCCAGCACTACCAGGTTATACCTCATACCATGCTTTTCGGCCCCAAAATTTGGACCGAACCACAAAAGGAGGGGGAGTATCAATATTCGTCAAAGATACCCACACCTCCAGGTTGGTGGCACAGCACGAAGCATCAGAGACTATCCATGTGCAACTAACAGTGGGTAAAACTGCCTTCCAGTTTATAGCCTGCTACAGACCACCCTTTCCAAACCCAGGAACCCCACTCGGCCTTCCTGAGAACACTGGAAAATATGAAGGTCTCTCCAAACACCATTATATTGGGTGACTTCAACTACCCAACCATAGACTGGGAGCATTACTCTAGCTCCAACACCCTAGCCCAAAGGTTCCTAGAATTTATAAACTCAAATGCTATGGAACAAATTGTTACCACTCCCACAAGAGGGGAAAACATACTGGACCTGATCATCACCAACATGGGGACTCTATGCTCCAGACCAGAAGTGTATCCCTCACTGGTAAGATCAGACCATAAACTAATCTCACTGGATATTCACATCCTGACCCCACCCCATGCCCAGAAAACCACAGTGAAAAACTTCTCTAAAGCAAATTTCACACTCCTCAAAACCGAGGTGGAATCCTTCAAAGCCCCGGGCCTGTGGATAATACGGCCCAGACCGCAAAATCCTTTATAAACGCATTCTATGAACACCTTCAGGAATGCATGGATCATGCAATCCCAAATAAAACCAAGACCCAATCCTCCAAAGGCAGGCGTCCTGTCTGGTGGACCCCAGCCATAAACAAACTATACAATAGAAGGAGGAAGCTAATACATGATAGAGCAAAATCCCAAAAGGGAAGGCATCTCTGATCAGAATTAGCAAAAAAACTACGGGCACTCATAAAATCGTCTAAGGCCAGCTTCGAGAGAAAAATTGCACAGGACACTAAGGATAATCACAAGGCTTTCTTTAGTTATGTTAGGAACCTGGGTGGGAATTCCCAGATATGCTCAGAATTAGTCCAAAATGACAAAAAATACACCGAACCCACAGACATTGCCAACATCCTAGCTGACAGGTTAAGCACAAACTTCTCCCCCCCTCCCCACCAAAAGGGCTAATATCTATCCCAGCAGAGTGCTGCCCCCCTGACATCTCAGATGCTCAGGTAAGAGCTGCCCTCTCCAAAGCAAGAAACACAGCATCAATGGGATCAGACGGTGTCCCGGGCTGCATCCTACATAAACTCCAAGAAGAGCTAAACCCAAACCTAAAACTACTGTTCAATCTCAGCCTTACTACAGGATATGTACCCAAAGAGTGGCGTACAGCAACAGTGGTCCCTCTCCACAAAGGTGGTGCCTCAACGGATCCTGGAAACTATCGCCTCATAAGTCTCACTAGCTTGGTCTGCAAAGCTATGGAAAGGATCATCATGGACCTTATAAATAAAGATATTGGGGACCTACAGACACTGGATCCTACCCAGTTCGGCTTTGTTAAGGGCAGATCCTGCCTCTTAAACTTGGTCGATTTCTTTGAAACAGTCACCAAGGCCATTGACAAGGGGAAGGTGGTCCACACAGCCTACCTGGACCTCGCCAAAGCCTTTAATACAATACCCCACTCGGGCATTATAGATAAGCTCACCAGCTTAAAAATAAACCCCTATGTCACTAGATGGGTTGTAAACTGGCTCAAGGGCAGAACCCACATGGTTAGAATAGCTGGAGCCATGTCAGACTCCAAACCAGTTACAAGTGGCGTCCCACAAAGCTCAGTCCTGGGACCTCTCTTGTTCGGTATATATTTCTCGGAGGTACAGGCCAACATGGAAGGACTGTGGCTGACCAAGTTCGCAGATGACTGCAAACTGGGAGCCATAATAGACTCTCCAGCCGACACAAGCATCCTCCAAAAGGGCCACATAGAAACAGACAACTGGTGCCAGAGCCATGGCCTCAAGCTAAATGCCAAAAAGTGTATAGTCATCCCCTTTGGCAAAAACAAAGTGCCCACAAATTACCACATAGGTGGTAATCCATTAAGTACAGAAGAAGTAATTAGGGACCTGGGGACCCAAGTTGATAGCAATCTCTCATTTGACAACTACATGGCCAAAGTGGTTAGAAAAACAGTTTATATAGCCCACCTAATCATGAAGGGATTCACATCTAGATCAGGGGAGGTCATCGTGCCTCTTTACTCATCCCTCATCAGGCCCATAATTGAGTACAATGCCCCTTTTGGGATGTACCTTACCAGACACCTGCAGCAACTGGAAAGACCCCAAAAGTACCTCACCAAGAGGATCAAGGGGCTCAAACAGATGCCGTATGCTGCCCGGTTAAAGAAACTCCAGCTCTACTCAGTGGCATGCCGCCTGCTCAGAGGCGATCTGTGCCTGACGTATAAAGCCATGTCCAACCCGGAATTAATGGACATGCTGCACCTCAGAAAATCCAAATCCCATCGAGCTACGCGCTTAAGGGACTTGAACCTCAGCACTGAAATAAATAGGACATGCTGGAGGGACAGATTCATAACCCAGAGGCTCCCTTCACTCTGGAATAAAATCCCAGTCCAGGTTAGGCAGAGTCCCTCATTGACTCTCTTCAGGAGGAATCTTGATGAGTGGATGGGAGATCGTAGGTTTACCCCGGGTATCACTTCTGTGTCACTGTTAGACAGAGGCACAGTATACTAACCTTGAAAATTAATTTAAATGGGTGGCGAAAGCCATACACACTCTGGCTAGGCTTATAAATGCCCTAGGGCAGATAGCCTAGTACAAACCTATGAACCTATGTTATTCCATCGTGTTGAAAAGCTTTTGATGTTGTATAATGACTCTTTCACACATTTTTGCATTACTTTTATTTATTTTTATTAAGTTCCTTGAGCTATTATTAGCTCCCCTAGCAGGGTGTTCCAGGCATAGATTTTTAGTTATTACCAGGTAAGATTTTGCCTTATATATACACCAAAAAGTCACATCTAAGTAACTTAAAACAGAATACGATAGTTACTGAATTCTTTCCGAGTAGTTCAGTTTTTTTATCATTTTTTTTTCATTTTTCTGGTAAAAATATTTACCTTTTTCGTGTTTTTTCAGATAGTGTATTTAAAGGTTATAAAATACAAAGCTGTTTTCATGACTATAAGATCAGTGAAGTATGAAGCAGCTTAGTTACTGGCCAAGTTAGAAGCCACTTAGCTGAAACATTTGATGTCTTTAAGGGGTTGTTTTCATATATTCCTTGGGCCTTCATTACAGGAGATTTAAGGTATCACACAGTAAAAACTCTAGCTTGGCTAGGTTTTTCTTGCAGCTTTTACCAAATGGTTTGTCTGTTTGACTTTTTCACCCTCTGGTTTGGATGTTAGTTGAAGTATTTTGCAAGCACCTTAATCTTTATGGGCATCAGCTGGGTTTAAAGACCCTATATTTCTGAAGTATAGTAAAATTATCCATTTCTGTTGTGCTGACAGTCATTAAAAAAGGTCAAAACATGCATGTCCTTGGCTAGTAGTGTTTGGCTTTATTGGCCTGAGTGAAACCATAAAGACTTAGGAAGTAAAAAAAAAAAAAAAATCATGGACATTCAGAAGCTGTGATGTTTTGTGTGTGGTTTTGCTGTGATGTTTTGTGTGTGGTTTTGCTGTGATGTTTTGTGTATGGTTTTGCTGTGATGTTTTTTTGTGTGTGGTTTTGCTGTGATGTTTTGTGTAAGGTTTTGTTGTGATGTTTTGACAAAATAGAAGAGAAGATATTAAGCACAGTGGTAATTTGTCTTTTGTGAGAAATGATGAGTATGATCTTACACATCCCATGTTTATAGAATATCATGTATATATAATAACATGAATCATTAAATTAAATTACTTGCTAAGTGGTATCAGGTGGGTATTTAGATAGTTAAATATATGTTTAAGTACTGAAGTCTTGTTTGTAGACAAAGTATTGTTAGGTATGAAGAAAGAGAGAGAGGACACTGCTGTAGAGAGCTGCAGAACAAAATCAGGCTGTGAAGCAGTTACTGCATGTTGGATGGAAGGATGTGTAAGATCACAATGGGAATTATAAAGTCTTCTAGAGGTGGGGCATGGAAAAAATGGGAGACTAGATTCCATCATACATGTCAACTTTGCTCAAGAATTCTTAGTAAAACCCAACATAATGGCAAAGGCCCCAAATCAGGAATAGCTTTTAAATATTATTCTAATTCACTTAAACAGTTACTAGCACAAGAAGTTTTGCATCAGTATACATTTTCTGAACAATAAAAAGTATAAAACTAATGGCTGGCTTTGTCAACTGTCTGTAGTCCTCAGTGATTTACCAGAAAATTAAACATTTTACAATGGACAGGGCAAAATATGAGGCAAGATCAGGGACAGCTGAGAAGCATGGATTCCATTTCTCTCCCCACAAGGTCAGAAAACAGATTCCATGTGAGGCAAGAAAAGAACTACCAGAAAGTCATGGAAGGCAACTATACATAATTCTGGTAGACTGCAGTGAAAAGATGTTAGATGTGAGTGGCCACTAGAGAGATAATTTAGCAACACTTTTATGTATAAGCTAAATCATAATATAACAAGGAAAATGCTGAATAAAATGCAATATCCCAGTATAACACCAGCAACTCTTCATCTAAACCTGTGGTGTTTATACCCAGATCATACAAGGATAATGAGACAGAAGAAATTAAATTATTATTTATTATTATTCCTTAACTGGGTAGGTTGGTTGGTCTGTTGACCTTTTTCAGTCACATCCAGAGCAATAATCGTTTGTCATACAGCTGTATGTAAAAAAAATTAAATATTTTGAAAAGATAATCTGGAAGGAAGTACAGTGAGTTTAAAGGAACTCACTATATTTGCATACAGACTGTAACATTACTTTTAGGTAAATGTGATATTTCATATCATTATGAAACATGTAATTTTGTAAACTAATGAGGTTGCTAGCCATACCATTGTGGCAAAAGATTGCCTACACACCCATGTTACGATTTTAATTACGCTATGGATAAAAAATTTTAACAGCTAAAACGTTGAGACCACAGAGCAGTCATGGGGCAGGGAAAATAAACTATAAGTAACACGTTTATTCATAAGAGGTATATAACATAGGCATCGAAACAAGGAAAAAAGGCACGCTAACTGGCTGTGGTTTCCTTAAAGTCATTATCCATGAACCAGTAGGAAAGGCTTATACCTCCTTTCCTTGCAACACCTGTAAAATAAGAATTCAAGGGTGTCAAATTTGTATTGTGAATGTGCTTCTGATTGTCTTACAACAGATTATCTGCACAATCATAATGCTCGTTACATATATATGCCTGTCATATCGTAGATATACCATATAAGTAATAAAAAATGTTATTATCTAAATCATTTTATCCAAAACAAAATATGACACAGGCAAACCTGATACTGGATAAATCAGGTAAGGCATTTGCTCAGACACAGTGCTGTACACAATGCTATTGAAAAGTAGAAAAGTACATTAAAGTAAAAATTCTTCCCACAAACATGGTAGATCTTTTTATCATTGTCATAACTAAAACAGCTGCATTCCATAAAGCTGAAAGTTTGGCTACATTGGTGTTAATTATTTTGTATTCTAGAATCATTCTTAGCCTGTCTTTTGCGGTATTTCGAGTCTTTCTTAAGCCAAACCTCTGAGACATTTTAGTTCAGGTCATGAACTCAAGATTGCTGGCGTAACTGTGTAACTCTTTTTCCAGCATATTTCACTTTGCTCAAGGCAGTTCTATCAAACTGAATTAGAAGTTATTTTATATTAAATATTGAATACGACATCTTGCTAGATAACATTATGACATGAATATTGCTAAACAGATGCAGTATTACAGAATTTTAAACCTTATTATGGAAACCATTTATATCTTTAGAAAGTTCAGTCTCAGAATATTCAATACCTTCTTTCTTGAACAATCTTTCACGTAGAGAATATGGAAAAGCAACCTCAACATACGGCTTTAAACCAGTTGGCCCTTCCGTGCCCAGCATACCTCTCAACTCTACAGATTTTCACAATGTCCAGATTTTGGCCTGTTACTCATAAAATTCTGGTTTTCTGGCAAATCATTGCCAAATCTTTGAGGACTGACGTCATAAAATAATGATAGACATTTGAGATTCACACTTTATACCCTTCAGAAAATTCATGCTAATACAAAACATGTTATTCTATCAACTTTCTAAGTTTGTAAAAGCAATATTTAAAAACTGTCTCTATTTTTGCATCTTTGACCCCCCCCCCCCTGGTTATTTTATGGCTTTCTCCAGATTCCTTGTTCTAAGATGTTGAG
Organism: Protopterus annectens; assembly: GCF_019279795.1. Classification (NCBI taxonomy): domain Eukaryota; kingdom Metazoa; phylum Chordata; order Ceratodontiformes; family Protopteridae; genus Protopterus; species Protopterus annectens. Next base: position 990,833,694 of record NC_056728.1, read on the forward strand.
AGCTATGGTGCCAAGTGAAACTAGAATAAGACCTGAAGTACTTTATTGATAATGTTTGTCTTTTTTCAGAACATATTCTTTTTTCTTTTTAGCAAATGCATTGATAATGTTCTTCTTTTGGCTTTTAGGGGTCGCCACAGCGGAACTCTGGACCACTAATGATTGGCAGTAGATTTTTTCTGGTGCCGAGGTGCCAGCTCGACGCCCAACCTTCAACAAAGGCACTCCCATTCATGCATGTCATTGATAATACTGTCTTGAAAAAGAGACTCGATCAACAAGTCATCAAACTTATTTTGGCTACATGTTATATGCCAATTATTTATTTATTGAATTTGATTACTGGGAAAGTCTGAATGGGCAATAAAACTCTGAGTGGTATTCAGTCGTTGAGCTGAGGCATAAAGGCAATCTGCGCAGGTCATGGCTAAGCACAGCTTGAGTGCAATTCATTTATTTATTTATTTATCCTTTGTAGGTCAGATTAATCCCGCTAGTCTAGTAGCCTCTTTTCAGGGAAGACCCGGATAGCATTTATACTTCTTAGGGAAATTTTGGCCAAGCATCATGGAATTTTCCCAATTCTTTTTCAATAGGTGCCATGGGATCTTTTACATCCACCTGAGCTACCACCAACACAAACAGATGGGACCTCAGTTTAAACTTCCATCCGAAGAATGGCATATTCAGGAGTACAGCACTCCCCCTTATACTGCACTGCAGAATCAACACTTGATGACGTGGTGTGGGAATAGAACCCACAGCTTTCTGCATCAAAGGCAGGTGTGCTTCCTGTTGTACCACTGACACTAATGCTAGCTGCTCTTGTGAGTGGCACCTTTCAATGGAATTATGCAGACAAAGACTTAATGAGATTCAAATGAGACATGGTTTAGAACTTTTTATGTCAATGAGGCTTCTTTCCACCTGTATATGATCCCTAGTAGTTTTTGGAAGCATTTCAGCACCATATGCAGAGGCATTATGAAAGGTGAAGTTGAGGTGTTTGTATTTGCTTTGCTGCTACCGCCAGTTTACCTGTTTCTCGTTTGAGCTACTTGTCTTGGCTGAGCCAAAAGAGCAACGCGTGCTGGGCAGGAAGGTGCAGATATAGACAAAGAATATCTCATTGCAACTTTGATAATCAGGAACTTCTTGATAGATTTAGCGTGGGCAGGGATACTGTAAGGACATTAATGAGTCTGTATGGCCTACATATGGGAATGGGGGAATGGATGGCCTTCCTATACCTGTGGATTCTAAGATATGTGTAACCCTTGCTATACTTATCATGGGGACCTTACACAAACAGACTGGGGATACATTGGGTATATCTCAAGCTTCTGCCTTGAAGATACTTCAGCAGTTTCTTGACATACACTTTGGCACATGTGGATCAGTATATTTATCTGCCTGTGTCACTGCAGGACTGAGACAGATCTATGAGTGCCCTGTACGGGCTGGCACATTACCATGAGGTGCTTGGGGCAATAGATTGCCTTTAGAACACCACCAGGATCATATGTGTGTGTGTGTGTGTGTGTGTATGTATGTGTATGTATATATATATATATATATATATATATATATATATATATATATATACACACACACACACACACACACACACGTGTGTGTATATATAAGTGTGTGTTTGTGTGTGAGTGTGTATGTATATATATATATATATAATATACATATATACACACACACACACACACACACGTGTGTGCAAGTGTCTGAGTGTGTATGTATATGTGTGCAAGTGTGTGTGTGTATCTATGTGTATATGTATATGTGTGCGGGTGCTTGTGTGTGTTGTGTGGAGTGGTACCAAAGTAGGAAGGGCTACCATTCAATTAACTGCCAGGTAGTGTGTGATGCCTGGGGGTGCATCACAAAGCAGTGCCCATAACTCTCATATCTGGCACACAAGCTCACTCGACCATCTCTTCCTGCATGGTAGGATGTCCCATGGTCACCATGTTGGTAATTGGAAATTTTAAGTCTAATAATGTAGTTTGTTATACTTTGGAAAAATATATTGCTTAGTACTAAATCACCCGTCCCTTGCTGTGTATCTTCCCTCCATTTTTCTTGTCCCTTCCAGGTGATGCAGGTTATCCACTCAAGTTGTGGCTGATGACACTTATCCATAACTCTGTAGGAGCTGCTGAAGAAAAGTACAACATCGCCCTCTCCATGACTTGGACTGTCATTGAGTAAGTGTTTGGCCTGCTGAAAGCCCATTTCTGTTATCTGGATGAGTGCAGGGGTGCCTATCAGTATGACCCTGCTACTGCATGCAGGATGTTTACTGTGCATTGCAAACTACACAGCATGATCATGTACTGGTCTGTTGGTGAAGTGCCCCAAGATGGCAATGCAGCTTCTGCTTGAGGTCCCACTACTGATGAGAGTGTTGGTGGTCAGCTGCTAGCAGCAGTACTGGACCTCATACAACAGGCTTGTGCATGGTACATGGCTGTACAGGCAGAGAGGTAGCATTGAATCTACAACTATGGACCATAGCATTCAGGTTAGAGTTACCTTTATTATAAAAAAATACACAGAGTATAACTGATGCATGCAGTCTATGGTGTGCTTTAAAGATTTGTTTTTAAATATAGCTATGTTGTTTATAAATCTGTTTGGTTTAGTTGAAGCACATATTCAGACTCATACCTGGCTGTTCACTGAGATCTGTGTAGTGAATGGCATTGGTGGACTGGAAAATGTGGAATAATTTATTTTGTAGTGTATTGTTGCATGTTCACGAAATATTAAGGAACAGATTATGCTGTAATGTTCATTATTTGATAATTGATGTTGGAGGACTTCACTTACTAACTAGACAAAATGTGTGTATTTAACCATGTATTGGTGCTGTATTCCACCTTGTAGTTTATGTAAGGTGTTCCCTTCCACAGTAAAGAAATATTGTATAACATTTCTGATGGTATGTTATAATATTTCTGTACTTTTTTCTGATACATAAAAAATATTTTTCTCTCTGTTAAGGTACTGCACATCAGGTTAATTTATTATGTCATAGATGCCAATGCACATATCATCAGAAGTAGCAGTAGCATCATTTGTGCAGTGCAGAGGGTGAAGTAGCGACTGTGCTAGTGTTGCTGGCAGGATCAGTGTTACTGCTGTATTTAGTTATCTTCCCTGTGTATTAGGTCCTTACCACTATACTATACTATATTATATTGCAGTATACAGATCCTCCACTTTTATTTTTTACTCTTTATACTTTTATGTTTCCTGCCATTTTAAACAGTAACATTACTTTAGTCAAACAAATGCTGCTGAAGTGTTTCACAAGTTACATCATGCACCCTGACTTACACTAAATCAAATGTGTCATTCACAATGTTCCCCAAGGATGGTGTGAGTGATGGTACCTGTGATCATGTAGAAGTGCTAGAAAATGAACTTGATTTTGACATGCTGAAATGATGTGACGTACTGGATGCAGATAATCCTCCAGACACTGACCTCACACTGCTTCAGAATGGAGACCTCAATGAGTTATTCTGTGTGTAACTAAATGCTGATGAGGCCTGCCTCTATGCCTTCTTTTCCAGTACTTTCCTGAAAGTCACACAGGGTGTAGCTTGCTCTGCCCCCACATGTCTGGACATTAATATGTCCTCATCCCCCTTCACCACTATTTTCTATCTGAGTCTTGTAAGTCGAGGCAAGTGTGTGCACGGAGGGGGAGATGATTATTGTGTGTGCCACCATACTGCGCATGGGTATGATCATGGCATTATCCCTGCTCTTTACTATTTTTGTGTACTGTTGGAAGTCCTCATGCACACCCTGCAGTAGTCTGACCATCTCTATCTGACTTTTTGTGGCAGAGGACTGAGCCTGAACAGTGTCCTGGCACATCTGTTGCTGAGCAGTCAAGGTTTTTTGTTTGTCTGTAGCTAGCTGTGACATGTACCTTCACTTGGCACTCCATTGCACAGGTGTTAGTGTTTACTGCTACCTCTGAGCCTGTACTGCCTTCCTGAAGGTGTCCCTGTGGTTTAGCAAATAATGGTGTTAAGCCTCCCTGTACCACTTGCAATGTAATATCCTCATCTGCTTGACTTTGTGAGCTTGTGTCACTGCCTGATGAATTAGATACCTACTGTGGGGTTTGTGATCCTGCCGTTACAGTCCGTGATTGTGTGGTACTGTCTTCAGGCTATGTTATAAGTATAACTGCTATGAAATCATCATAATTTCATTGATAAGTACTTTGCTAAATGCCCTTGTGGGCCATTTTATTACTAGCCAATTTCTAGTTTTGTGCTCAAAGTTACCTAGCCCATTTGGTTATAGATTGACCTTAAACATCTCATCGTCAATAATTATATATTACTCCGAAAGAGAATAACTGGGATCATATAAATAATTTGAGGGGACCCATGCATGGAATAAAGCATTTAGGAGCTGCCTCTGTCCATTAGTAGTACAGGAGGCAGTCCTGGGGTCAATTTTCTTGTTCCCATCCATAGATCTAAGTGGCAATTGAATATGGACAAGTATGACCTTTGCTTTGCTGTGAGATATACCTGTCCCTCCAAACCATTCTATTGATGTTGCAAAAGAGGTTTAGAGCCCTAGACTGAGTATTTATGATGCCATTTGACTTGCTGATATATAGTAAATCTATCAGTAATTGGTCAGAGGATGCCTTTAGTATGCCAGATACAGGTCAACTCTTAGCAGTCAGTAGGATACTGAGTATAGTGACAGATCTTTGAGTCAGTCATGTAGGACATGTTGTTTAGGCCTTGTATCTTTTTAGTAAGGCATTTCTGTGGGCATTCCAGTTGTTGCATGTGTCTAAACAGATAAATGACAAAGGGGGCATTATATTCAATGACTGGCCTAATGAGGGCTGAGTAAAGGGGGATAATGACATCTCTAGATCTAGACACAATCCCTTTGTTTATAAGCTGTACAATATAGAAGAACTTTCTTACAGCAATGAACACATGTTGGTCTAAAGTTAGGTCACTGTTCACATAAGTTTCCAAATCCCAAAGAGCTGGGTCAATTATTAAGGGTGTTTTGTCATTCTGGTAATTCCCAGGGGTAGATGACTTTCCAAAGGATACAGTAATGCATTTTTGGCATTTGGTTTCAGTCTGTGATTTTAGAACCAGTTGTTTATTTGAGACAAACCTTCCTGCAGGATGGCTAAGTCATTTGGGGATTCAAAGACTGCTCCTAGCTTGCAGTCATGTGCAAAATTAGTCAGCCAGAGCTCTTTGGTATTGGCTTTCTCTTCAGAAAAGTAGAAGCCAAACTGGAGAGATCCCAGCCAGAACCCCAGGAGAGTCCACTTGTGATTAGTGTCTGTGTGGAGATAACTTACCCTGTCTTCATTATCTGCATCCCATCTGTGAGCCAGTTGGCGGTCCAGTGGGTGACATAGGGATTTATTACATGTTTATTTAGCTTTTCTAGTATGCCTGACTGGGGATTGGGTCAAAAGCTTTGGCCAGGTCAAGGTATGCAGTGTGTAACATTTGGCCTTCATTCATTGCTTTAGTGACCTTTCAAAAACATCCACCAGGCTGAGTAAGCATGACCTGCCCTTGATGAATCCAAACTGCGATGAGTCCAATGTTTGGAGGTTTGGTATGTCCTGATTGTTTAATTCCAAGATAAGTCTTTCCATAGCTGTGCATATGAGACTGGTCAGACTTACGGGTCTATAATTGCCTGGGTCTGTGGAAGGTCCTCCTTTTATGCAGGGGAATGACTATAGCTATTCTCTATTCTCTTGACAGAAAACCTGCATGGATGCTGAGACTGAGTAGTGTTCTTAGGGATATAGCTAAATCATGCTTCATGCTATTTAAGATGCATCCATGATATTGTCAGGACCCATCAATGCAGTAGTCATGTCACTTTTACACCTCACTTCACATAAACACTTTTATTTTCACTTTTTTTTGAAGCATACACTTTCACATGCACACTTTTTCACACTTGACCTTGCACTACTCTAACTCTCTCACTCACACCTACACTCACACTTCTCATACTATAATTCCCTCCACTCTAACATTACCCCTCAACCACTTTCCAAAACCCCACTCTTTAACTATCTAGCTCCTGTCCTCTTTCACTTTAAAATTATCCATTCATATCACCTCCTGCCACTTTCTTGAATACCAGACTACCACGGAAACTACCTTATCCTTTTTCAGTATTGAGAACTAAAATGTCTACATTATTTATTCTTTTGTTTTACTCTGACAGCTATGTAATTGGCATCGTCATTTTTAATTCTTTAATGAATTTAAACTTTTGCATTTTTAATTTTTAACTTTTTTATGTTTTTAACTTTCATATTAACTTTTATGTAATATAATGACATATTAATTGTAAACTTATGTGGAATTTTGCTGCCTAGGCCTTCATTATAAAAGGGATGATACCCAGTCAAACTTTCCTGGTCAAGAACAATAAATTATTAAATAAATAAATATTTTTAGCTTTTGGTAGAACTTTTTAGGACTTGGTCTTGTGTGATAGCTGGAGGCAACCCAGTTTCCATGTATATCTTGACGAATAGACGGAGGAGACAGAGTGGTAAAGTTAAAGCTAAATTTATTGGCCAGTACGTTTGCTATATCTTCAGCCTTTGTGTAGGCAATATTGTTCACAATCAGCTCAGTGCATTCTGCTGTTGGCATCCTCCAGCTGAGCTAGCACATGGAAACTGCTTGTTTCTGCTGTAAATCCTGTTAAGCAGTAATTGATGACATTGTTAGTGAGACTATGCACCACAGTAATGAATTTTGGATAAGAAGGTGTGGAGCATACTTGCTATGCAAACTTTGGCAAATTTCCTGAAGGGCAGAAATGGAGGTTACATCTGTTGATAAGAAATGCTATGTGTTGTATGTATCAACTTGTCCTCTGAAGTGTTTTTTTTCAGTATGTGATTCTGCCCTCAGAGATGTGCAAACCTTCTTGATTGGACAATTGCTGCAGCTGCCGAGGTCAGCATATGCCAGTGTCTACACTACATCTGATTTTGCCTGTGGCATCCTTATTAATGTCATACTCACCTTCTAGTATGGAGAGAATGTACTTTTCATTGAGTGTTAAAGGCAGGTCCCCCACTGTTATTGCTAATGGCAACTGCATTCTGCCTAGCCTATGCTCTGGTATGTCCCACCATGTCATTATCCATTTTCCACACTGTAAAAAAAAAGCAAAACCACTGCACCAGACAAAGTCCAATCCTGGCACCAAAATAATGTATCAACAAATTCAAACAGACAGAGGACCAGCACGGCATAAAAAAATAAAAACTTTTAATGAAACAAATATCAAAAAGCAAGTGTAAGCACTTTTGCATAGTACACCTACACTTCATCAGACATAAACAAGGTCACAAAATATCACTTTATAAAAAAACAATACATCCAATCACATTCTGCGGCCATTTGAGGAAGTCGAGTGTGTTAAAGTCATCATCTTATAATTCTGCAAGCTTTACTAATTCACAATGAAGTCTAAAATAAATGTTCATAGTCAGTAAAAAGCACTAAGCTTATAAAAATAGATATACAACATTAAGCATATCATAGAACCTTAGCTTAGTTAATACGTGTCATTGGGCATCCATATAAAAATCAAAAACAGTTACTTAATACACTTATTTAATATGACACGTATTTGTCGCAAATTTAAGTATATATTCAGTACATTTCATGAGCATTCTTTCACCTAGATATATCAAAAGCGATCATACTCATTCATTGCTGATAGTTAAAAACAATCACAAAGACTCTGGCATCAACATTAATGTATACATACAGCTCCGAATCGTATGATGTTAAAAAACATGAAATATAACCCAGAATTCTTTCAAAATGTGTGTTTGTAAATTATTATACTTAAATTAAAAGAACATGATTGTGATATTATACCTTGTTAATATTTAAATGCCATAATTCCAATGTCCTTCACTTCCTTCTACTCTCTAAATCTCGCGAGAATACTCTTGCTGTAAACGACAATTCCTAATTGCCATAGCAACAGCATAGCTTGAGATAGCTAATGATCTGAATGAAAAGTTAACAAAATGATGGAAGAACAAGCTCAAAACAACCAAAACCAGAAACAAAGCTTGTTGGGGAAATCCAAATGAAGGTCGGAAACTCAAGCAAAAGTACTTTGTTTGAAACTTTGTTTCGAACAAAGTACTTTTGCTTGAGTTTCCCACCTTCATTTGGATTTCCCCAACAAGCTTCGTTTCTGGTTTATGAATGAAAAGGCAGATATCATAATCTATGTACGCAGACCCAACTCTCTAAAAATACTGTATAATGATAAAATATACAATCCTATAAGCAGGAATTCACTACCAAAGAGTGCTTGTATATTAGAGAAGCCTTTCTATATATTGTATAAATGATCAAACTGAAACTATTGTAAAAACCAACAGTCTCGTATCATGGAAATGCATAAAAGCATATGAAATAGGTAATGCATCAAAACGAAGCACCAAGGCTTCATATCAATAACCAAATATATATATACAAACTATAAAAAAGAAAAACTGAACTAATCAACAAATTGCGGTCACAAAAAACATTATTATAAGGACAGAACAGTCCATAGATAAAGTGAATAAATAAAGAAACAACAAGTACACAAAAACTCAACAAAGTAAATACCAAAATTACAATACACAAAAAATATATCCAAAAATAAATAAAAATGAAAATAAAAATAAAAGCAATATGCAAAAAAATACAACTAATAATATACTGTCAGCTTCCTGTCTCTCAAGAAAGGTGTAAGTGATAGGGTTTCATTAAGACCTTGCATGTCATCTGCTTGTAATAAAACTACCCATTTCTTCCAAAGCATTCCTACTATTCTCCATCCTCATGGTGGGTGATACAATTTGGAGAATAATAAATGAAAAACTATGTACATGGCCCGCTTCTATAGTGTGCTTAGCTATAGCACTTCTAGTATCCCCAGTATTACTATAATAAATGTGATTTCTAATTCTTTCTCTCAAGGCCCTAGTAGTCATACCTACATAGAGCATGGAGCACTAATTACACTGAGCTAAATACACAACATTCATTGTAGAGCAATCTGCATAGTGTTGAAATACATACTACTTACCTGTCATGGGGTGTATAAAGATATTTTTGTCTGCCACATACTTGCAAAAATTACAGTGTCTTCAACTAAAAGTCCCTTCCCTCTCTGAAATAGTTTGGTTTAGCTGAAAACCTGTTCTGTGGCATAAACTTCCTTTTTAAAGATTTTAAATTCTTAAAAGTAACCTTAGGATGGAGTTTTACAACCTCTCTTAAGCCTTCATCCACTGTCAATATGTGCCAATTGTTACATATTATCTCCATGATATTTCTGTTATCAGAGATAAATGGAAGGCACAATCTACATTCTCTTTTATGGGGTATATGAGATCTATTAGTATCCACCCAATCCCCCTGGAAAAATAGGGTTTACCTTTCCTATGTCTTTCCATATGGGCTACCACTCACGCTCAGTATAACCCCTATTCTGAAACTCTTCTTTTAATAATGTTACCTGCTCATTTAATGTGTCATCATTACTAGTAAGCCTGGAAAGGCACAAAGCTTGTCCCTTTAACACATTTGTAAAAACATATTTAGGATGCATGCTCGATCTCACTAAAAAGCTGTTTTGTTTACAGCTTTTTCTAAATATCTGGGTGCTTAAGATGGTACCATCCCTAGTCAATTTCACATCCAAAAAAATCAATCTCATTCCTAGATATATGGGATGTGAATTTTAAAAATGACGTACTTCAGTTTAAAAATTCAATAAAACTAAGCAGTTCTTCCATCGGACCATGACGTGCAAAATATATCATCCACAAATCTTCCATAATGTAAAAGATGTTCCCTATAGGCTTCATTGGTCATTAAAAATGCATCTTTCCAGTGTGCCATTACAATATTTGCATACGAACTGACACATGCGGTGCCCATGGCAACCCCGTAGAGCTGGATAAAGTAATTCCCATCAAAGGTGAACACATTATTCATTAAAACTAACTCCATTAACATACATAAAGTCTGAATAAACCCATTATCAAAATCACTGTGACTTCTTAAAAAAAAAAATCTCTCATATATTGAATACCCACATCACTGGGAATGCATCCAAACAATGAACAAACATTCATTGTGACTAATATATTTGTCTCACATAAAGAAACTCTTTCCAGCTTTTCATAAAGAGTAGCCAAAAAATATTGTGTATCTCTTAAAATAATAGAAGATTTCAGCAATAGTGGATGTAAGGTATTTTCCAAATAAGTAGAACTAGGCTCAGTGAGGCATCCTTGACTATAGGCCATAGGAGGGATCCACCAAAGACTTACGAATTATGGGAAGAACTTTTATTAATGGTATGAAATGTTTTTCTACCATACAAAAATCATATAGACCCTTACTAATGTATCTACAAGAAACACTCAAATAGCTCACAATGAACATTATTAATCAATTTATGTATATCAAGAAGACTAATAGGCTTATAGGTGCTAACGTCAGATAACATTTTGTACATTTTAGTCACATAGTCTTTATGATTAAGCACTACTATTGCACCACCTTTATCAGATGGACAAATTGTAATGCGTTCATCTTTTTGCAGTTCCTGTAAACCTCGAAACTCATTTGATGTAAAATTATAAAAAAATACTCTTCCTAGATGTATTATTGTATGTTTGAACTTGTTGATACGTTATTTTCCTTACTGTGTCAATGTGCCGTTCCTCCCCCAACTGCATTTATATTCAAAACCACTTGTTTCCACACTTTAGCTCTTTCGGTCTGTTTTGGCCCACCTTTGTCAAAAGGCATTTGCCATGTGCCCTGAGATCCCCCAGGAAGGTGCAGTTCTCTTCAGGCCGGAAGGTGTCTTTCCTTTGTCTGGATCCGTTGCTGCTGCTGCTGCATCATGCATTCACCTGAAACACCTGAAACAACATACAGTGGATATAAAAAGTGTACATACCCCTGTTACAATGCCAGGTTTTTGTGATATAAAAAAATGAGACTGCAATAAATCATTTCAAAACTTTTCCCACCTTTAATGTGACTTATAAACCTGTACAATTCAATTGAAAAACAAGCAAATCTGTTAGGGAAAAAATATAAAAATTAAAAAACGTTCAATAAGCTGGTTGCATATGTGTGCACACCCTTAAACTAATACTTTGTTGAAATACCTTTTGATTTAATTAAAGCATTCAGTCTTCTTGGGTAGGAGTCTATCAGCATTTGCCCACTCTTCCTTGCAAAGGCACTCCAAATCTGTCAGATTGCAAGGACATCTGTTGTGCACAGCCCTCTTCAGGTCACCCCACAGATTTTCTGTTGGATTTAGATCTAGGCTCTGGCTGGGCCATTCCAAAACTTTAATTTTCTTCTGGTGAAGCCATTCTTTTATTGATTTGGATGTATGCTTTGGGATATTGTCATGTTGAAAGGTGAAATTCCTCTTCATCTTCAGCTTTCTAGCAGACACCTGAAGGTTTTGGGCCAAAAGTGACTGGTATTTGGAACTGTTCTTAATTTCCTCCACCTTGACTAAAGCCGCAGTTCCAGATGAAGAAAAACAACCCCAAAGGATGATACTGCCACCACAATGCTTCACTGTGGATATGGTGTTCTTTTGGTGATGCGAAATGTTGTTTTTGTACCAAACATACCTTTTGGAATTGTGGCCAAAAAGTTCAACCTTGGTCTCATCAGACCATAACACATTTTCCCACATGCTTTTGGGAGACGATGTATTGTTTTGCAAATTTTAGCTGGGCCTGGATGTTTTTCTGAGCAAGAAAAGTTTTCTGTCTTGCAACCCTACCCCATAGTCCAGACATATGGAGAATATGGGAGATTATCACATGTAGTACACAACCAGTACTTGCCAGAAATTCCTGCAGCTCCTTCAGTGTTGCTGGAGGTCTCTTGGCAGCCTCCCTGACCAGTTTTTGTCTTGTCTTTTCATCAATTTTGGAGGGACGTCCAATTCTTTGCAGCATCACTGTTGTCCCATATTTTCTCCATTTTTTGATGACTGTCTTCACTGTGTTCTGTGGTATATCCAAAGCTGTGGACATTTTTTGTACCCTTCTCCTGACTGGTACCTTTCAACAATGAGAGCCCTTTGATGCTTTGTAAGCTCTCTGCGAACCATGGCTTTTGCTGTAGCAGGCAACTGAGTAAATGTCAGGAAAATCCTGCTAGGACAGCTGAACTTTATTTGGGGTTAATCAAGAGTCTCTTTAATTGATAATAGGTGTGTACCCAAGAAGACTGAATGCTATAATTAAATCAAAAGGTGCTTCAACAAAATTATTAGTTTAAGGGTGTGCACACACAGCAAAGTATTAGTTTAAGGGTATGCACTCACAACCAAGTATTAGTTTTAGGGTGTGTGCAAGGTTGGAAAAGTTTTGAAATGATTTATTGTGGTCTCATTTTTTATATCACAAAAATCTGGCATTTTAACAGGGGTGTGTGAACTTTTTATATCCACTGTACATGAATGCCTCTAATGAAACAAGACATACAGACATGAAACTTATTCATCAGCCCTGCAACACAGCAATTAAAGCATCATCCACAGTTAATGTATTAGCACACATTAGCAGTCTTGACACTCTAAGTCCCTTGTAGACAAAAAACAAAACATAAAAGCCAGCAACTGTGAGCTGTGTAACTAATTTTAATTAAAATTAGTTACACAGCTCACAGTTGCTGGCTTTTGTTTTTTGTCTACCAGGTCATTTTGTGCCGTGCAATCACTTCCGTGCAGGGGAATTCTTTTCGACTCTAATCCCTTGCCAAAGCAGGGTAGTACCAACATAAAGAAAGACTCCTGACACTTAAGTTCAGAACAAAAGCATAACGACATGAACATAAGGAATGAATACACCACTTTCCCTTACTTCATTGCAATATAATAGTTGCAGTGAAAATTCCTAATTTAATAATGTAAATCAGACTTCCACACATTTCCATTATCTATAACGTTAATCATTTTACCAGTACAGTCACAATTTATGCAAAGGAGAAAGCAAAGCTAAGCAATTCAAAAAAAGCAGCACCAAAGATATTAGAAGAGAAATACAGGCAAAGGCATCCAGATATGGAAAATTTTACAATACAAAAAAATACGAAAACAAAGGGGGAATGTAGAATAGAAGACTAGTAATGGTGTAGTTAAAGACAGAAACTGAAGTTATGGATTTCCTGCGAAGTGAAGGATTTAGTGCAGAAAAGCCAACTGTGGTAATATCACAGCATGACAGCACACTGAGTCCCTAAATTAAGCAGAAACAGGTGGAGTGGGAAGCATCTTATCAGTTGCCATATGAAGATACTTTGGAACTTTCAGTAGGAAAGTAATACAAAAGTTCAGTAGAAGTTGCACAGCAAGGGAAGAAGCAGGAAATGGTGGCAACTGTGACACAATCAATGTTGTGGAGGATGAAGTTGAAGAGAATATGTCACAGAAAGAGTTTCTGGAACTTAATGTAGAAAGTCCGCAGGAAACAGAGAACAAAGAATGTGTCCATAGTTTAGAAGAAAATTATCTAAGGGAAGAGTTGCTTGATTTAGCAGAGATGGGGAGACATTTATTTTATTTATTTATTTATTTTATATTTGTTGACTGGGAAAGTCCAACTGGACACAGGTCATTTTTCAGCCGAGGTCCAGGGAGAAAAGCTTCAATAAAGTACAAATACAAAATACAAATTAAATATACATAAGCATATAAGAAAGAAGAAAACACAACATTCACAAATGTGTATAGAATAAGCAACAGTGGGAATTACAGACTAAACAGAAGTTAAACCTATAGGAGATATCTAGTTTAATAGCAAAATAAGAGAATACATAACAAATACAGTTCTTTAGTTAAAAATATTGACATTAACCGGAAAACTACTTGTGTACCAACTCCTTAGCTCAACGCTTTCTGGAATTCATAAACTTCAGTGCCCTAGATCAACTTATCCACACCCCCACCAGGGGCAACAATATCATAGACCTAGTCATTACCAACATGAGTGACCGGTGTTCCACACCTGACGTCAACTCCTCGTTGGTCCAATCCGACCATAAGATAATCACCCTTGATATCCACCACCTGCCCCCACCCCCCATTAAGGAAACCACAGTAAAAATTTTCTCCAAAGCCAACTTCATGCTTCTTAAGACAGAAGTGGTGAACTTCATGACACCCATGCAGATGGACAATACAGTTACAACTGCTGAATCCTACACAAATGCACTCTATAAGCACTTACATGAGTGCATGGATCGTGCTATCCCAAACACAACCAAGACGTTATCCTCCAAAAAAGGAAGCCAATCTGGAGGTCCCCTGCCAGAAACAAACTGTACAACAGAAGGAAGAAACTGTTGCAAAAGAGAGTAAAATTCCATGAGTGGAGGAGCTCCCTGGTCAGCCTCAGTAAGAAGCTGAGATCCCTTATAAGATCCTCCAAAGCTAGCTATGAAAACAAAATCAACACTAAATCCAAGGACAACCACAAAGCATTCTATAGCTATGTCAAGAATCTAGATGGCAACATCCAGATCTTCTCTGAGTTACAGCACAAAGGCACGAAAATTACAGAACCAACTGATATTGCCAACATCCTGGCAGATCGGTTCAGTGCTAACTTTACCCCCCTCTCACCCCCTAAACGGCCCATATGTATACAGGACGAATGCAGAGTATCTGTAATCACAGCTACGCAGGTAAAAGCTGCACTCTCTAAAGCCAAAAACACAGCATCCATGGGACTGGACAACATCCCAGGCTGCGTTTTACACGAACTTCAGAATGAACTGGCTCCCCACTTAAGCACCATGTTCAGTAATAGCCTCGCATCAGTCTTTGTGCCCACTGAATGGTGCACAGCAACAGTTATCCCACTCCACAAAGGGGGAGCCACCACTGATCCCGGGAACTATTGACCTATTAGCCTGACGAGCCTGGTCTGCAAGGCCATGGAACTATCATCATGGAACTCATAAACAAAGACATTGGTAACATCCAATCTCTGGATCCCACCCACTTTGGGTTTGTGAAAGGCAGATCATGCCTCCTGGACCTGATCGACTTCTTTGAGGCAGTCACCAAAGCCGTGGATGAGGGTAAGGTGCTTCACACAACCTATCTTGACCTTGTCAAGGCTTTCGACACCATCCCCCATTCTGGAATTATAGCTAAACTCAATAAACTAGGTATAAATCCCTACATCACAAGATGGGTTGCCAACTGGCTCACTGACAGAACCCACACTGTAAAAGTTGCAGACACCAAATCTGACTTCAAAGCAGTAACAAGTGGAGTACCACAGGGTTCTGTCCTGGGACCTCTCCTGTTTGGTATCTACTCCTCTGAAGTACAGGCTAACACAGAAGGCCTCTGGCTAATGAAGTTCGCAGATGACTGCAAACTAGGAGCCATAGTCAAGTCCCTAAATGATGTGGACATCCTACAGAAAGGCCTCACTGAGACAGATACCTGGTATCAAAGCCATGGCCTCAAGCTCAGTGCCAAAAAGTGCAGTGTCATCCCCTTTGGTAAAAACTCTGTACCCATGAACTACCACATAGGCAGAAATTTACTTAACACTGAATGCGTGATAAGAGACCTTGGGACCCAGGTTGACAGTAGTCTCTCCTTTTGCCACAGTAGTCAGGAAGACCACATGCATGGCACACCTCATCATAAAAGGGTTCTCATCCAGGAAAAAAGAGGTCATTGTTCCCCTCTACTCGTCACTCATTAGACCCATTATAGAGTACAATTCCCTTTTTGGAATGTACCTCAAAAGACATCGGTAGCAGCTGGAAAGGCCACAGAAGTACCTCACAAAGAGGATTACTGGCCTCAAATGCCCTACACTGACCGCCTCAAAAAACTCCAGCTTTACTCCATAGCATATCGCCTACTCCAAGGTGATCTCTGCCTAACATATAAAGCTATGTCAAACCCAGAGCTGTTGGACATGTTTCACCCAAAGAAATCCCAATCCCTCTGACCTACATGCTCTAGGGACCTAAAACTTGTCACCACAATAAACAGGACACGCTGGAGGGATAGAGTCCTGTCCCAGAGACTTCCTATACTCTGGAACAAGCTACCCATCTATGTCAAGCAAAGTTCATTAGCACTCTTTAAGAAAAATCTTGATGAGTGGATGGGAAATAGGAAATACACCTCGGGGATCACTTTTGTGTCTCTGCTGGACAGTGGCACAGGAAAATAACTTTCTTTGGTGGAGTAAGCTATGGTTCCTTGCTGGCTAGGCTTATGTAGGCCCTTGGGCGGATAGCCTAGTACCTACCTATGACCCTATTATACATCATCCTGAGTAAGTTACAATTTAACAATGCAGAAGGCTAGTACCCTGTAGATGTAGTTGATGCTAACAATGAGATATTTTATTTTATTTTTAAGGACAATTTTCAGACAAACTAAGGAAGATCTATCCAGGAGTGTTGCAGGAACAGAGCCAGGTGTCTGCTAAGTGTGACCTTAAGAGGTTTTTAAATTATGTAGTACAGCTGTTTGAGGTTATTAAGGTAGGTAGCTTACTTACCCAGCCACCAGGGATGCACAAGCCAGTGTATTTATTTGTGCTGGTCCCAAGCCCAGATAAATGGGGAGAGTTGTCAGGAATGGCATCCGGTGTAAAACATTTGCCAAATAACATATGCGGACAATACAGATTTACATACCGGATCGGTCGAGGCTCGGGCTAACAACAACCGCCACCAGTACTGTTAGCCAACAGGGTGCTGGTGAAAATTGGGCTACTGTTGGCCAAAAGAGAAGAGGAGGGTGAAGGCATGCCCAAAGGCAGGAAGAGAGGAGAAAGGTTAGGAGTGTGGTAGTGAGGATAGGAACTTTGAATGTTGGCAGTATGACTGGTATAGGGAGAGAGCTAGCTGATATGATGGACAGAAGGAAGGTTGATATAGTGTGTGTGCAAGAGACCAGATGGAAGGGGAGTAAGGCCAGGTGTATCGGAGGTGGGTTCAAATTGTTCTATCATATTGTGGATGGGAGGAGAAATGATGTGGGGGTTATCCTGAATGATCAGTATGCCAAGAGTGTTTTTGGAGGTGAAAAGTGCCAGATAGAGTGATGTTTATGAAGCTGGAAATTGATGGTGTAATGCTGACTGTTGTTAGTGCATATGCTCCGCAAGTGGGGTGTGCGAGGGATGAGACAGAAAAACTTTGGAGTGAGTTGGATGAAGTGGTGATGACTGTACCCAAGGATGAGAGAGTGATGATTGGAGCAGATTTGAGTAGGCATGTTTGTGAAGGGAACAGAGGGGATGAGGAAGTGATGGGTAGGTATGGTGTGAAGGAGAGGAATGCAGAAGGTCAGATGGTAGTGGATTTTGTGAAAAGGATGGACATGGCTATGGTGAATATGTATTTTAACAAGAGGGAGGAACATAAGATGACATACAAGAGTAAAGGAAGATGCACAGAGGGGGATTATATTCTATGCAGGAGGGCCAGTTTGAAGGAGATTGGAGACTGTAAGGTGGTGACAGGGGAAAGTGTAGTTAGGCAGCATAGAATGGTGATCTGTAGGATGATGCCGGTGATCAAGAAGTGGAGGAGAACTGTGATGGCAGCACCAAGGATCAAATGGTGGAAATTGAAAAAGGGTGATTGTGAGGTGGAGTTCAGGGAAGAATTAAGACAGGCACTGGGTGGCAGTGAAGAGTTACCGAATAGCTGGGTAACTACAGCAGAGCTAGTAAGGGAGATGTGTAGAAAGGTGATTGGTGTGACATCTGGCCAGAGGAAGGAGGTCAAGGAGACATGGTGGTGGAATGAGGAAGTACAGGAGAGTATACAGAGAAAGAGGATGGAGAAGAAGTGGGATTGTCAGAGATGAAGAAAGTAGACAGGAGTATAAGGAGATGAGGTGCATGGCAAAGAGAGAGGTGGTGAAGGCTAAGGATAAGGCATATGAAGAGTTGTATGAAAGGCTGGACACTAAGGCGGGAGAAAAGGACCTGTACCGATTGGCTAGACAGAGGGACCGAGCTAGTAAAGATGTGCAGCAGGTAAGGGTGATAAAGGATAATGAGGGAAATGTTCTCACAAGCGAGGAGTGTGTGTTGAGCAGATGGAAAGAGTACTTTGAGGGTTTGATGAATAAACAGAATGAGAGGGAGAGAAGGTTGGATGATGTGGGGATAATGAATCATGAAGTGCAATGGATTAGCAAGGAGGAAGTAAGGACAGCAATGAAGAGAATGAAGAATGGAAAGGCTGTTGGTCCAGATGACATACCTGTGGAAGCATGGAGGTGTTTAGGTGAAATGGCAGTGGAGTTTTTAACTAAATTGTTTAATGAAATCTTGGAAAGTGAGAGGGTGCCTGAGGAATGGAGAAAAAGTGTTTTGGTACCAATTTTTAAGAGTAAGTGTGATGTGCAGAGCTGTATTAACTACAGAGGGATAAAACTGATCAGCCACAACATGACATTATAGGAAAGAGTAGTGGAAGCTAGGTTAAGAAGGGAGGTGATGATTAGTGAGCAGCAGTGCTATCTCATGCCGCAAAAGAGCACTACAGATATGATGTTTGCTCTGAGAGTGTTGATGGAGAAGTACAGAGAAGGTCAGAAGGAGTTGCATTGTGTCTTTTTGGACTTAGAGAAAGCATATGACAGGATGCCTAGAGAGGAGTTGCGGTATTGTATGAAGAAGTCGGGAGCGGCAGAGAAGTATGTAAGAGTGGTACAGGATATGTACGAGGGTAGTGTGACAATGGTGAGGTCTGCAGTGGGAGTGATGGATGCATTTAAGGTGGAGGTGGGATTACATCAAGAATCAGCTCTGAGCCCTTTCTTATTTGCAATGGTGATGGACAGGTTGACAGATGAGATCAGACAGGAGTCCCCGTGGACTATGATGTTTGCAGATGATGTTGTAATCTATAGTGAGAGTAGGGAACAGGTTGAAGAGACCCTGGAGAGGTGGAGATATGCTCTAGAGAGTAGAGGAATGAAGGTCAGCAGGACTAAGACAGAATATATGCGTGTGAATGAGAGGGAGGATAGAGGAATGGTGAGGATGCAAGGAGTAGAAGTGGCGAAGGTGGATGAGTTTAAATACTTGGGATCATTAGTTCAGAGTAATGGTAAGTGTGGAAAAGAGATGAAGAAGAGAGTACAGGCAGGATGGAGTGGGTGGAGAAGACTGTCAGGAGTGATTCGAGGACAGACAGTAAGAATAAAAGGAAAGGTCTACAAGAGGGTAGTGAGACCAGCTATGTTATATGGGTTGGAGACAGTGGTATTGACCAAAAGGCAGGAGTCAGAGCTGGATGTCGCAGAGTTAAAGATGTTAAGATTTACACTGGGTGTGACAAGGGTGGACAAGATTAGGAATAAGTATATTAGAGGGTCAGCCCATTTTGGATGGTTAGAGACAAAACTATAGGGGCAAGATTGCAGTGTTTTGGACATGTGCTGAGGAGAGATGCTGGGTATATTGGGAAAAGAATGCTAAGGATGGAGCTGCCAGGTAAGAGGAAAAGAGAGAGGCCTAAGATAAGTTTCATGGATGTGATGAGAGAGGACATGCAGATGGTTGGTGTGATAGAGCAAGATGCAGAGGACAGGAAGAAATGGAAACTGATGATCCACTGTGGTGACCCCTAACGTGAACAGCCGAAAGAAAAATAAGAAGATAGGTCGCTTATATCATATTTTAGAATGTTGTTCGAGAAGAGTGAATTCCAAGCATGGCTGCTGGTATTAAGATCAATTAAAGAAACAGATTACAGAAAGTCAGTAAGACCCAAAATGTTAGAAGTTTGATAAAACAAATGAACACAGTAATCAAGACTATTAACAGAAATTCATGTTCTAGATCAGAAGTAAAAAGGACATATTACTGGGCAGCTAACGTAATAACAGGTAAATTCTTACCACAAAAGCACAGGGCAATAAGGGAAAGGAAGGGAAGAAATCAAATCCCATCATGGAAGTATCGAGTAGAGAAAACTATAAAGCAATTAAGACAAAGTGTTACTGTTAGAAGAGTACAGAAGAGGGAACAGAGCAACAAAAATACAAATATAGATGTGATAAAAGTAATGCACACCATCAGAACAGACCAGGATGCATCTTACACCAATGCAAATAATAAACTAAAGATATCAGCACAGGCAGAAAAACTTAAGTGTCCATAAATAAATGGGAATGGACCACAAATAATATAACTGATTTTTATGATGTATATAATAAATAATACGAAATTTTTTACACACACCAAATTAGTCAGGTAGGCATACCATACTTGGACACCTATATAGTGTGTTGGGGGTGATGGTTTCTTCCAAATTGTATAGAAAGCCAACATTTTTTATTCTGATGCCACCCACACCTGGCATCAATATATATAATATATAAGTATACCCTTTCTTCTTATGAAGTAAACAAACAAACAAAAAAGAGTTTGTTTAGAGGTACTAGTAATATGAATATAGCCACTAAAAAGCACTTTATTGTATATTATATAGAGATTATATTATAATTAATGTATCATAAGTCTTATTTTTAAGAGCTAGTTGTTTACATATTTAAATACATACATATATTTTATGAAGTGAATTGACAGTTTGATGTTTTATTATTATATTTTTTTTTTTTTTTTTTTTTTTTAGTTTTTTTTTTTATTTTTTTAAATGTTCTGAAGTAATTATGTTATGGTCAAATTCTCAGTTAAATCAGCAAAACAGATTAAATGGTAGTGTTCCTTTTAGATCTTTTGAGAGAGAAAAACTTAGGTGACATGCAGATAAATATAAAGGAAAAGTACAAACTAAGCAATTCGATGACCCAAAAAAGTTTTATAGAGAATGTGAAAACAAGGCAAAAGGAATAGAAATACCATCAAAAACAGAAGAAACAGACACATATTGGAGAAATATCTATGAAGATCCCTGTGGAACATAACGGAGATGCTGAATGCATAGAAGTAAAATAAATAGTAAGAAGTTCAAATGTACAGGATATGAAATGGGAGTAGTAATGGGTAGAGCAGTTGAAACAAAATTAAGGAAAGCTCCTACGTGGAAAAACCCAGGCCCAGATACAGTACCTAACTTCAGGTTAAAAGTATTCACATCTTTTCACAAGGATCTAGCCCTGATTAAGAACTATTTATATACACAGCAGGCTAAATTCTTTTCCCTTGGCTACCACACCATACACCTTCTTTCTCTACCTTTCAGCCTTCGTATTTCCTGCATTCTTAGCCTACTACCCCTCTCCACCCACTTCTTTCACTACTAGTTTAACCATGAACTGCTCTTTTTTAACTGTGTTCACACACCAGCGTAATTCCCTTCTACTAGCACATGCCATCTTGTACATCCTCTCACCAAATCACCATCATTCCCGCACTTCTTCCTTCTCCCATTAAATTCTTCCCTTTCCTCTATCCATTTTCTTAACTTATCCAGTCTTCGTCCCCTTTTCTGCTTTTCTATCCCACTTGACTCTCTTTCTTCTCACAATGTCCTTAGTTATGCTATTTATCCATACCCTTACTAACTAGGGCACACACTTGTCTGTTGTCAAACTCAGTTATCCTACCTGTTTAAAATGCTGATTATACACTTTCATTTACTTCATTTAACAATTGTATACATTTCGTCAAATTCTTGTCTTTATAATTTAATGTAATCTTCTAAGGTGTTTGTAAGTTGTGAAACACATGTAATTTGCAAATGCTTTGGAGCTTTTCTCCCCATGGCCTCTGCTGAAAATGGGCTCTGCCCAGTCAGACTATTCCAGTAAACAAATGTTAAATAAATAAATAAATAAATGAATAAATAATGATTGCACAAAATCTGTACAGCATCCATTAGAAATCACTGCACCAGTACAGTCATCCATCATTTCCAGTATTATGATGTATTTCTTATAAACTGAACAGCAAAAAATGAAAATCTTCAGTGATCTCTCCCTGTAAGTTTCCTGTACACATTTCACACCCATGTATGCACAAGTAATAAATGGCACTTCACATCTTACCAGTCTTGTGGCTGTCATCAGCATTCAGCAGTTGCATATTAACTTCATCACCTTATCATAAAATTAATGAAGGCTTTGGTCATTAACATTGTTCACTGAATTGATTTGTCATTATTTTTCCCTTCATTTTCATTTGCAATTATTTGTTATCTTAACTAGTTCATACCTTTCCAACTCAGTTCCTGACAAACTTGCTGAGCACAGTTAAAAAGGCAGCTGTCTGACTGTTGGTGGTAATTGTGGCTCATTTCTGTACTTAGCCAAGCTTATTTCTATGAATTGCAGTATTACATGTTAATGTTATCAACTCTCATAGGTGTGACATGAGTTTGGCTTGTTGTAGTATCTGCGTCTGTTTCTGTTATATAATGTCTCTGTATATAATATATATATATATATATATATATATATATATATATATATATATATATATATATATATGTACACATATCTATCTATCTATCTGTATATATACAGGGGACACTCAAGAATGACCTTTACAAAAAAACTACACAAGGGAGTTTACTTCTACATGCTAACAGCATGCACCTCAAAATTACTAAGAAAAATGTCATCAAATCACAGGGAATGAGAATAGTCAGAGTTTCTAGAGAGATGGACCAATTTCTCAGCAACCTAGCTCAGCTATAGCAAGATTTTCTGGAAAGAGGATACAGTGAAAATTTGGTGGCTAACATACTGGAACCCATAAAACCCCTCAAACAAATAATGATCCAGCTCTGCTGAACCTCCCTCCATAGGAAACCATCACATGCCATGCAACCAAGTATCAATGAAGGAAGTGACAAACCTAAAAGAAGTATGATCCTAGCATATTCCAAGAATTTGCATATAATAAAAAGAAAAATTGTCAAAAACTGGAGCATCATACGAGAGAGCCAGTCCATTAGTCAGGTTCTAGACCTTTAACCAGTCTTCATTTATTGTAAAGGTAGACATTGTAGAAGTTGAGTAGAAAATGAAAAAGAAATTAATTCATCCACAGAGCTATACATAGGAACCTTTCCTTGCAACACCCCAGGTTGCAGATGCTGTGTATTTATTAGCCAAGAGAATGATTTAATATGTCCAAACTCAAAAAAGAAAGTATGTCTGCACTGAGAGGTGGAACTGCAGTAGTGACTTTGTGGTATACTGGGCAAGCTGGTCAAAATGCAAAGCATTTTACATAGGGAAAACCAGTCACCTCTCAGACATCAGGCTTAAGGATTTCAACAACCCACTATCTAGACATGCTCAGGTCTGCAGGAACTATGAAAGGTTTGTTCTTCATGTCATTGAGAGACTCAAAACAGGCCCATTATAAGGCAATCTGAATGCAAAGCTGGAGAAAAAAACTTTAATGGGAGATTCAGATTAAAGCTTATTGGAAGCCCAGACTCAGTCGTACATGCTCCATTAAGAGCATACTTGAGTTAAAAAAACTTGAACATAGCAACATTTGCTAAAACACAGTAATGCTAGTATTTTTTTTTTTATTTTTTTGTTATAGCTGTAGTATATCATGTCTACACTTGAGTTTACTTTCCATTTTTTATCTTTAGTACTGGATGCTTAATTGTTTATTTTATTTTTTATATTAACTTAGATTTTTGATTAATACTTTTACTTAAATTACAGCTCTTTTCGCTATATTTGATATTTGAGATTTAATTTAATGCCAAGTTCAGTTTTTCATATTATGATATATCTGATCAATAGTATGAACTTCCACATTGATACATGCTACCTTGATGAAATCTGAGGAAGCCCCTCACTTTATTAACAGAAATGAGTGAAATCTTTTTAAAATAAGTTTGTGGTGAGTACAAGTTCAGACACATGTATTTACTTACCATAACCACATATACATTCACCATTTTTTAGGAAGGTATATGTGTGTATGTGTCTATCTATCTATAGATAGATGGATGTACATATTATGTCTTTTTTGGTTTTGCATGACTCTTTTTTTTATGTGTGGCCCACCTGACCTTTTCTCTCCCCTATTTTTTCTGAGCCTGGGAAATCTACACACACACACACACACACACACACACACACACACACACACACACACACACACACCTTTATACTTGGCTTTCTGTTAGCTTTACTTAATACTAGCCCTCAGGACATTTTGATCTCGTGTCTCTTTGAGACTTAGACTCATACACAGTTTCTGAATCCTAACAAGTGTCTGAATACTAATTGCACCTCTGCACTTAGCAGCGGACTTCTGCTTTTGAATTCTGTTAACCATCAATCTTCACTCCCATCACATTTTACACAGAGTTTAGTCTCACTGCCTTCTATTTCATTATATACTATATTAATGTAAGAAAAATGTAGTGCTTTCTGTCTTAGTTTGTATCACTTGGAGGCCCACCTGTTTATTTGCATCTCAATACATTCCCCCTTCATTGCTAATGTATCTCCCTACTCTAATCTATGCACAAACTGGTTACTAATCAGCAAGTCAATGTGAAGACACACTCCCAGCCTTAATAAACTTTGCTGTCTCTTCTCTCCTCTCCTTCACTTTACATGTAGTTTGAATTATTACTTACCCCATGTGAGGCCTTCACTGATAGATTTCCACTGATTGCCTCTCTGGTTTCTTTGCATTCCACCTGGTTTACACCCCTTGTCCTATCTCCCTCCCCCAATACTATCTCTATATTAGAATCCTGCTGAGCATGGAGCATCTTTAAATTTCTAGTCTCCCACCAGGACACAGGTGCTCTTCAGCAATTGCATTCTGCTTGTTGGTAAGCCATTAGACTTCAGGAATTTGTTTAAAGTGTTCAGATTTGTAAAGTAAAGACTTTTGGATTTTCCCAGTTGGGATCGCCACAGCGGAACTCCGGTCCGCTCATGATTGGCAGTGGATTTTTACGGTGCCAAGTTGCCAGCCCGATGCCCAGCCTTCAACGAAGACACGCCCATTCACACTTGCACCTACCTGCATGTCTTTAACGTCACTCAACCACGGGGAGGACATGCACACTCCACATAGAATGCTCTCCAGCCGAGAATCGAATGGGAGAACCTCTTGCTGTGAGGTGACAATGCTAACCACTACACCACCGCGGCAAACTTTCAGATTTGTAAAGTAATACTTACTTTTTACTCTTGTCTTGGTGGGCTCTGCCCCACTCCATTTGCCCTCGCTAGTGCTCGGGCTGTCTCCGCTCCCCTGCCCCCTATTCCCTCCCACTACCTCTACATTTTTAGTAATCACAGCCACACCCACAGCTCACCCTCACATCACCTCCACCAATCACAGCTCCTCAAGTCAGATCACATTATACCACACCAACTTGCTCCACCACAAAATACTCCCAACCACTCTCATTCCCACTAGGCATTATTTACATCACCCACACTACTTACCCATCCACATATAGTGCAACCCTATAATTCCTATTCAGACCCCCACCTAGAACCAACTTAAACTTTATAACCATGACTATCATTCAACTAAGTCTAGTCTGTCTTCTCATAATTCTTTATAACACCACAAATTATCACTCTAGCAATATCCCTAACCTTAGTAGCACAACACTACATTATGCACTCTCATATACAGACACCGCACATTATAAGAATATCTACCCACAATTGTTCAAGAACTACATAATGGACCAATTCAGAACTAAACATATATGCTCTCATTCCTATTTCAAAAAAACACAATACTTTCTCACACTCATCACCAAACTCCAACATCTGTATAACCATTTTAACACCAGGCTCACCATAAGTGGGGATATTCACCCCAACCCAGGCCTAAATCCATCCTGTCCAACACAAACTGCTCCAACACAAATGTCTGAACATAACACCCCCACTTTCTTCATCCCTGGGCAAATCAACAACAGCAGCAAAACCAACCATCTT
This sequence comes from Protopterus annectens, assembly GCF_019279795.1. Lineage (NCBI taxonomy): Eukaryota > Metazoa > Chordata > Ceratodontiformes > Protopteridae > Protopterus > Protopterus annectens. The sequence continues at coordinate 990,859,752 of NC_056728.1, forward strand.
TTAATGCTAAATATTAATATTAGAAGTATCAAAAATAAAATACCTGAACTCCAAGTCACAATATCACACTACTCCCTAGACATAGTTGCTTTAACAGAAACATGACTAAATAAAAACATAGCTAACTCAGATGTTCTTCCTACTGGCTACAATATCATTAGACAAGGCAGACCACTTCGTAAAGGGGGTGGAAGTGGAACTGCCTTACTGTATAAGTCCAACTTAACTGTACATCAATTACCAAATGCCTACCCCTCCCCCAATAGTTGGGACATACTTATCTCACAACTTCAACTTCACCCTAAAAAGGTCATCACCACAACTGTGATCTATATTCCACCTGGTAATACACCTGCTAGCCTTGAAGACTTCTTATCCTGGTGTTCTTCCACATACTCGCAAGAAACCCTTATTCTGGGGGATTTCAACCTAGATTGGTTCACCTGCATATCAGAACCACCAAGTAATCTAATAAATCTCCATGGCTACCAGCAGCTAGTCCAGATTCCACCTAGATGTGATAAAAAATCTAAAAGGGAATCCATCCTTGACTGGGTCCTAACTAACAAACCCACATTGTACCCCCATGCGGGCAGTCTCCCAGACACCTTAAGTGACCACAACATAATATACCTTATACGTAGTAGAACAAGCATATGCAAAACCACTAACTATATATCTACTAGAAACGCACAAAAATTATCTCCTGAGGTCCTCAATACTTTACTCTGTAACTGTGACTGGACCCCCCTAAAAACTTTCCCACTTGACCTGGCTGTAGCATATTTCAACAAAACATTTCTACAACACCTAGACACTGTTGCTCTATTGTGCAAAATCAAGGTTAGAACCTCTACAAACCCCTGGCTCAGTAAAGAAACCAAACAAATCACGATGAAACAATGAAGCCATAGATCAAAATGCTGGTGAGGCACTTTAATGAACACAATAGTGCCACAGATCAAAATGCGGCTGAGGCACTTTAATGAACACACTAGTGTGTTCATTAAAGTGCCTCACCCACATTTTGATCTGTGGCTTCATTGTTTCATCGTGGGTTGGTACCTATTTTCTATTTACTAGTTTGGTTTGGTGCCTTTCGCTCTTTTTTGGAAACCAAACAAATCCTCAAGTCCAGAGACACTGCCTGGCTTTACTATCAAAAAAACAAAGAAACACAAAGCCTAACTAAGTACCAAGAACTGCGCAACCATGCAAAAAAATGCATTAGGCTGGACAAAAAATCCTACTACACAACATTACAAACTAAATACCAACACAACCCACAAACATTTTGGAAACATGTAAATCAGTTACTAAAACCCACCCAAAAGGCTACCCCTAAACCACCCACCCCTGACACTAAAGTTCCCATCGAAAGACAATTTAACTCCCACTTTGTGAACTCAATTCTATCCTTAGTATCACAGGACAGTTCCTTCCTCACTATCCCCCCAACACAAATAACACTAATACAAGCTTTACCCTCAAAACAGTTTCCACCACTTCAATCAAAAGCATGCTCTCCAAACTAAAAACCTCATTAACAGCAGCCGACCTACTCCCAAGCTATTTCTTGAAACTGACAGCAGATGCTATTGCTATCCCAGTCTCCACTCTCATAAACAGATCAATTGTTGAAAACTATGTGCCCAAACTCTAGAAAATATCCTATGCTACACCCATGCATAAAGGCGGGACTTCCACTGAACTTAATAACTACAGACCCATTGCTTTACTCTCCCCCCTGGCCAAAATCCTAGAAAAATGCATCCATCCCCAGATGCTAAAATATCTCCTAGACAGCAACATCCTATCACCTACTCAGCATGGTTTCAGACCTGCCCATAGTACCACTACAGCCCTCCTCTGCTTCACAGACACAGTAAACCGTCTCAAAAATGAAGGCCTGCAGGTGTCAACTCTTTTTTTGGATATGTCCAAAGCATTTGACACAGTCTCACACCAAATCCTGCTAAACAAACTAAACCAATATCACCTATCAAATTCCACTCTTACCTGGTTCCAAAGCTACTTAACTGGCAGGTACCAAGCTGTGAAATGGGAAAATTCTCTCTCTCCTCAGCTGCCCATAACTATAGGAGCCCCACAGGGTTCTATCTTAAGATCACTACTATTCACAGTCTTCACAAATAACCTCCATACCTTCCACACAGCATGCATCTATAATTCAGTATGCAGATGACACTACCTTAATCTGTGCTGCACAAAACATTCCCACCCTCCTGCAAACAACTCAACTAGCATTCTCTGATGTTGAAAACTACCTTACCAAAGCAGAACTTATCCTCAATCCAAAGAAAACTCAGCTTATGATTATAACCATTTCTAACAAAAACACTGATAACAGTCAATTCACTATCTACTCCACAAATGCTACTCCATTCACTCCAGTGGCACAGGCTAAGCTATTGGGAATAACCATAGACTCCCACCTAAAATTTGATAGTCATCTCAACTTAACTATTAAAAAAGTACATGCCAAACTGGGATCACTCTACCATATCAAACCATTTCTTACCAACAACACAAGATCAGCCATTGCTCACTCCCAACTTCTGTCCACCCTACTCTATGCATCTCCCATTCTGACTAATCTCAACAAAACTGAACTAAGCAAAATGGAAGCCTGCTATAATAGAATTGCCCGCTTTGCTGCAAATTGCTCATATAGAACTCATCACTGTACTGCTTTGAGACAGCTCCACTGGCTTGAACTGCCCAACCTCCTAACCTACAATCAGGTCTGCCTCTGTCATTTGATCTATTACCTCCCCAATAAGTGTCCTGCCCTCAAAAATGTAGTACAACATCACTCAGCCAAAAGGCCTCTTAGATCATCAAGCAAACTACTACTAGAAGTCACCAACAGCTTCAATAGCTTTGGAGATGCACTATATAGTAGTTCAGTGGCTAACAAATGGAACTCTGTCCTCACTAGCATTCAAAACACATCATCCAAAGCCTCCTTTAAAGACCTCATCAGGCAACATCTCAAGCAAAGTTGGCAGTGCCATGATTGCTCCCCAGGCTAGTGAAAGTGGATAACATATACATACTAAATCTAGAGCACTTGATAATAGTTTTCAATCTTACTCACAAACACTGGCTAATCTACAATGTATGTACTGTACCTGTGTACTATGTATGTATTATAACCATGTTCCAAATTTCAGCTGTACACCACAAATCTATTCATTACCTTTATTTTTAAATTAATATTTTTTTGTTTGTTCTCTCCACTGTAACTGTTGATGTGCTGCATACCACTTGTAAAAACATGTCTTTTGTAATTTGTGTGTATACTGGTCATGTCTAAATAACTAAATGTATCTGTAATTTTTTTATGTGGAGCTTTTCTCCCCGGGCCTCTGCTGAAATCAGTCAGACACCCCCGCTTAACAAATGTAAAATAAAATAAAATAAAAATAAAATGTAGGACCTGATGCCTGCATTATCTGACATTATACCTAGCACACTGATCAACAGCCAAATATACAGTGACTTTTTACTTACTTAGACAAGGAGTTAGCACCAATCACAATAAAGATGCAAAATGTGAATGTACCACTGCATGTGATCTGTTTAAATACTCTTGGAGTAAAGTCTTCATTGTAATGTACATGGCTAGTTATATGGAAATTAGAAAGTATATATTACTTGTTATTACTATGTATAACTTAGATCTGACGAAGCTCTGACAAGGGTAAAATCAGTCATCTCTTGTTTTAACATAATTGCAGCCTGAATCATTTTTTTACTTTTACTAAGAATGTAAAGTAATCTTTGACATTGACCTTACATAAAATGTTGTAACAACAGCCCATTTTAGTAATCATATGACAATATCTAAATCAGTTATTCCTGTACAACTAGTTTTCCCTTTTTGTTTATATAGAGATCTATATACGTGTATATAGATCTCTCTCTCTCTGTGTATGTATATGTATATATATATATATATATATATATATATATATATATATATATATATATATATGGATCTACTTTATATGGTCGACATTTCAGAATGTCGACATTCATATGTCCAAGACCATATGAGCGACATTCGAAATGTCGACCATAGAGGAAAAAAATAAAAAAACACAAAAATAAATTACATTCACACTGCTAGCAGGGGGGCCCCCTGCACCCCCCCGGAACTTAAATATACCAACTCCGAGATCGCACTACAGTGCGGAAGATAGAAACCTTGCCATTCTGCACTGTATGGACATGCCGGTTCTGCATGGTTGACATTTCGAATGTCAATCATATGGTCTCGGTCATATGAATGTCGACATTTTGAAATGTCGACCATATGAAGTAGATCCATATATATATATATATATATATATATATATATATATATATATATATATATATATATAAATGGGTTACAGTACAGTTCAGAAGAGAGAACTGCTCATATAAGGGAACACTTTCTGCTGTGGTAAAAAAGTGAATGCTCAAAAAAGCCAGCTCCTTTTTGTGTGAGATCATGTTGCAACAGAGTCAAGGAATTTGCCTTACTCACCTGTTGTGCCATCCCTGTGCTGTTTTATATAATTAGCAGGGTGAGTTTGCTTTTGTTTTTTTTTTTTGATAATTTTAAATTCACTCTAAAACATTTTTCTTGTTTGGTTCACTCTTCAGCCTTCAAAATTTGATGAAACACTAACATATACATACACACACACACACACACACACACACACACACACACACATATATACATATATATATATGTGTATGCATGTATGTATTTGCATGTATCTATGGGATTCCCTATGTAAATCTAAATTTTGGATGTTTAACATGTGTATTGCCAACCCATGTTGGTTGACATATGCAAATGATCAACAGCTGTGTGAGATTGACCGTCCTTAGAGTAGCGTGATATCCACTTTCCCCGTGGATTGTGTGATCTCAGAGTTAGCACTCAGGATTAGCCTGTAGTATGTCAGTGTGTTTTTGTTGAACTGTGTCAACATATAAAGGATGTTAACATTTCCGTGGATCGACTATTTGTAGTAGATTTATATACAAAGACAGATTCCTTTTATACCATCTTCAGTTATTTATATTAATGAAAAGAAAGGATAGTGCCCAGACTAAAGTGAAGAGTACCTTGTGATCATTTCCTCTTACTACTTCAACCTTATTATACTGTGTCTGCTGCCCAGGGAGCTCATCTCTTGATCACTTACTACTTTACTTCCCCTCCTTGTCGCTTCATATTTGAAATTATCTAATTTATTCATCAAATCTACTGCAGTTGTTATTTCCATGGGATCCTTCAATTTTTGGCTCTTTGTCACCCCCTTTAGTTATAAGCAACCGTAAAAAATCTAATTTTCCTTCTGGCAGATTTTCAAATCCTGTCTGCCTGTATGTAAAAGGAAAATGAATTCTGGCATCAGCCTTGGTGTTTCTACCCACACCCATAATAGTAGTGCCCAAAGATCCTGCTTAAACTTGCTCAACTTGAGAGACTCTCAAAATATGTGTACTGAGTCGCCAGTCTTACTATCATTACATTTGTAACCGCCTGTGGATGCCCCAAAAAACATACTGGCCAGTCTAGCAGTGGTATATAAAAAAAATAGACTCTATACTTACTTGACTTTGTTGCATATCTTGCTATCCAAAAAATATCTATATGATCCATATTTCTTAGGTTACTCTACATACAAATTCTTGCTCCCACTGAGTCCTATACTTGCCTGCTCCATTGGCTCTGTTGTCTTTCAATATCCCATATGCTGTCATGAATAACATCCTTCCCACTGGGTGCAATCCTTTTGCTTCCATAAACAAGTTCACTACGGGGAGGGTCTATCTTCCTCCCTGAGATGTATCAACCTAAAGTGCCCTGTTAAGTTGACTTCCAAGATGGCTGCACACTGATCAATAACTTAATTTCAGTTCTCCCAGTGTGAAAAAAGAATCTGAGAAATAAGGGCCAGTTATATTTTCAGCTTGAGTAAAATTAAGTTACTGGTTAATAAGAGAATTGCCTTGATGCCAACAAGGAACATGAAAGAAAATCAACTAGAAAAGCTGTAGAGAAAACACTGGCTGGGGAGAATCCTGCAGATGTTTAGCAAAAAGCACTTTAAGCTTCAACTTTGGTAGAAGAGATGGCTTCTAGTAATTTAGGGGAAAAATCAAATGTACTCAGAGGTGATTAAAATAAGTGAAACACTGAAGGAACATATAAACTCAAATACCAAAAGGCTGTTAATTGAAAGGACACATGAAAGGTATGCTTCAAACCTGACCATGAAAAAGCAGACAAGGCCTGTATTAGTATTGTAATCATACTATCAGAAAGAATTGATCCTAACAAAATTGTGTTTGTGGAAAATGATTATTCATTATACATCGGGCAAAAGAGAAGAAAATTTAACCCAGCAATCAGGGAATATTGAGATGCAGGCATGAGATTCAAGTTGTTGTATCCTACTGTCTTCAGAATATTCTTTTCTGAAAGACTAATATGCAACAAACCAACAGAGGGATTAACTTTCCTGCATCCAAAAACGTTGATAAAAATAAATGAACAGTCCACATGCAGGTAAAAGAGTAGAGAAGACAAGCCAACTCTCCACCAACTCTCTCCACCATCCACTCTCATAAATCTAAAATAAAATAATAAAAACAAAGCCAACAAGGTATAGTAAAACTTTAATTGTGAGCTGAGCTAGCAAAAGTCCAAAACCCAAAACAAAACTAAACTACTACATGTCAATCAAGCAAATATGTTTAAATACAAGCAGAGAGTAAAACTGATAGGTTCAATCTAACCAATGCCAAATGTAGATTTTTTAATGATCATTGACATTCATTAATTAAAAATTCCTTTAAAACTTATTAGGTTAAAATTTTTTAAAGATCAAAGACAGTTTTTGATGCAGAACAGGCAAAGAAGTACATAAAAAATGTATCTGATGTTGTCCTTTTCATTCATTCCTTAACTGATGTGTTCAGATTCCAGACTCAAATTTAACTCTGCCACTTCTACCAGATCCAAGACTATCAAGCTCCTCCCATTACCCATAATGCCCCACCAACCTAACATACCTCAGATCTCATTTGCTGCCATTCAACTTCAGATGCAGATCCTGTCACTTTCGAGCTTTGGGAGTTATTTTGAAAATAATCTTGAGTTACATTTAAAATCCCTAACTCAGATGCCCACAGGGAATGTGTATACTGTGTGGGTCCCACTCATTTAGGTGTGGATTGCACTATTAGCTCTGGGTTTAATTCAAGAGCCCTTAATGATCAAACAAACAAACTAGTGTTGAAAGGCCTTCTCCCTTCTACTTCTGCTTCAGTAGCTGGGGCTTAGACACCCTCTAAAAAACTAGACAAGGGGAAGCCAGACTTGGTTTCTAAGGATAACTCACACAAGAGATCACCAGTTCATACACCCTCATCAGCTCCTTCATTACAGCCTCCAACTAACATGTCAAAAAATCGAATCTGATCACTTTGGATCTGATTGTTTCTGTATTTAAATCACCGCATATGTGGACACCTCTGCTCCTACTGGATGTAATTACTTCTTGGCTCCTTTCACCTTTCTTGGAGGGATCCCTCTGCAGGTATTTAAGATCTCCATCCGCCACATCTTCTCAAGTCTTCCAGAAGCTTATTTGAGGCTGATGTGGCTAGAATGATGAGAAAATTTCACAGAGCTCAGATCCAGATGGGTGTGCTCCTGGCTCAACTCCCACCAGATCTGCAAGCTGACCTTTGTTCACTTCTCCCTTGGTTTGTCCTCCTCAGATCTGACCCACAGTTTTGGAGCTCTAAGATTTGAGACCCCTGGGTATATCCACATCAGATCCAGGGACAGTCTGTTCTTCAACTCCTGTAACTTCCTTGAGTCTCCTGGCCCTGAATCTTTCAGAGTCGGAGGACTCTTGGAGCCATAGTGTCAGCACCAGAAACAGGGAGTTGGGATCAACTTCAAAACTATCAGAGCTGTCTCTTCCCCTTGGGGCTTTGGCACTAGACAGCTTGGGATATGACTCCTTCCACAGGTGGAGTGCTTGTGGGGTTGTAGGAGCCAATGGTTCAGAAATTATTGGCTCCATTGTCATCGACTTTGGTTTCCCCCAGGCACTCTGCTATTGAGGTTGTGGAGAGGGCCTTCTTTTTACCTAGAGAAAGGACATCCCTGACCTTCTCAGATCAGACAACTTTAACTCTCTCAGTTCTCTGCTTTGAGCCTTGTTCATCCATTCCAATGGGACAGGACAGCCAGCCCAATCAAGTCTCCAGTGGCTCCATCCGAAGTTCCTCATCTCTTCTGATACTTCCCCAGACCACCCCACTGATGAGGTCCCTCAGAAGAGGACATGTAAAAGAGACACTTAAATTCCCTTCAGAAATCACTCACAGGTGACACCAATTTTGATGAAGGAGAATGGTCACCCAGATCTCCACCTGAAGATGTCTCCTTTGGAGACATTCTTGAGCTCCTGAAACAATAAGGTAGTTGGTCCTCTGATACTTCCTTCCCGGAGGAATTGGTGTTCCTGGAGGCTTTTGGATTTGGCCCGGCTACTTCTTGGGTGCCTTCCCTAGCTGACAAACTCATAGATATTATTTCTCACCAGGTGTGGAAGGAACTGGACACTGTGGAGCCAATCTGTAAATGACCTAATAAAATTTTAGCTCCTCCTAAAGAACACGCACACTGGAGCAAGGGGTTCCAGTTGATGCCATGCTTGTGGTGGCAGTCACAAAAAAGAGCTAGCAAAACAGAGTTCTTCTGTCTATCCTCCTAATAGGGAGCCAAGGGCTTTGGACAGACATGGTAAGTGCATGTAGGCTTCATCAACCTTTGCACTCCGGTCACTAAATTACCTGGCACATTTTACAAGATTACAAAGAAATTTGACCAAAGAACTTTCCAAATCTCATTCTAGGACAATGTCTGCTGAAGACCAAAATAGATTCTCCTCACAGTTGGGTCAACTCCAGTCAATTTCTAATGTGTCCATGAGGCTGATCTCCCATACAGTGGGAGAGATACCTCATGGGTGGCGGGTTCAGGCATAGCCATTAGGAGACATGCCTGGATGTGACTGTGTGATTTTGCAGAGTCATTTAAGCCTTTGTTCATCAATGCTTCCTTTGATGGAGCTTCCTTATTTGGCCCCAAAGTAAAGGACATCCTCTCCAGATGTTAGCAAGAGGGAAACATCCTGTCTGCCATGGACATATGTTTTTCTACTCCTGAAAGGCCTTTCTCTGGGAATCAATGGTGAGGTAGAAAAATGTGGTTTCAGAAATCCTAAGGTCTTTTTAAGACTCATGTGGAGATAGTTCCCCCAGAGGCAGAAGTGGAAGCTCAAATGGAAGACACTGCCCAGCAAGCAGAGGTGGCCTGGAGAACCAGGGCTTCCATGATTCCTTCTTGGACAACCCCTACAAGTGCTCCTGAAGGGAGGCCCAACTGTTACCAAAGAGCCTGGCTATCTGTAACAAAAGATTTCTGGGTGCAGAGAATTAAATCCAGTGCCTATTATCATCCCATTTTCCCAAATCCCCCTACACAAATGAGAAGAATTCCCAATGTTTTACCAAATTAGAGGGAAGCAGCAGCAGCAATATAAATAGAAAAGCTGCTGGAAAAAAAGTCATTCAGAAGGTCCCCCCTGACCAGAGAGGATCCGGGACCTATACAAGATTCTTTTTGGTGCCAAAAAAGACAGAGGACTTGAGACCAATTCTGGATCTCAGCAAACTAAATCAGTTTGTACAATATTCAAGGTTCTAGATGGTCATGGTTCAGTTCATTTTGCCTCTGCTACGAAAGACAATTGCATGTGCTTGATAGATCTTCAGGATACGTACTATCACCTCAAAATGAACAGGTGCTCCAGAAGATATCTGTGCTTCCAGCTGGGAGACATACATTACCAGTTCAGAGCACTGTCCTGTGGTCTCACCACAGCCCCCAGGGTGTTAACCAAATGTATGGCAGTGATAGCAGCTCACTTGAAGTTACTGGGATTCTGAATGTTTCCATACTTGGACAACTGGCTCCTAACTGGCCCAGCCAGGCATCAACTCCTACTGGCAAGGGACTACTTGCTGCAGTTGTGTATCCATCTAGTCATCACAGTCACTTACAACAAATCGCAACTCATGTCTCTGTAGAGTCTGGAGTTCATACTTGCTCATCTGAACACAGTCAATTAGATAGCCACTTTTCCTCCTGCTTGAATCCAGACTCTGAGATCCCAGGTCAGGAAAGTAATGCAAAATTCTTCTCTTCCAGCACAACTAATTTTGCAAGCTTTGAGATCCATGACAGCTGCTATCCCTATTGTTCCTCTGGCCAGGTTTCACATTCAAATACTTCAATGGATTCCATCAACCCAATGGTCCATTCTGCAGGATCTTTTAGCTGCTCCAGTCAAGATTGCACTGGCATGGAAAAGGTACCTTCTTTGGTGGATACATTCAAATGAAATCTCTGAAGGCCATCTATTTGTTTTCCCCTTGCTTATGGCCACAGTGATCATGAAAGCCTCTCACCTGGCATGGTGGGGGACTACTTGGAGAAGACAGTCCAAGGTATGTGGTCCCCTGAAGATGCCAATTCTCATATTGATGTCCCAGAAATGAGATCAGTTCTCCTAGCCTTGGAGGCCTTTCCATGATGTTCTCCTGTCTGAGTCAATTGCTATTCAGATGGACAATGTCAGTGTCTGGTACATCACCAAACAGGGAGGAATCACATTTTATCCACTTTATTGAGAAGCAATAAGAATGTGGCAATGGATGATATCTTCCAGGGGAAAACCAACGTTGTTTGCGGACAAACTAAGCAGGTCCAAGTCCATTCTGATGCCTCATGAGTAGTCTCTCAATGTCAAAGTAGTGGAGAGAATTTTCTTTCGATGGGACCAGCCATGTGTCTCCCTTCAACAACAAGTTCAGCAGGTTCTTTGCCCTGATCCCTCCAATGGGGGACTTACTGAGAGATTCTCTAGTCCATGATTGGCCCTCCAGTCTCCTTTATGATTATGCACCACTATCCCTCATCCCCAAATTTCTACAGAAAGAATTATGGTTGAAGAGCTCATTTATCCTCATTGCCCCCTTCTGGACTCATCAGATTTGTTTCCCCTTTCTCTGGTTTCACCTTCTACATCCACCCTGGATACTGGATTCAACTCCAGACCTCATCCAGACATAACAGGCTTCAAACTGACTGCATGGTTTCTCCAGTTCCATTGACTGCTAGTCAGCCCAGGCTCTCCTCCCCAGTTTGTCATATTTTGTTATCTTCCCAAAAAGCTTCCACTAGAAGGATTTACAAAAGAGATTTTTATTCTGGATTCTTAGCAGGTATCTGGACCCCCTTTCTGCCCCTGTACCATCTATAGTTGAATTTTAGCTTCAATTTTCAATGAAGGGGCTAGCTTTTCTACTATTAAGGTCCAGTTGGCTGCCATTTCGAACTTCCACTTAGGTGAAAATAAATCTACTTTAGCCTTTTCTACATTATGTAAAGCCTTTCTCAGTGGGGCCTTTTTACTTAGACCTTTGTTAAAGGATCCTTCTCCTCCTTGGGATTTAACGATTGTGCTTCAGACCCTGATCCAAACTCCCTTTGAACCATCAGCCAGGGAGATTTAAAATTTTCATCTTGGAAAACTATTCTTCTGGTCACTATCGCATCAGCTAGATGAGTTTCTGAACTCCAGATTCTATCTTTCAAACCTCAGTATCTGGTTTTCCACAAAGACAGAATGTTCTTGTAGATCAACCCATCTTTTTTGCCAGAGGTAGCTTCTGAGTCCAACATTAACCAGGTAATTAATTTCCCAGTTTTCTTTCCAAACTACTTAAATAAGGGAGAGTACATGCTCCATCTTTTACATGTCCATAGACGGCTCTGCTTTTATCTCCATAGAACCAAGGATTTCAGGAAGACTCACCAGTTGTTTGTCTCTTTCTCTCCTAACAAATTGGGCAAGGCAGTTTCCAAAGTTACACTGGCCAAATGGTTATGTGATTGTTTCCTTTGTCTATACTAAGAGGATTATCCTTGCTTAGGCCTCTTAGAGCTCATTCCACAAGGTATATCGTAGTCTCTTCAACCTTTTGTCCAAAGGTTTCTATAGATGACGTGTGCAGCTGCAACTTGGACCGATGCTTACATTTTTATTGCTTATTACAAATAGGTTCATAGGTGTTTACTAGGTTAATGACCACAAGGACCTTTTTAAGCCTAACCATGCATCCCAAATCTCTGACAAGTTCTGATAGTGTAAGCAGGGTCTTGGTAGGTGAAACATTTACATGCAGGGGCCTGGGAGATGAATCATTTGCAGGCTGTCTGTGTCCATTAGAGACATAGGTGTCAAAACAGGGATGAATTTTGTGTTCTCCATCCAAATGTCCAAGTTACACTTGACTTGGGTTAGGAAGGGACTCTGCTTCACATGGATGGAGGAGCCTGTTCCAGAGAAATTGTAGTCTTTGCAACACATGCCTCTCTCTCACCAGGTCCTATTTATATTACAGCCAAGGTTTAAGTCTATAGAATAGGTAATTCTAGTGCTGTTTGTTTTGCAAATATGGCGGAGGTCCATCAGAGTGGGGTCTGACAATGTCTTGCATGACAGCTGTATATCTCCCCTCAACAACCTGTAGGGGACAGAATACAGGGATAGGGCCTTGAGACATTTCTGCAATGGACATGTTACTTACACCCTGTATTTTTTTAGTGAGGGACCTCTGTGGACATTCCAGTTGTTGGATATTCCTGCTTAGGTACATACTAAAGGGGGCATTGTACTCAATAATAGGTCGGATGAATACCAAATATAGTGGAACAATGACTTCCTTGGACCTAGATGCCATACCTTTGTTTATAAGTTGCACAACACAGAATGATTTCTTCACTGCTGTGGACACTTGATGGTCAAAGGCTAGATTACTGTCTGTGTGTTCCCAAGTCCCTGACTACTGGGTCAACTCTTTGGATTATGCTGTCAATATGATATTTACCAGGGGGTGGATGACTTCCCAAAAGATATTCATTTCATGGCATTTAATTTTAGTCTGTGGCTCTGACACCAATTGTTTCTGTATCAGCCCTTCCTGGAAAACATTTGTGTTGGTGGGTGATTCATTGACCGCTTCTAATTTGCAATCATTTGCAAATGTAGTCAGCCAGAGGCTATTGAGATTGGCCTGACTTCAGAGAAGTAAATGCCCAAAAGGAGTTGATCCCTGAGGGACTCCACTTGTGATTGGCCTCTTTGCAGAGGTGGACTTCCCAATTCCAAATTCCTGGGTTCTGTCTGTGAGCCAGGTGGCTATCCACCAGGAGACATAATGGTTTGTACCTAATCTCTTAAGTTTGTCAATAATGGCTAAGTGCAGTATTGTGCCAAATGCTTTGACCAGATCAAAGTAGGTAGTGTGAACCACTTTGCCGTCATCCATTGCCTTGGTGACCTTCTAAAAAAGTCCATTAGGTTGAATAGGCATGACCATCAAGTGCACTTGATGAAACCAAATTGGGTTGGGTTCAGTGTCTGGAGGTTTCCTATGTCATTATTGATGATTTCCATGATAATTCTTTCCACTGCCTTGCATATGTGACTAGTGGGACTGATGGGTCTGTAGTTTCCAAGGTCTGTAGATGGCCCAACTTTGTGCAGAGGGATGACCGTTGCTGTTTTCCATTCATGAGCCAAGAAGCCTATTTGGAGGCTACAGTTAAATAGCAATTCCAGAGGAACAATGAAAAAAACAACTGAAGTCTCCAGTTCATAGAGGCAAAAATAGGCAAATTACATTAAAAAAACACTACCAGCAACTGACCGAGCCAAACAAACTAAATCTATTTAATGAACTGTTAAGTGCTTTCAACCCTACTGGTCTTCATCAGAACAAAAATATCAGCAAATTCAAATTAATTATATACTGAACACTAGTAGGTCACATGACTCCATTTGATTAAAATGACAAGAAAGTGAATTGATTCTCTTGAAAGTATGTTTTCAAAACTTTAAGCCATCTATTAAAACAAATCTATTTACATTTATTAGCATTTTATTTTAAATTAAAAACTACTTTGTAGTTAACACTACTGTTCAAACCCAGAGTGTGATAGGCATAAAACAAAATTTGCCACTTCAATTCCCTGTATTCTAATTTCCCCTCTCTGTCTCCATTAAAGTCACAGGGAACATAATCTATAATGGAAAAAAAAGAATTTTTTGAAGTTAGGGCATTCGGCTGAGTGCTTACCTTTTACAGCAATGTCAACATATTACGAGATGAAAACGGAACAGCAGACAGTGGTTCGTGAGGAAGAGATGGTGTGCAGACGAGTAAGAGATATGGTTTAAAGCCATGAAGAACACTCTGACAGTGCAAGGTTATAATGTCTTCCACACATTTAGACCAGCTACTACACAGACAAGGACTAAAGGTGGAGGTGCCTTGATTTACATAAAAAATAAATATACCTCAAGGCTGGTCAAACAGGACAATGCAATTGAGCTTCTCCACATTCCAGTCACCATAGGCAAAATCCAGTACCACTACCTTGCAAGCTATAGGTCCCCCTGTAAGACCTAAGAAACCCATACCATGTATTTAAACTTACTGGAAACACACAACATCCAAGCCAGTAACATATTCATGGGTGAATTGAATTAACCCACTATTAACTTGGAATCATATACAACACTAAACATACAGGCACAGAGATTACTGGAGATGTTTGCTCCCTGGGACAAGATTCAAATGGGAATGCTTTTTCACTCAGGAAATCCAGGAGATTACAACAAATGCATCACCAAGAAACAAAATAGTTTTTTTGTTGAATGAACAGATAAGGTTAGGAAACAACAGCCCATCATATCATCACAAACAACACCTTATCAGGACTGGGCACAGGTTGTAGGGAGAACCCCAGAAGCATTTCAGCAGAAAAAACAATCCACAGCTCAAAAGACAAGTACAACAGGCATTCAAGAGGCAACACCTTTGGAGTATAACATATTTAATTTAACCAAAAAAACTTTAACTGAAGGAGAAACAAAAGTATTGCAAAAAGTTTCTCATTCATACTGACACCTAGATCCAATTTAGTAAATACCATTATTGACTTATAGGGCTATATCAAGAAGTTAAATTTAAGAGTGATTTTTAAAGACAGAATTTTTACTCCAAATGGTCATTTTGTTTTATCTAGTACATTTAATCTACCCCTTCAAAACACCATTAGAGCTTTTGAAGAATGTTGTGAAAAGGACATCAGGGATCTTTTGAAACAAAAAAATGAAATATATTTTTTTTATTTAACCCTAGTTGAGAGGCAGAGTTTGAGAGACATTAGCAATGATTATATCATCAGAGTTATGAAGGTGGACAAAGGGGGGATCTGTGGTGATTGTTTACATAACTGCTTATATTGACAATGTACATTACTTACTAAAAGATTCTACTTTTTATGAAAGACAAGTAAAAGTGCCATTAACAAGGCTTATAGACAGCTTGATTCTTGGTTATATAGCAACTTAACAGAAGGGGTGATATCAGAAAACATGTCCTCCTTTTTTCACACACCCAAACTCAAACTGGGAAAATTGTTTAGAGTTCCCAACATTTATAAAAACAATTCATGTCCACCCTATCAGCTTATTGTATCTGCACTGGCCTCAAAGTTGGAAGCCATATCTAAATTTATTGATAGGGCTTTGCTCACTTTGGTAAAAAGAATGTCATCCTTCATAAGGGATTCTTTTGATTTTTTAGATAAAATCAAAAATGTAACATTGGAAGAATGAAATTTGTTAGTCACTGTTGATGTGCATTCCTTATGTACCACTATACCACAGGACATTGGTTGAGAATGGATGGCTTAAATGTTGAATGAAAGCAATGACTATTTGTTGGGATAAATGTTTTTTTGACAGAGTATTGATTATGTTTTAACTAACAACTTTTTATTTCCTTTGACAGTTGTTACTACCATCAAAAATGAGAGTAGTTATGGGAGCTTGTATGGCACCAAATTATGTAAATTTAGTCATTGTATACTGGGAAACTCATATTTTGCCACACAGTGGGTATGGGTGCATTGTATCTTATTTTTGATTCATTGACAATTTGTTTTTCATTTGGAAAGGGGAAATATAATTAGAAACATTTTTCAAAAAATATGAATGAAAGGACAGGGTTTTTAAAGTTTTCTGCCCAGTATTTTTCCAAAATTAGTTTTTTGGACGTTGAAATACATAAAAAGATAGTAAAAAATTATATTCAGTCATCAGTTACAAAAATGTTTCCAGTAATTCCATTTTGCATTATTCTAGTATACACCTGACATACTTAAAACACATTATTAAAGGGCAATTTGCAAGACTGCAACATTTAACCACAGATGTAGAACTTTTAGACAGCTTTTCAAAAGCTATGCATGATGGATTTGTCAATAGTTGATACCCCATTGATACTATTAAAGTGGTCATAACAGGAGAAGATTCACATAAGATCATGGTTCATCCAGTACCTCTCAGGACTGGCACCTTTCAATGCCTTAAACATTTTCTTTGGACAGTGGAGCAATAAAATGATAGAAAACAATTGGAGAATTTTGAGTGCTAGTGAAGAAGTTAGGAAAGTGGTGGGAGATGAACCATTTTTATTAATAAGAAAGGTTGTAATATTAAAGCTTTATTAGAAATGAGAAAGAAGAAGTGTGAAGATAAAAGAAGGGGCACTTTCAAATGTTTAGATTGTTCATGTCAATACATGTCTGAGAGTCCATATTTTGCAGGTGTCAGAACTGACAGAACGTATCCCACCCCAGGCTTCTTCACTTGTGCATCAAGATTTGTAGTCTGTTTAGCTAAATGTTGCTCCTGTGAGTCATTTTATATTGAGAAAACCAACAGAAAGCTTAGAAATGAGTTTATGAACACCAGTATGATGTCAAAGTAAAAAATATGGACAATGCTTTAGGTAAATGTGATGACCCCCACTTAAACCCGGGGCAGTAACTAAGGAGCCTCAGTTCTCACCATTGTCTCTGGTAAGGAAGTGTCACTGAAAGCAGGGATAGAAATACAAAGTTTCCCCTAAGAGTCCACCAGGAACATGCTCCAAACCTGGGACTGGACTATATACTTCACTCCAGGTAAATGAGTCTTCACACTAACCACTGCAGAGCACTGTGTCCCAGTTCTAGGTATCTGACACACTCAATCTTAAGTATTTGATAGTCACACATACAAACACTCTTGGGAAAGAACCTGCTATATCCTCTTTCCCAAAGTACAAGGTAATGGCTGCCACCAGTCAAATACCACAATACCCTTCAAAAGGGGCGTTCAATTATATTGGGTAAAATAAATATTAATGTAAGTGGTAGCATGTAATCCAAGCAGTAAGGCTTTTTGGAGTGGCCCTGGTGTTATCAAAATAAGCATGAATACTCTGTTTGCTAAACGTGCTTTATTAATAACCAGCAACAATAAAAGGTAATAAAATATTTAATAATAAATAAAATGAATTAAAGTAAAACATGTATACACTGACTAACTAATTCTAATGCACCACAGAGTTTCATACACAGGAATTATGAAAATAACACTGTAGGATTGATTTCACACTGATTGTAGAAAAACTCTGACTATAGTTCCTTATCTAAAGGTTAACTGCCACTGTTTAATCTAAGTAACTCAGCAAGGCAAGATGATACTCTTATTTCTGCCAGGCAAGATAAGAATTTATGACCACTCTTCAGGCTGTTGTCTGGTCCTCAACGATTGGAATAACAAGTCCTACAATTATTGCTGAACAGCTCTGGAAAGCTAACTACTGATCTGGAAAACAACTGATAACTGAACAACTACAACTACTGAACTTTGACTGAGAACCTGCTTTTATAGCAGATTTTTTTTAAAAAGTCACAGAAAGCTATTATGAGAATTCTACTGACTCATGTCAGACTTTAACAAGTAAACAAAACAGCTGCTGTGGAGATTCTATTCCTTTCAGCTCTGGAACATGATGACATCACATCTAGGGCAGCTGACTGACATAACCTACATTCAGAATTTTTTTTAAAAACAAGTACATTTGGTCAACCAGAAGAACACTGTTTGATTCAATCATCTTACATAAATCAGTCATAATAAAAAAACATAAACTTATTTACAAAATTATAGGTAGTCATGCTGCCATACATAACACAGGACAACCTACCATTATTCACAAGTATGTACAAAACTTCAGATAGTCATGCCAGTACAGATAATATCTAATATCCTCACATTTCTCTCCCCTTTGAAGACTCAAGCTGGATTTTCAAGTGACCATAGAAAATCGTTGCTTGAGGAAAATAGGTCTGACTGCAAATATATCAACCCATACCCCTTCTTGACAGTTCATCTGCATTAGCATTATTGATCCCACTACTGTCTTTTACCATCATGTCATATTCTTGTAGCCCTATGCTCCACCTCAGTAACTTGGCATTTTGCTTACTGTCTCTGTTTAGCCATGTTAAAGGGTTATGGTTTGTAACCACATTGAATTTTCTTCCATATGGGAAAGGCTGAAACGTTTGCAATGCCCATATTATCGCTAGGCATTCTTTCTCCACAGCTTCATAACATTCCTCCCTAGGTTGCAGCCTACTGCTAAGGTATACAATGGGATGCTCTTCTCCCTCTGAAGAAACTTGGCTGAGTACAGCTCCACCCCATTATTTGAATCATCCACCTGTACAACAAATTTCTTTCTGTAATCTGGACTGGCTAACACAGGGGGTCCTCCCAAAGCCTCTTTAAGCTTTTGGAATGCATGTTCACAATCTGTGGTCCACACTACTTTATCTGGCTTGTTTATCCTTGTTAAGTCAGTAAGGGGGTGCAGCTATTGTGCTATAGTTAGTTACAAATTTCCTATAGAACCCACTGCCCCTAGGGAAGCTCTCACCTGCTTTTTCATAACAGAGACAGGCCACACCTGAATAGCTTCCACTTTGGCAGGTTCTGGGCTAATCTTACCACTCCCTACTCTATGTCCAAGGTAGGAGACCTCTGCTATAGTCACCTGATACTTACGAAGTTTAATGGTCAGCCCTGCCTTTTTTAATCTACCTAAGACCTCCCTGACATGTTGAAGGTGCTCTTGACAGGAATGACTATCTAAATTGTCCAAATAGGTAAGAGGATAATCTCCTGCTCCTACTAAGGTATGATCTACTAACCTCTGGAAAGTTGCTGGGGAATTCTTCATCCCAAAGGGCATCCTTGTAAACTCATATAATCCAAAAGGTGTTACAAAAGCTGACCTATCTCTAGCAATGGGAGTCAAGGGCACCCGCCAGTATGCCTTGGTCAGATCAGTAGTGGTCAGATACTTAGCCCTGCCCAGCTGTTCTAAAGCTTCATCAGTTTTAGGCATGAGGTACACATCTGACTCTGTATAACTGTTTAACTTTCTGTAGTCTATGCAGAATCTTACACTACCATCTTTCTTTGGTATCAATACTACTGGGGAAGCCCAAGGACTACTGGACTCCTGGATTACTCCCAGTTCCAAAACCTCCTTTATCTCCTCCTTCAAAGTCTGACTCAGGCATCTTATAAGGAGCTTGTTTGATAGGCCTTTGGTGTCCCATATCCACATGGAGCTGCACTAGGTGAGTACACCCAGGTTTTCTGGTGACTATGCCCCCAAATTCCTGTAACACTGCTCGTATTTCTTTAACTTGAATATGGGATTGCTGCTGAAATATTGCTACCTCTCTCACAGAAGTGTCAGTCCAAGTCTCACTGAGAAAGTCAGTCACCAGATCCCCCTCTGACTCCTCCTGCCATTCACTGTGAATACTCAGCACTAGGGCCTCCCTATTGTGATAAGGTTTCATCATGTTAATATGGTACAACTTAAGTCCCCGCCTCTTGCTTACTAAGTTTACCATGTAGTTAACATCACCAACCTTCCTTACCACTTTGAAAGGTCCCTCCCAAGCTGTCTGCAGCTTATTGTATCTGACAGGAATGAGCACTATAACCTGTTCCCCACAGTATACTCTTGTGCTCAAGCATTCCTGTCATAACAAACCTTTTTCTGCTGTTGGGCTACTGCTAGGTTGTCTTGGGTTAAACCCATGAGCTACCCAAGCCTTGTCCTGAAGTTTAGGACATATGCCACAACAAACTCCTTGTGGGATTCATGCTCACCCTTCCACTTGTCATGAATCAAATCTAAAGACCTTCTCACCCTATGACCATACAGCAACTCAAAGGGTAAAAACCTGTCGATTCCTGAGGTACCGCTCTGTAGGCAAATAGTAAATGAGGCGAATATTTACCCACTCCCTTTTAAAGTGGTCTGCAAATGCCTGTAGCATAGTCTTTAATGTACAGTTTAACCTCTCTCTGTGACCATTAGTCTGAGGATGGTAGGGGTGGTTTTTAGATACCTCACCCCACAATGTTTCAACAGACAAACCAACAAGTCTGACATAAAGTTGGCAGCTCAGTCAGTCAGTATCTCCCTCTGAAAACCTACCCTGCTGAAAATTTCTAACAAGGCATTCGCCACTTTCTCTGCCTCAGTGAAGAACAGAACCACCACCTCAGAGTATCTGGTAGCGTAATCCACTAGCACCAGGATATACTTCTTTCCTGTAGAACTTGGCATATTCAAAGGCATCAACAGAGCCTTGACCTTGTCTCCCACCTTGCCTACTTTTTGGCACTTCTCACAGGTCCTGCAGTACCCCTTTACATCCTTTGCAATCCCAGGCCAATAAAAGTTTTGCATAATGCATCTCTTAGTATGCTTTATGCCCACAAAATGGCTTGTAAAAGGAATGTCACAGGGTATGGTTAGATGCACCAAATGGTAGGCTCTGGGCACTACCAGCTGCTGTATTATCTTGCCCTCTAGCCCTCCCTCAGGGGTCCACTCTCTGTTCAGTAACCCTTTGTTCCAGTATACAGACTCCCCTCTTCCTTGAGCATCAGTTGCCTCCTTAGCTACCTCTATGAATTTCATAATGTAAGGTCCGTAAGTTGAGCCTGTCTCAACTCTACGTTTCTGACCCTGCCCAGCTCCCCTTCCACAGGAAGCCAAGTGTCCTCTGTCAGTGCTGCCTCACTGTCAGCCTGGATAGCACCACTCACCTATGTCCTTGAAGTAACCATGTCCACTGGAATACCAGTACCTACCAGCAGCTGTGGTTCACCTTCAGGCTCACTGCTACGTGGTAGCTCCTACCTTGAAGTAACCACATCACCAGCTCCACCATTTACATGCCATTCTCCAAGCTTGACTGCATGTCACTGCATGCACACAAGGTACTACACTATCAAAATCATTCCATATTAAGACATCTGCAGGAATATCCTCAAACACACCTACCTCTTTGTTCCCTTTTCCACCCTCCTAGTCAAGATGAACCCTGGCCAAAGGTATTTGGGGTCCCAGCCAAAGTTTTGACTGGTGTGGACTGCCCAAGTGAGTACTGCTTTTCCTTAACCACTGCAGGCCTCAGAATGGTTATATAAGAAGTTGTGCCTCTCTTAGCAGTGGTTTGTCTTCCATCCACTAAGATAGGATAGGATACAAATTTTGGGGATAATTTGTCACGTCTGTTGTTTCCAAACAACTTATCACAGGCATTCTGTCATTTCCACTTTGCTAGCTACCTCACCTTTTGTTTCTCACCTTGCTTCAATAGACATTTGTATGTTACATGGCCCCTCTGATTACATTTGAAACTTCTGATCCTGACCATGTGCTTGAACTACTGGCTTCTTTTGTTACTGTGAACTCTGTTGGAGTGGTTTAGGCTGCCCCCCTTGGGTTCCCTTATGTCCATATGCAGTACTGGGTATCCCTTTCTTATGCAGTGGGGTCCTACTGATCAAGTAGAGATCCCCTTTTCTCCCCAATTCATTTGCAAAGTTGAACTCGGTCTGCCAACCAGATCCTCATGTACTCAGGCAAAGTGCTGAGAGCTTGTTCCCTCACTGAAAGGTCTGTCGGTCCTTCAAAAGTGGTAACCTGACACATGCTCACCCACCTGTGAAAGTAAGTACTTAAATCATCAATGTAATCACATACACTTTCATCTGCCTTGTGTCTATGTTCACAAAACTTTTTTCTATACATTTCAGGAGTTAATTTAAAACGATCAAGTAAACACTGTTTTACATGATCATAATTCCAACAATCAATATCAGACAGTTTAGCAATTGCATTAACAAATCTACCATGGAGTAAGGGGGTCAGGAACTGTACCCAGATCCCTAGGTCAACATTATATTGTTTACATACCCTCTAAAATATATAACAAAAACTATCAGAATCATCTCCCTATACTTAGGAAAAAGTTTACTGAAGATTTGACCATGAGTAAGAACTATTTATATGCGCACCCCAAACAGACACCACACTGGTTAACAACAGGCAAAACAATGCTCTTACTTAAGAGTGAACCTGCAAGCTACCCTAAAAATTGTAGACCAATAACTTGCCTTCTGACGACGTATAAACTATACACAGGAATTGACGTCGACAGAATTTATAGAAATTTAGAAGAAAACTCAATTATGGCAGTAGAACAAAAGGGCAATAAAAGAAAGACATATGGAACAAAGAATCATTTGTTGTTCAATAAAGTTATAGTGGAGAACTGTAAAAGGGGGAAGAATCTTAAGTATGGCATGGATTGACTACAAAAAAGCATTTGATAGTATCCCACATTCATGGATAAAAGAGTGCTTAAAAATGTATAACATACATCCAACACTGATCGACTACATTACAGTAACCATGAAACAATGGCAGACCACTTTGCAATTAAGCCATGATAAAGGACAGATTATTATCCCAGGGATAAAAATTAAAAGTGGGATATTCCAGGGTGACTCTCTGTCACCACTGCTATTCTACTTTACTCTTAACCCATTAAGCTGTTTACTTAGAAGCTTAAGCCATGGCTACAGTTTGGCTCGTAGAAAACAACAAAGGCTAATGACTTCTCTTCTGTTTGTCGATGATTTAAAACTGTATAGCTCGTCAGATGAGGAACTGAAAGCCCAGCTGCAGGTTGTCAAAACTTTTTCAGATGGTATTAGAATGTCATTTGGTCTTGATAAATGTGCAAAAGCAACCTTTAAAGCAGGAAAACTGCAGCACCAGGAAAACAGCAGTTTGGGACAAGAATGTGATATAAAAGAACTTGAGCAAGAGAGAGTGTATAAATACCTGGGAATTGATGAAGGATCAGCAATAAAACATGAACAAATGTGAGTTAAACTCAGTAAGGAATACTTTAGAAGACTTAAATTAATCCTGAGAACAGCATTGACATTTAGGAGCAAGATCCAAGCTATAAATCAATTTGCTCTTTCTGTCCTAACGTACAGTTTTGGAGTGATAGACTGGCCCCAAATAGTGTTGGCTAGATTAGATACGAAAACAAGAGGGATGCTTCATGCTCACCAAATGATTTATAAAAATCAGTGTATACCAAGTTTATATATTCCCTGTTCCGAAGGACGGATGGGCCTCCTTGAAATTGATTACATGTATAGATCTGCAGTCGTGGGACTCCTCACATCTAGTGATCTCACAAGAGCCAAATGTAGTGAAAGTTTTGAAACATGAGGAGAATAAATCTAAGATGATGTCTCTGCTTAATTTAGCAGAAGCATATCGACATCAAGCAGGAATGGAAATCAAACCAGAAGTAAATAAAACCAGGAAGCAACTAAATGTGCCAAAAAACAAAAGAAAGAATATAAGGTAAAGGACCAGATAAGAAGGCAAGAAATGTGGAAAAACATAAATATAGTTGCAAGTATATTAAACCTCTGGAAGAGCCTTATGTTGATCAAGAACGAATGCAGGAATGGTTAAGGAGAGACGAATTCAAGCCAAGAAATGAAAGGTTAATATTGGCAGCCCAAGAGAGTGGGCTACATACATGCTGGTTTAAAAGTCCTTTGAACATGTGGGAGAAACAGACAAATTTAGGTTTTGTAAAACCGAACTGGAAACAGTCACACCCCTTGTTGCTGGTTGCAGCAAACTAATGGCAGAAGGACTGTACACTGAAAGGCATAATAATGTGGCAAGACTATTGCACTGGGGATTGTGCAAACATTATGGTATCAAAGTGGCTGAAAAACACTGGAAACATAAGCCACAAAGCATCATAGAAAATGATGTCACGTGGGATCACCCATTACCAAAAGTTCAAAAGATAGATGCTAGAAAACTGGATATAGTGGTCCAAGAAAAGAAGATAAAAGTAGCATTGATCATTGAAATTGCCACACCCAGTGACTACAGTGTCTTGTGTACAGAGAGAGATACAAAGTCATAAAATACCAGGATCTGTAGGCAGAAAAGAGAGCAATGTGGAAGAAAGATACCCAGACAGTTCCAATAGCAGTAGGAGCAACAGGTCTTATAAAAAGGAATTTGCAATCATATTTAGATATGTTACCAATCCATGTAACCCTGTATGAATTGCACAAGGTGTCATTACTGGGCACATTGTGGATCCTGCAAAGAGCACTTTTGCTGACATCAAAGATTGAAACAATACTATTTTCATGAACTTTAATCGTACTTTGACTTAGGAATGGGGTCCATTCCCGTCATGGTATTAGAAACCCAAAAGACTTGGAGAAATTAAAAAAAGGAAAAACTTTACTGAACTTTATAGGTTTGGCCATTCCCTTCCCCATTACCTTCATGACCATGTCTAGGGGTTAGAAGCTGCTTCCCCCTCTCGTCAGTCTCCAAACATCACTGCCACTCATTTTCTTCAGCTTCAATCTCCAAACACTTGGCCTCCAGTTCATACTGAGTCTACTTCTCCCTTTCCTCAATCTCCAAATGTTTGGATTCCATCTCCAATTCAAGTCTCCTTAACTCCAAATTAATTTTTAACTCCTCCAAAGAAAAAGTGAAGTGTCCTGTTTCTGAAGACTGCACATTCACAATGCCAAACTGGATATTGTCAGAGCTGCTGGTCTGCTCTGCAGCTGTGACTAATGCTGAGATCATTCCTTCCTTAGTCAGGTTGGCATGCGCCAGTCCTTTGTCTTCACACACCTTGGGCAAATGGTTCCTTGTGAGCTTGCTATAACCCACTGCTGACATCTTTGCCTGCTTTCCCTGACTAAACTGACTATAAAAATAATTAAAACTATTGTGAAATGAAACTCTGCATGTTTATCTTGTGGCTGTTGAGCGTGCACACCTCAGTGACAACTACACACAGGCTGCTAAAGCTCAATTAAAATCCCACACCGTTGCCACCAAATAATGTGACGACCTCACTTTAACTCTCGGCAGTAACTAAGGAGCCTCCGTCCTCACCACTACCTCCAGTAAGGGAGCATCACTGAAAGAAGGGATAGAAATACACAATTTCCCTTCCTGGGACTGGACTATGTGCTTCACTCCAGGTCCCCAAATGAGTCTTCACACTAACCACTGCAGAGCACTGTGTTCTGGTTCTAGGTATTTGACATGCTCACTCTTAAATATTTGGTATTCAAACATACAAAGCCTCTTGGGAATGACTGGCACAGATTTACCTGCTATGTCTTCTTTCCCAAATTACAAGGTAATGGCTGCCACCAGTCAGATATCACAATAACCTTCAAAAGGGTTGTTCACTTATTAATCACCAAAACCAAACTATGAAACCACAAACAAAGAAAGGAAATAGAGACAGACCACATGAAGAATGAGGACTGATAAAAAACTTGAATTAGTGTAAACACAAGAGAAACCCCATAAGGTACTGATACAAACTTAATTTAATAAACATGAGTAAAACACTGTCAAATAAGTAATTTTGTCCTTTTAAATAAAGACTTCCTCAGATAATTTTAAATCTAAAATACGGTCAGTATATATCCCAATTGAAAATTAGGAAACAGTCACATGTCTGCCAAGCCCCCAGCAAGCATATAATGCCATTTGCCTTTTGGACCATTAAAGAAAAATCTTAAAGGGCTGGATGACTGAAAAGTCATATGAAGTACTGCAGTTAGAAGCAAATCAAGCAATACTTACTGAAAATAAAGAATTAGCTTGTCAAGAATGATGAAAAGAGGGGAGTCACCTGAATTGATACTGGCTGACTACTACTAGTGTTGTTCTTACCACAGCTTCATTCTGCTGGGATGCAATGCTCCTTTGCTTCATCTCTCATGAGAAGCAAAACAGTAGCACCAATCCTAGGATGAGAAGCAGGCCACAACCTGTTTGGTGATCCACAGTCTTGTCCCAGATGATGTAAGGGTCTGTAGGCTTGCTGTAGCCTTTTCCTGGGAGATACTTTGAATAACAACCAGTCCAGTCAGTAAGGTCAAGCACAGGCACTCACTTCCCAATCCGAAACAGTCAGAAACTCTGCTCTTTCTCTCACCAGGAGCAAAACAGAAGCACTAATCCCAAGATGACCACTGAGAGGCAGAATGTGGCATCTCCATTACTGGTGGTCTTGGAGTTGATATTGCAGATTTTAAAGGTAAAATGGAAAAAATGGGTTAATATCCTAAGAGCTGCAGTGTGCACTAAGCAGTTAGGTATGAAAGGGGTAACTTAAGCTTTAGCTATCTAAGTGGAGAGCCAGTAATTTTAAAAGAGCAAGATAGATTGGGAGGAGGTGAGCACTTTGTATTCTGGCTCTATTGAATATACTGGAACGGTCAATAAAATTTAAATAGTTGAATGGGAGTTTTTTTCACAAAATGATAATTTTGTACTTACAACAGCCAATGAAAGATGAGAGCGAAGGAGAGATGTGATCAAATTAACATAAGGGGCAGGCAACTAGAAAGACAGTTGAGTTTAAAAACACAACTGCACCAGATGGTAGGGCTGGAAAAATGTAATTTCTGTGCGACTCACAAGTAAATATGCAGTTAAAAGCAGAATACAAGTAAAGCACAGTGTAAAGAAAAGTAATCACAATATACAAAATAGCAATACAAAATATAAGAAAGCAAAAACAAACTAACCTTTCACTCACAAGTTGTGGCAGAGTTTGGGTGAGCTTTTCTAGTAAATTGGACTTGGTTTGAAGGAACAGAGCTGCCCTTGGCTCAGCAGTACTCCAGAATATCCTTCCATGAGGGCCACCCAAGATTCAAGTAGCTGGGGACTTTGTCGCATCAGTTGAGGAATGAATGAAAAGGACATCAGATAAAAAAAGGTATGCAATCACTATAACATTTCATCTGTGCTGTCCATTTTCATTCTTCCTCAACTTCCCACCCACCTGCCCCCATCCCTTTGCTTATGGAATGCCCTAAGTGTTTTTTCCAGAACCTTTGTTCCCTGTTTGAGCTCCAGCTTCCTTTTCTTTTCTGTCTTTATTAACTCCTTTAAGATATGGTCCATTTATATCTAGGGGCAGCAAACTTGATATGAGATATGTTAGGTTGGTGGGGCATTGTGGGTAAAGGGAAAATCTCAAGATATTTCAATGTGAGTATCTGGAATAAGTGGCTGAGATGGATCCAGATCTTGGATCCAAACCTACCAGTTAAGGAAGAATGAAAATAGACAATACAGATGGAATGTTATGGTGAGTACATAACTTTTTTTATTCAACAAAAGTGAGCCAGCTAACAGAAGGGGACTCAGCTTCTCTTTCTTCTGACATTAAAGCTCAAAGAGACATTTTGCCAGTGAAACCTTTTCCAGTGCTCTGAAAGAAAAATAAAGTTTGAAATTATGAGAACTGAATAATAAATAGCAGTCTCTTTATCAGTCTTAATACATTAATGTTTAAGATAACAGTGTACTATTTCGTTTAATTTAAAGGTAGCCAGTGCATTTTTCTTATGGATAAAAGTTCATATTTTCTGAAAGCTTGCAAGCTGTTTTTCACATCTGGGAGGGTAATAGAGATAAGAAAAACACAAATAGCAACTAGTGTAAGTAGGAATACAGTCTGTAGCATGTGTATTAGCATTGATAACCTTAATTTTAGGTTAGGTAATGTTTGTGGGTGCAGCTGTCAATTTGGGAAAATGCTTCCTGTCTGGAGGGTTAAACCTAATTTTTTGAAGAAGTACATAGCTTTGTGTGTTTGTTTTAATTTAATAGGGGATGGGGTGTTTTAAAATTTTTTTTTTGTTTGAGGGTTTTCAGTAAAACAAAGGCCTTGAAAAATATGACATAGGTTCAAATGGAGATGAGAAGAAACACCTGTATAAAAGACCAGCCTGTCAAACATTAGTGTGTGCCAGTAACACATATTATTGGAAATACACATTCAAAAAAACTTGACATGTATAATAGGTGGAAACAACAGCAGTTTATCATAATGGGTACATCTTAGAAAGTGAGAGGATGCCTGAGGAATGGAGAAAAAGTGTTTTGGTACCGATTTTTAAGAATAAGGGTGATGTGCAGAGCTGTAGTAACTACAGAGGGATTAAACTGATCAGTCACAGCATGAAGTTATGGGAAAGAGTAGTGGAAGCTAGGTTAAGAAGGGACATGATGATTAGTGAACAGCGGTATGGTTTCATGTTGGGAAAGAGCACTACAGATGTGATGTTTGCTCTGAGATTGTTGATGGAGAAGTACAGAGAATGTCAGAAGGAGTTGCATTGTGTTTTTGTAGACTTAGAGAAAGCATATGACAGGGTGCCTAGAGAGGAGTTGTGGTATTGTAAGAGGAAGTCAGGAGTGTCAGAGAAGTATGTAAGAGTGGTACAGGATATGTACGAGGGTAGTGTGACAGCGGTGAGGTCTGCGGTGGGAGTGACAGATGTGTTTAAGGTGGAGGTGGGGTTACATCAAGGATCAGCTCTGAGCCCTTTCTTGTTTGCAATGGTGATGGATAGGTTGACAGACGAGATCAGACAGGAGTCCTCATGGACTATGATGTTTGTAGATGACATTGTGATCTGTAGTGAGAGTAGGGAACAGGTGGAGGAGACCCTGGAGAGATGAAGATATGCTCTAGAGAGAAGAGGAATGAAGGTCAGCAGGACTAAGACAGAATATATGTGTGTGAATGAGAGGGAGGATAAAGAATGGTGAGGATGCAAGGAGTAGAGATGGCAAAGTTGGATGAGTTTAAATACTTGGGTTCAGTAGTTCAGAGTAACGGTAAGTGTGGAGGAGAGGTGAAGAAGAGAGTACAGGCAGGATGGAGTGGGTGGAGAAGAGTGTCAGGAGTGATTTGTGACAGACGAGTACCTGTAAGAGTGAAAGGGAAGGTCTACAAGAGGGAAGTGAGACCAGCTATGTTATATGGGTTGGAGACAGTGGCATTGACAAAAAGGCAGGAGTTTGAATTTGAGCTGGATGTGTCAGAGTTAAAGATGTTAAGATTTGCACTGGGTGTGATGAGGGTGGATAGGATTAGGAATAAGTATATTAGAGGGTCAGCCCAGGTTGGAAGGTTTGGAGACAAAGCCAGCGAAACAAGATTACTTTGGTGTGGACATGTGCTGAGGAGGGATGCTGAGTATATTGGGAAAAAGATGCTAAGGATGAAGCTACCAGGTAACAGGAGAAGAGGAAGGCCTAAGATAAGGTTTATGGATGTGGTGAGAGAGGACATGCAGGTGGTTGGTGTGACAGAGCAAGATGTAGAGGACAGGAAGAAATAGAAACAGGTGATCCGCTGTGGCGACACCTAATGGGAACAGCCGAAAGAAGATGATGATCCATATTATCTTGGAATGTCAATGACCTTACAAGTACAGACAAAAAGGAAAGAGTATTGCATTATATTAAGAAGTGTGGAGTGGAAATAGCAATGCCACAGGAGGGACATTTGTAAAGAAAAGAGCATGTGAATGTGACAGAGAGGATTTCAAGATGAATATTCAGCAGAATGTCAGGGACAAAGGAACATGGGAGAAATTATGTTTCAATAGTGATAGAAGAGGAAAAAAGATAGTAATAGAGTTGTGATAGTAAGGGGCTATTGGTAAGTGAGGAAGACTACACTGGCATGTATTTATATTTCACCAAAAGCTGCTTTTATGGAACGTAAGAAAATTTTAGGAGAAATAATCAGCCTTCTGCAAGAAATATTACTTATAGGCAGGGAGTAGAACTTGATTTGCAATAGAGAGGATGTATTGGGGGACCTAGAATGGAAAATAGAATAAAAAGAAGGTAGATTTCTGAAGAAATTTATGAAGGTATTTGCTATGGAAGATATGAATTCATTAGCAGGAACATGGACTGAACTTGCATATTATTCCTTAGGTACAATAACTGGGCTGGATTAAATATAAACTGTATTTCACAGGAACATGTGCATTTAATAAGTTTTGACACACATCCAATAACTATTTCAGACCATGTACCCATAAAAAAACAAGATAAAAATGCAAGGTAATGAAGTAAAAATAAGACACTGGTACTTTCCCACCTCATGTTACAAAGATAGAAATTTAATGAATGGGTAGTGGAAATTATTTGACAGTTATTAGGGGAGGCAGAGAGAAAAGTGGAATAAAATGGAAGTGAAAAAGATATATGGTTAAGAAGTAATAGGAACTGCTTAGAGGGACTGGCAAACATTAAAGTACTGCAGAGTAAGAGGAATCGCATGGAACAAGAACAGCCACACATGCAGACAAAGACATAGACAAAATAAGAGTATCTGTACAATATGAATGAGTTTAGAAAGAAGCAACTATTTATTTAATAATAACTCCAGAGCACAAAATCTTTTAGCACAATGACTTAGGAAACAAAGTAGAAAGGGTTGTCATCAAACTTAGGAAGTCTATGACAAGAAAAATAACCAGAGATCCTGTGGAGGTGTTAGAGATATTTTGGTAAATTTAATGAAAATTTGTATAAAGCAGAGAAATGTGGAAATAAAGAAAGAGCACAAATGGAAATATTTATGGAAGACTTAATTATGCCAGTTTTAGATGTAGATGAGGCTCAACAACTTACAGTTAAGATAGGAGGAGATGTGATAATCTTTAGGAAAGTCTCTAGGAACAGATGGTATTCCTGTGGAAGTTTGGAAGCTAGGAGGAATAAAGTGATACACAGAAGGTTTTATTTAACAGTATTCTAAAATGAGGGGATGCACCAACATCTTGGAAGAAAGCTTTGGTGGCTGTATTACCTAAAGATGGGAAAAAAACATCAGACTCAGCTTCACATAGACCCGTCCATTTCAATAATAAACCATGATTATAAAGTGTTTATGTGTATACTAGCTAAAAGAAGGGCAAACTTGTCAGAATTGATAGATATGGATCAATGAGGTTTTGCAGATGGGAAACAAACATTTGGTAGCATTAATAAAACAATAATAAAACAATGATGATCCAGAGGGAAGTGGAATGTAAGAAAATACCACTTTTGTCAGTGGGTTTGATGCACAGAAAGCATTTGATAGAGTAAGCTGGGATTTTATGAGCAGGGCAATGGAAGCATTTGCATTCCCCTGATACAGTAAGGTTAATTAGGAGGATATATGAAGGACTGGAGGCATGAATTAAAGTGGGAGACTTTATGTCTGATAAGTTGTGTATGAACAGAGGAACCAGGAAGGGGTGTCTTCTTTCCCCTTTATTTGCTTTATATTTAGAGCCATTGGCAAAGAAAATGAGGGACTCATAAATGCAAGGATACATTTGTTATGGTATTCAAGAAAAGTTGACTTTACTTGCAGATGGTATTAATTTGTCCCTGAAAAATCCCGAAAAGGACATCTCAGTGCTGTGGAACATTTTGACACCATTTCACATCTTTTTGGGATATAAAATTAATGATAAAAAGCAAAGGCTATATCTGTAAGTTATGTACCCAAGTACCCATTTTTGTAGGGACAGGATAAGATAAAGTATTTAGGAGTATGGATTAAAAGGACTTCTGCTGTGGCAGCTAAGGATATGTTGGAAGAGACTAAATAAAACTTAATACAAAAAAATGAGAAACTGGATATAGGTAGTAAGATACAAGCAGTGAAAATGTTTTAGTCCCTTTCATTTTATATATGGACCAGGCTTATTTTTATCAACCAGAGAAGAATCTGTGTAGAATAATCAATAAACAGTTGAAGGAATGAAGTGGGCAAGATTTAAGTGGGATAACTTGATCCTTCCAACTGAAACAGGTGATTTAAGATTACCTTATCTGAAGGGATATTTTACAGCTACACAATTAAAGCTCACATACATAACACACACAGCAAAGGTTATGATTGAAAATGGAAAAGAATGGTGATGAAGTTGGGGGGGTTAAGAAATATAGAGAGAGAGCTTGGATGTAGCTCCTTAAGGAGAATAATAACAACCCTACAGAACAATATTCATAAAATAGGAAAAAGTATTCTAAGAACTAATCCAGCACACGAATCGAGATAGGACATTTTTCTAGTAGGGATGACTGCAAATACAGCTACAGAAAATAGGTAAGGGGGCTGTAATTTACTGGAGAAAACTGGCAAAGGAGCTAAGGTACTGGGAGCAAAAATCTAGAGAGGAATAGTTAATAGACTGGGATGAGGCCAAGAATATGTCTGGACTGCAGACTAGAGACTGCCTTCCTACCAGGGATTGATATTAGAGTATAGGCAAATGGAAAGGGATAGGAGAGTTCTAACTGAAAGAGCAACTATAGGAGATTTTTTTATTCAAGTCTAATAGAAGCTGCTGTTAAAAATAGGATAATTAGTAGGGCATATAAAATATTGTATGTTAATTATAAGAATAAATCAGAGGAGGTTTGAAAATGTTGGGAAGAGAGAATGGGAAATCAATTTACAAGACCACAATTGTAGGACATGTGTATTGTTCCCAAATGTGCAACAAAGTCCAGAAGGTTTAGGATCATTGCTTGGAAGTGTTTACACAGGTATTTTTATACCTCAAACAGACTTCAAAGGTTTCTTTCTCAAGTCGATAGCAAATGTTGAAGGTGTTATGGGGAATAAAGAGATAACTGGAAATGTATGTTTTGGAGTGTAATGAGTTGACAGATTTTAAAATTCCTTACAGAGTACTTAGTCAGTAATATTGGTGAGCAAATGGCTATAACTAAGGAAATGATTCTTTTGATCTGGGACTCAACTGCATGCATCGGCCGTGCATCCTGAAGAAAACTGAGAACTATTGTACCAGCTGTCCCAAATACCAAATGACCTTCCCTAACTCAGGCTTTAGGAACTCACTAATACCATCGCCCATAATGAGAGAATTGCTGTGGGTATTATGGGATCATTAGTCATTTGCAGCAATGCACACCAGTATTTTGGTAGTACTGAACTCTTCTACCAGATTACCCAAAACTATTCCCCTCAGTAAAGCTAACTACAAAACCATTGCAAATAAATTGGTATTGCTGTTCTCCCAGGTAGGTATTCTAAAAGAAATCTTGACAGACCAAGGCAGACCTTTTATAAAATCATATGGCACCTCTGTTTGAGTTTTAAAGTAAAACAATTTAGAGCATCCATTTATAACCTAAGATTGATGGTTTTGTGGAGAGTTTCAATGGTAGCCTGAAATCAATGTTGAAAACAACTTTTGCCATATTTAATGTTGTCAGATTAGGAGGTGCCCCAAGCCATCACAGGATTTAGGTTCCGTAAGCTGTTCTATGTCAGATACCTCAAAAGTTACCTGCAAGCAAAGTAATTGATTTCAGTTGCTCTCCTGTGCCTTTTCAAGGTCATGTATGAAACAGGAACACACCACCGACAAACCCAAAATGCCAGAAGGAAAAAATAGAAAGTCAATGCAGCTGCAAGGTGCAGCTATCACTCAAAAGTAAATGTAATGTTGTTCCTGAAGACCTGTTCAGTCACAGTCAATCTTATCTAAAATGAAGCCATAACAATCAAACAGCAAAGAAAAAAATGAATGAGATAAACATATGAGTAAAAAATAAATGAGATGAAAAGAACATGAATAAAATTTTAATAAATTAATTACATAAAAAAATTTTTTAATTACTTTTTTGATTTAAGACCTTTTTATTTTTTATTTATTTATATATTATTTTTTTTTTATTTATTTTTTTCTATGAATTTTTTATTAATGAATTATTAGATATTTGGAATATTTTATTATTATTTTATTTTATTTTTTATTTTTATTATTTTATTTTTTTTTTTATATTTAATATAAAAATCTTTAAAACAAAATAAAACTATTTAAAAAGTTTTTTAGAACAAAAAGTTACACTTTGAATCACAATGAAAGATAATTATATATTTTACATACCATTATGTAATTATGCATTTTTTGTTTCTATTATAATTTTATATATGCATTTATATAATTTTAATAGCATATTTTGCTTAAACGAAAAAAAAATACTACAAATTTGTGCCATTGCACTGCACTTTAAGAAATGATCATTTGAATTTTTAAATCAACAATTCAATATTATTAAATATATTAATTTAATTAATATCATACTGACACACAGTAGTGTTGTTTTTAAGCCTTGAAAAGCCTGAAGTGTCCAGGCCAGTGCTTTGGTGTCTTGTCTTTGTTGCTGGCTTACAGCTGTTTTGTGTGGCTTTTTGCATCTATTTGAATTCTTTGAGGAAGGAGGAGGCATTGTGAGGAAGTTAAGTTGGGATCACATCTGTATTCTTTGCTACACCATTTACAACATTTTTTGTTGATTTGCAACTTGTTTGCCTTGTTCAAGATTCAAACTTGTGTTCAGGTTCCAAACAACACAGACAAGATACCACCGGTCAACAGAGTTGCTTGACAGAAGCTTTACATTTTTCCATCATTCATTCATTGCTTTCTTTGAATCTAGCTTGGTGGGTTGTTCCGTTGGTTTTGTTTTTCTTACCCTTCTGCTAGTTTTCATGTATGAAACACCATCCCCCACTCTGGAATCATAAATAAACTTACTAAGCCGGGCATTAATCCATATGTCACTCAATGGGTTGCCAACTGGCTTACTAACAGAACCCACACTGTAAAAGTAGCCGACTCCAAATCCAGCTCCAGACAAGTGGAGTACCTCAGGGTTCAGTCCTGGGACCGCTCTTGTTTGGCATCTACTTCTCTGAAGTACAGGCCAACACTAAGGGACCCTGGCTAACAAAGTTTGCAGATGACTGCAAACTGGGAGTCATTATTGAATCCCCAAATTATGTGGATATTCTACAAAAGAGCCTTACAGAAACAGATGCTTGGTGCTAGAGCCATGGGTTCAAGCTCAATGCCAAGAAATGAATAGTTATCCCCTTTGGAAAAAAACATGTACCCATGAATTACCACATAGGTGGCATACACTAAACACCGACAATGTGATAAGAGACTTAGGGACACAGGTGGACAGTGGTCTCACCTTCGATAACCACATCACCACAACAGTCAGGAAATCCTTCTCTGTGGCACACCTCATCACTAAGTGCTTTTCATCCAGAAAAAAGGAGGTCATTGTCCCACTGTACTCATCCCTCATTAGACCCATTATAGAATACAACGCCCCGTTTGGTATGTACCTCTCAAGATATCTGCAACAACTGGAAAGGCTGCAGAAATACCTCACTAAAAGAATCACAGGCCTAAAGCGGATGCCCTATGTTGACCATCTAAAAAAACCTCCAGCTGTACTCTGTCACATATTGTTAATTCAGAGGTGATCTCTGCATAACATACAAGGCCAATGCACACCCAGAGCTGTTGGAACATGCTACATTTAAAGAATCCCAATCCCTCAGAGCCACACGCTCCAGGTATCTAAACCTTGTCATCACAATGAGCAAAACATACTGGAGGGATAGGTTCCTGACCCAGAGACTCCCCAGATTCTGGAATAGACTGCCCATACATGTCAAGCAGAGCACCTCTTTGACCCTCTTACAAAGGAACTTTGATGATTGGATGGGAGATAGGAAATTCACCCTGGGGATCATGTCAGTCACCCTGCTAGATAGAGGTCCAGGGAAGTAAATATTGTGGGAAGAAATAGCCAGGGAATTATTATGGCTAGGCTTGTATAGGCCCTAGGGAAGATAGCCTAGTACCAATCTATGAACAAGACGGAAGATATTTTTGGAACAAGGCTCCAGAGGAGTCTGGAGTATACCTGTGCAAAGGAGAGATGATCTGAGGCTAGAGTATTCATCTCTGGGTCAGTATTTATTCGGAAAAACTGTAAAAGCTAGTGGAAGTCCTGACTGTAGAAATTCATGTTTCCTCAACTGTAAAGACTTTTGATAAAACTATTTCTTTCTTTACTGACCTTGAACTGAAAGGTGTAATTGAACCTATCTGAACCTGTGGTGTTCTTAGACACAGAACTGAGCACTGACTTGTATGCATCAAATAGACAACTGTTTGCCTTGTTTTAACTAGTATTTCAGTTTTGATTTCTACCTGGTAAAGTTAGCCTATTTTACATTTGGACAATAAAAGTCCTTTTTTCCAATCACGTATAAAATACTATAATACACACACACACACACACACACACACACACACCCTATACCTTTATCCCTCTCTCTCTCTCTCTATATATATATATATATATACATAGTGCTGTAGGACCTTGTTACCGGCCTCTACCTCCTGAGGTCTTCCCCTGCACAGCGTAAGGCAGAAAAGAACTTACCTTTTTGGCGACTACTCTACTTTTGCCCACAACCTGTAAAACAAAAGGTCAGGTCTTCCCTGCACAGTAAGAAAAGAAAGAACTTCGCCTACTACTCTACTTTTGCCCACAACCTGTAAAACAAAACAGGTCTTCCCTGCACAGCGTAAGGCAGAAAGAACGACTACTCTACTTTTGCCCACAACCTGTAAAACAAAACAGGTCTTCCCTGCACAGCGTAAGGCAGAAAAGAACTTAGCCCTTTTCGAGCGACTACTCTACTTTGCCCACAACCTGTAAAAACAAAACAGGTCTTCCCTGCACAGCGTAAGGCAGAAAAGAACTGCCCTTTCGAGCGACTACTCTACTTTTGCCCACAACCTGTAAAACAAAACAGGTCTTCCCCTGCACAGCGTAAGGCAGAAAAGAACTTCGCACTCTACTTTTGCAAAACAAAAGCAAGAACTCGCCTTTCGACTACTTGCCCACAACCTGTAAAAACAAAACAGGTCTTCCCCTGCACAGCGAAGGCAGAAAAGAACTTCACCCTTTGACTACTCTACTTTTGCCCACAACCTGTAAAAACAAAACAGGTCATTATCTGGTCATTTTAGTATAGACTTTAAAGTAAAGTATTATTTAGGGGTCCTCAGCACTAGCACAAATCTCCCTAGGCTTACCCAAACAAAAAATCCAAGCTTGTTTGCATATACTCCACTTAAACTACAGAACACACTCTAAAACTAAGGCAAACTGCTATAAAATTGTAAAAACAAGCTCCCAAAGCATAGGCATTGAACCTGGTGTTTGTTTAGATGAGATTACTCACCTGCAAGTTAATTATTCAGGAGTTACATCTTGAAACCTGGGCTCTAGTGGCTTAGTGTAAACCCCCCACCCCCATTCTATCCCTGTTACAAAGGTTTGAAATAACCCTTGTCTGGTGCCTTTAATTTCAAATTCCTAGTGCTGTAGGACCTTGTTACCGGCCTCTACCTCCTGAGGTATGTATTAAGCTGTTATTCATTGTTCCTAATAGACTGTTAAATGTCTTTAAGTTGAATTGTGTGATTTAATAGCAACTGATGTAACTCTTTTTTTGCTACATAGCTACATAATGCAGTATTGAATGGCATGAATATTGTAGCTACTTGTTTCTTTAAAGCTATGTTGTGTCTCTATAGCTAAATGTGTTTGGTAACCAGACTTTAGTATGACAAGCTCTTTGCAGAGCTGTTCATTAGAGTGAAAATTGAGAGCCTTCTCTATATTTTTTGAGAAGCAGGATATTCAACATTCAACATTCATTGACTCTCAGTCATAAGGCACTGTTGCAGTAAAATGCTAATGTGTTATAATGATTTATGCTATATGTAAAGATATGTGAAGATTTTACTAACATAGTTTAGGGGTTTCCTCGGGTAGTCTAATGTTGTTTAAGCTACACAGCTGCTTCTGACTGCCTCTGAAATCAAGCTCTCTCTCTATCCCTCCCAGGTCTTCCCCTGCACAGCGTAAGGCAGAAAAGAACTTCGCCCTTTGACTACTCTACTTTTGCCCACAACCTGTAAAACAAAACAGGTCATTATCTGGTCATTTTTGTATAGACTTTAAAGTAAAGTATTATTTAAGGGTCCTCAGCTCTAGCACAAATCTCCTAGGCTTACCCAAACAAAAATCCAAGCTTGTTTGCATATACTCCACTTAAACTACAGAACACACTCTAAAACTAAGGCAAACTGCTATAAAATTGTAAAAACAAGCTCCCAAAGCATAGGCATTGAACCTGGTGTTTGTTTAGATGAGATTACTCACCTGCAAGTTAATTATTCAGGAGTTACATCTTGAAACCTGGGCTCTAGTGGCTTAGTGTGCTCGCCCCGCCCTGCCCCTATTCCCACCGCCCCAGTACTCGTACTTTTATAACCTCAAACCACTCCCCCTACTGTCCGCTAACTTCCTTTACCTCACTACCGCCCTCTAAGATCAAACGGAATATGACACCACCCAGGAATCTTATCATACTAACTCTTTTTCCCCTCTTACTTGTCCCTTACCTAGCTACCCTATATGAAACCTGGTCTTACATAGGCTTCCACCACCCAGGCTACCAAACCAACCCCTCCCCCATAATTAACAACAGAGGCCATGACTCAACTCCCTACTCACCCACCTTGTTAGAACTCGAACGCTATGTAATTATCAAACCTACCAATATTAGGCCAAATGATAAACATTACTACAAACTTCTACTCAAAGCCCTCAAATTCCTTACCACTCTGAATCACAGACTAGCCACAGATGGTGATATCCACCCCAACCCTGGCCCTTCCCCTCCACTCAATTGTAATTCCACCCTATCCCCCCTCCACTTCTCAATCTAAACTCTAGACCCTTTAACTCTCTTCTGACCTGTCATCTAA
This sequence comes from Protopterus annectens, assembly GCF_019279795.1. NCBI lineage: Eukaryota > Metazoa > Chordata > Ceratodontiformes > Protopteridae > Protopterus > Protopterus annectens. The sequence goes on from NC_056728.1 coordinate 990,898,817, forward strand.
ACATCAGAAGTGTAAACAATAAGATTCACAACCTACATGCCCTTTTAGCTACTTGTTCCCCAGACCTACTATGTCTCACAGAAACCTGGCTTAAACCAAGTACGAAAGACACACAGATAATCCCACCAGGGTATGATATACTAAGAGCAGACCGAATAACTCGTAAAGGTGGCGGTGTAGCCATACTCTACAAAATACATTACAAATCTCCTTGCCTCTCCACAACCCTCCTAACAAACAATGCCGAAATTCTACTTGTAAAACTTCAACCAAACAAACATAAAAGCATAAATATAGCATGTATTTACATCCCCCAGGCAGCAATAATAACAAAACCTTAGAGGACTTTCTCCACTGGTTAACTCAAACTCACCCCAGGAATCCATAGTGTTAGGTGACTTCAACATCGATTGGAATTCCTTCTCATCTAGCTCCCATCTAGCAGCATAAATCTACATGGCTTTTCTCAGCTCATATCCACTCCTACCAGACTAGGTAAACCCCAAAACAAAGACAGCATACTGGACTGGATCCTTACTAATAAAGATCCTGACCAGTACTCAGCAGGTACTCACCCAGAGGACATGAGTGATCACTTACTCACCTATGTTATCAAATTCAAGAAAATCACCCCTTCTTACAACCATAAAAAATCAGGAACAATAATAAATTCAACGCCTCCATTTTTCAAACTGAACTTAAAGCCCACAACTGGACAATACTCAAGTCTCTTCCTCTTGAAGAGGCAGTTATCTACTTCAACACCACCTTCCTCAAGATTTCTAGATTCCCATGCTCCAATACGGTCCATTAGAGCTAAAACCAAAACCGCACCATGGCTCTCTAAGGAAACAAAATCCAAAATCCTATCTAGAAACAAGATGTGGGTCACATGGCGTACCTCTAAAGACCCACACTCCCACCAAACCTTCCGGCAACTTAGAAATGAAACTAAAAGAATGATCTTAAATGATAAAAAAACTTCTTCCTCCACCTCCAACACAAACACCTTAATAATCCACAAAAATTCTGGGCAGGCTTAAACAAGCTCCTGCACCCAGACCAGGCAACCACCCCACTCCAACAACTTGCAAACAACAGTGCCCTGTAAACATTGCTAACACATTCAATAGTTTCTTCACAGAAACTATACAATCCCTGGCCACACAATTCAAACAAACAACCAGCCCACTCCACTACCCATGCCAGCAGAATACTACAACTACATCAGATCATCTATTTACCTTGATCCAGTACCCATATCCTTTATAACATCTCTTCTTAAAAACTAAAACCCACTAAGCTAGCAGCTGACCTTCTCCCAGCTGAGTTTCTGCAAAAAAGCAGCTGAGGCCATTTCCTATCCCGTCTCCATAATCATAAACCGTACCTTGTCAGAAGCCTTCATCCCTCCATATGGAAAATGTCCCACATTATTCCTCTCCATAAAGGTGGTAGCTCACTAGAGCTAACCAACTACAGACCTATAGCTATACTCTCACCCCTGGCCAAAATTATGGAAAAGTGTGTCCACAAACAACTGATGGAACACCTCACCAAAAATAAAATTCTAGCCAACTCCCAACATGGCTTCAGGCCAAATCACAGTACCACATCAGCCCTACTATCCTTTTCTAATACCATCAATAACTTCAGAAACAGTAATAAACTATCATCTGCTCTTTTCTTAGACCTCTCCAAGGCCTTTGATATGGTGAACCACATTCAACTCCTCCATACATTAAAACTATCACTCAGCAATTCCACGCTGAAATGGTTCCAATCCTACCTGTCCAATAGGCAACAGGCTGTTCTATGGCAGGACAAATTATCTACATGCCTACCTGTTACACTTAGAGTTCCCCAAGGATCTATTCTTGGCCCTCTTCTCTTCACCATCTTTGTTAATGACCTGCCCACAATCACCCCCATGCCACATGCATTCAATATGCAGATGATTCGACTATCATCAGCACTGCCTCCAACCTGGCAGACCTCACTGCTTCAACCCAAGACACCTTCAACCTAATAGAAAAATGGTTCTCAAGTCGACAACTAGTTCTCAACCCCAACAAAACAAAACTACTTACTTTCTCACCCACTAACAAGACTCTTCCCCACCTTCTCTATTACATCCTCCAATGGAATCACTATATCACCAGAAGCTCACACAAAGCTATTAGGTGTTACCATTGATAACTCCCTTAAATTTGACACCCATTTCAATCTTACCATCAAAACCGTCAATAAAAGCTTGGCTCTCTCTATAAAGTAAAACACTTTCTCACTCCTCACGCTAAAATTACAATTGCCAGCACACACCTACTATCAACTCTTTTCTATGCCTCCCCTCTTTACAAACCTAAACAAGACAACCCTTAACAAACTTGCTTCTTGTTACAATCACATAGCTAGATTTGCCACAAATTCCACCTTTAGAATGCACCACTGCACTAACTTGAAGCAACTAGGGTGGTTAGAGTTTTCCAGCCAACTCCATTTCAACCAACTCAAAATGGCTCACCAGATACTGTATCACCCAGAGAAAACACCAGCTCTGAAAACATCATTCACCCCTATATTAACCTGCAATCTTTACGCTCCTCCAATAAGATCTTAGCTCAAACTACCAAAGCCAATAATTCTGCTGGGGATTCTCTATTCTCAAACTTTGTAGGTAAAATGTGGAACTCCCTACCGACCATGCTCACCTCAGAACCCTCACTCCTACAATTCAAAAAAAAGCTTAAACCCCATCTCAATACTCTCTGGCAATGTCCCTGTTCCAAACCTGATTAACCACTATCATTTACCCTTCTCTTACCTCACTATCCTTAACCGCTTTTTAACAAGGCGCCTCGCCTTTGTAACTGACCTATGTTTTTTTTTATTATTTGCTGCTGTTGTTTTTTTTCCCAAGATGTGATGTATCTTTATATTGTATTTAGAACTCAACTATCTTGTTCATATGTCTGTTATGTACTTGGAACTTTTCTCCCTGGGCCTCCGCTGAAAATGGACATGTATCCAGTCGGACTCTCCCGGTTAACAAATGTAAAATAAATAAAATAAAAATAAAATAAATGTAAATGTATATTTATATAATATTTTAACTATGAAGAGGCAAGACAAGACTGCAGCAGGTGACTTTTAATTTATGTTTGTTTTTTCTATCTACTGCATTTTTGGACAGGTGATAGTCCACTTTTTTTATTATTTTATAGTATGTGAGTCTCCCTCTTAAAAGATCTGAATCTTACGGGGATATTACTGTGGAAGTTATCCCTTTCAGTTCTTGGTTTAAACCTATGCTCTTCTGTTATGGTATCAATATTTTTTAGGATGTTTGTTCAATTAGCTACTGTCAGGAGCATTAGGAGTGCACTCCATATTCTACCAGCGCTATGCAGAAAGATTAGTTTGTCAGAATAGCACAGATTTCCCTGCCCATTGATGATCTTTATAACCTACCTCTGTGCCTGATTTCCAAGATGGCTGCACATTGATCATCAGCTTAATTTCAGTTGTCCCAATGTGAAAAAAGAAACTGAGAGATGGGGGCCATTAACCTTGGCTGATTTAATAAATTAATTTACTAGCTAGTAAGTACAGTGCATGGATGCCAGCAAAGAAGAAACTTAGACTGAAAGAAAATCAACTAGAAGAGATGATGAGAAAACACCGACTGGGGAGAATACTGCAGCTGTTCAGCAAAAAGCAGCCCAGCTTTGGTGTAAGGCATGGCTTGTGGTGATCTAGAGGAAAAATAAATCAGATGTGCTCAGAGCTGATTAAGTTGAATGAAACATTGAAGGAATATATCAACACAAATAACAAAAAGCTGGAATAAATGGAAGAAATTTTAAACAGTTATTCATCCAAACTGATAAAAACTGCAAAAAAAACAGAGGTGGAAATGGAGGTCAAAATGAAGAACAGGGTGGCTGAGTATGAGACTACTCAAGATGATTTGTTTCAAAAACTGTAGAGTTTGAATACAGAGCATACAGGAAAAACCTGATATCTTTTGCTGTGCCAGAGAAACCAAAAGGAACAGACTGTATTAATTTTCTGAAAGCACAAATAAGCAACTGGACTGGTATTCCACAGCAAGATTTGTTAACTGAAAGGACACATTGTGTGTATGGGCCTAACCTGACGATGAGAAAGAGCCAAGACCTGTATTAGTAAAGATGCAAGCATATCAGCAGAAAGAATTGATTCTGGCAAAACTATGGTAGAGGGGCAGAGTATTGAAAATTGGAGCCAGCAGAGTGTTTGTGGAAAATTATTATTCACTGTACACTAGGCAGATGAGAAACAAATTTATCCCAGCAATTAGGGAATGTTGAGAGGCAGGTGTAGGATTACAACTTTTGTATCCAGCTGTCTTCAGAATTTTTTTTTCCTGGAGTATCAAAGTCATTCTTTGACACAGAACAGGTTGAGGAGAAAATATAAATATTCATCCAACAACAAGTGAGCAGCAAACAGAAGGGGACTCTGCTTCTCATTCTTCCGATAATAAAGCACATAGAGAATCTTTGTCAGTGAAACCTTTTCCAATGTTTCAAAAGAAAGTGCTTGAGAGACAGAAAAAGGCACAGGAGTTGGCTACAAGAATTGGGAGTTCCTTGGACTTGAACCAGAATCTGGGGTTGGGAAATGGAGATGGACAGGAAGACCAGCAACACTGAAATGTGTGAATAAATGTGAGATTATAAAGCATTAGTCACATTTGTGAAATTTAGCTTTGCAAAAAAAAAAAAAAAAGTGGAAAGATTGAACTTTTGTTGACTTTGTTAAATTGTTGGGGACTGAAAAGCATATATCCTAATTAATATCATTAATGTTTGGAAGGACATTAAAAGGAAAGGAAAGGAAAAATGTAACTGTAAGTAAAACAATTTTTTGTCGTTAATAGTATTTGTGTAAAACATTTCATGATATAAATTGTATGTTATACAGTAAAATATTTTCATTTATTGCCATATGTGATAAAGATATTAAAATAAACAAGTCCCCTTTCCCTTCTTTTTTAGTTTTAAGGAATGTAGATATTTCAATGTAAAAAGAGAAGAAATACTGGACAAAAGCATGTTTAAGTTAATATGCTGTAATCTTGGGTTGTTGAAGGGGGACTGGGTGTAAAAGCTCATAGATTATAATATATGTGTAGCATTCATAACGTCGAGATTAAGGCACTTGGCTTAATATAAGAACATATTTTATAAGCAAGTAAATAAGAGTACACAGGATGCAATGAAATGTTTTCCTTTAGCAAATAAATGTTCAGTTTGAGAAGTCTGCATCTGAGTTCAGCTGTACATTTTATTCATAGATTTCCATGGAGAGAAACTGACTTTATGCAATGAAAGCCAGAGCACTTTTTTAAGGCTTAGGTTAGATAACCTTAATTTTAGGTTAGGCCATGCCTGTATTTGCAGTTGTCAATTTGGGACAATTGTTCTTATCAGGAGTGTTAAACTTCATTATTTGAAGATATACATAGTTTTGTGTGCTTGCTTTCAGTTATTACATTCTTGAGGTGTTCTAGGTATATGTCTTGTTTTCCGTTTGAAGGTTTTTGTCATCAAAATGAACAGTTTTGTAAAATGTGACATCGGTTCAAATGGAGATATGAAGAAACAACTGTATAAAAGAGAGAGAATTTACATATTATTCCCCAACGTACACTAACTGGACTGGACTAGACAAAAATTATATTTTACAGGAACACATGCTGTTAATTTAAAGATTTGGTACATATCCAATAAGAATTTCAGATCCTTTGCCAATAACAATCAAAATAAAAATGCAGGGTAATGATATAAAAATGAGACACTGGCTTCCCCATCTACCTGTTAAAAGGAGAGGAATTTAAGGAATGGGTAGTAGAAATTATCAGAGAATTATTACATAAGAAATTTCTTCAGAAGTTATAGTTAGTGATTGGGATAAAAGGAAAGTGGAGTTTAAAAATATGGTTGAAATAAAAGAAAAATAGATATGGTTAAGAAGTAACAGGAATAATTTAGAGAGGTTGACAAAGGTTAAAGTATCACAGAATACAGGAAAATCTCACAGAACAAGAACAGCAACAAGGGTGTGCTGAGGAGAAAATAAGGGAGTTTCAGGATGCATGAGTTTAGAAGGATTGCTGTCAAGTAATATTTTTATAACTCCATAGCACAAAAACTCTTAGCACAGTGACTTAGACAAAGAGGAAAGAAAGTTTTAAAGATCTCAAAGGTTTTGTTTAGTAGTATTTTAAAATGAAGGGCAGCACCAGTATCCTGGAGGAAAGCTGCAGTGGCTTTAATAACTAAAGACAGTAAAGGCCCATCAGACCCAGCTACATGTAATCCCATTTCAATTTTAAACCATGATTGTATTTGTCTGTAACTGTTAAAGAATGGCAAAGGTGTTGCCAAAATTGATAGATAAGGATCAGTCTAGTTATGTTGAGGGGAATCAAATATTTGTCAATATTAATATAACAATGATGATCCAGAGGGAAGCAGAGTGTAGGAAAATACTGCTGCTGTTGTTGGGTCTTGATACAGAGAAAGACTTTGACTAAGTAAGCTGAGTTTTTTTGAGTAGGACAGTGAAAGCATTTGTATTATCTGTATGATGAGGTTAATTAGGGGGCTATATAAGGGATTTAAGTTAGCTTTATTTGCAGACAATATTATTTTGTAATGGGTAAAACCAGAACTGGACATCTCTGTGCTGTGGAACATCTTGAGACAGATTCAAGACTTTTCTGGATATAAAGTTAACGATTGCTTGAGTTGCACAGCTTGAACCTGACACTTGCCTCTTGATATTCCCTGACTGCTGGGATACATTTGCTTTTCTTCTTCCTGCTGTACAATGAACAGTTATTTTCCACAAAGTCTCTACTGTCTCCAATTTTCAGTATTTTGACCATCTGCCACATTTTGTCTGAATCAACTGTTATTGGTAGTATGATTGCATTTATACCAATACAGGTCTTGGCTGCTTTCTCATGGCCAGGTTTGAAGCATACACACAATGTACCCTTTCACTTAACAAATCATGCTGTGGAATACCAGTCCAGTTCTGCTTATTTGTGCTTTCATTTTATTAATATGGTTTGTTCCTTCCAGTTTCTCTGGTACAGTGGAAAATATCAGATTTTTCCTGTGTGTCCTGTCCTCTAACTATACAATTTTATAAACAGCTCTTCTTGAGCAGTCTTGTATTCAGCCAGCCTTTTCTTCATTTTGATTTCTGATTTTTGCAGTTTTATCAGTTTTTTTGAATACCTGTCTAAAGCTTCTTCCACTTCCCATCAAGGTTTTCATTTATTTTAATCAGCTCTGAGCAGATTTGATTATTGTTTTTCCTCTAGATTACTGGAAGCCATGTCTTGCACCAAAGCTTAGAGGTTGAACTGCTTTCTTGTGAACAGCTGCAGGATTCTTCCCAGTCAGTGTGTTTTCTACCCCTTTTTTTTTCTTTCAGGCTGTCTGTTTCCTCATTGCTTGCATCTAAGATGTGTCCTTCCTAGCCACTAAATGAGTTTTCTAAATATGGCAGAGTTATTGGCCATTATGTCCCAGCTTTTTTTTTCGCACACTGGGAGAGCTGAACTTAAGCTGTTGATCAGTGTGCAGCCATCTTAGAACTCCCCTGATTTTTTTTAGAAAGGGATAGATAGGGAAACTATCCATCCCATAAGTCAACTATAATTTTTGAAAGGCTATAGATGGGATCACTTATTTTGATTTATATTTTCTTATTTACCTGTTATTTTCACCATTTGTATGAAAAAAGGGGTAGCTTGTAGACAGGAAGATTTATTTTGATTGATATTCTTTACCCTGATTTTCATTGCTTGTTGTTTGAAAGGAATAGATTGTAGACAGGCAAAGTCTAGCCATGCTAATGGTAGTCGACTATAACTTTACAATGAATGCAGACAGTGAAAGCCAGAGCTTATCTGAAACAATATAGTGTTGGTTTATGATTTATTGTGGAACTGGTTCATAAAAGAAGATTTATTTTGATTTATATTTTATGTTTTAGCTTTGATTTTCACTGTTGTTAGAAAGGGATAGGTTGTAGACAGGCAAACGTTAGCCATCCTAAGGGGACTAGTCTGCTATAAATTCACACAGACTAGTAAGCTGTCCAAAAGCTTATCTGAAACAATGCAGTGTTGGTTTCTGATTTATTGTGCAACTGCTTTGTAAAAGAATATTTATTTTGGTGTATATTTTATTTTTTACCTTTGATTTTTACTGTTAGTGGAAAGAAAGTGACAATTGCAGACAGGAAGATTTATTTTGATTTATATTTTGAAGTTTTATTTTTTTTCACTGTTTTGTTGTTAGAAATAGATAGATAGTAGACAGGCAAATTCTAGCCACTCCAAGGGGCCTAGCAATACATAGCAACTGGAGACAAGACAATTCAGAGCTTATCTGAAACAATGCAGTGTTGGTTTATGATTTATCATGCGACTGCTCCATAAAAGATTTATTTTGACTTCTTTTTTTATCTCTTTGTTCATTGTTTGTTGGAAGAAATGGATATCTTGTGGACAGGAAGATTTATTTTTTTTTTACCTCTGATATTCACTGGTTGCTATTAGACAGTGAGAGACTGTAAATAGGCAAACTCTAGCCATATCAAGGGAGATAATCAGCTATAATTTTTCACTCAGACTGTATTCAGGACAATCCAGATATTATGTAAAAAAATCCAGTGTTGTGCAACTGCATGGTTAGAGAATATTTCTTTTGATTTCTACTTAAATGTTCCTCTGTTTTTTGCTGTTTGTAGAAAGAAAGTTATAGCTGGTAGACAGGAGGATTTCTTATGAGCCGAATTTGTTAGAAAGGGAAAGATAGTAGACGGACAAACTCTGGCATTCCAAAATGTCCTAGTCAGCTATAAAATGAAACAGAAAGTAGTGAGGACAATACAGAGCTTATCTGAAACAATCCAGTATTGGTTTTTGATTGTTCGTGCAACTGCTTGGTTGATTTATCTTGATTTATGTTTTTATTTTTTTATCTCTGATTTTCACTGTAGAAAGTAAGAGATAACTTGTAGACAGGAAGATTTATATGAACAGTATTTGTTTTTATGTCTGATTTTCACTGTTTTTTGATAGAAAGGGACAGATTGTAGGCAAGTAAATTCAAGCCATCCCAAAGGGCATTGTTAGCTGTAATTTTACACTGGCTGTAGACAGGGGAATCTAGAACTTATCCGAAACAATCCAATTTTGGTTTGTGATTTATGTATTAACAGCATGGGAAGATAATATTTATTTTAATTTATATTTTATTTTTTTACTTTTGATTCTCACTGTTGTATGAAGAAAGGGATAGCTAGGGAACAGAAATTTTATTTTGATTTATATTTTTATTTCTGATTTTTACTGTTTGTTGTTAGAAATTGATAGACTACAGACAGGCAAACTCTAGCCACCACAAGGGGCCTAGTTATCTATAATTTTATACCAGTTGTAAACAGGAAAATCCAGAGATTATCTGAAAGAATCCATTGTTGGTATCTGGTTTATTGTACAACTGCTTAGTAAGAGAATATTTATTTTGATTTATCTTTTATTTTTACCTCATATATTTTTCATTGATTGTAGAAACAACATGATTGCTTGTGGACAGGAGTTATATTTTTTACCTCTGATTTTCGCTGTTTGTTGTTAGTAAGTAGTGGATTGACAGACAGTGACACTCTAGCAATACCAAGGAGGTAAGTGAGCTATAATTTCACCCCAAATGTTAGACAGGGCTATCCAGAACTTACACGAAACAATGCAGTCTTGGTTTGTGATTTTTTTGTGCAATTGCTTGGTAAGAGAATATTTAATTTGATTTATAATTTATTTTTTACATCTATTTTTCATTGTTTACAGGATGAAAATAACAGCTGTAGACAGGTAGACTTATTTTGATTCATATTTTGATTTCTTGAGATTCACTATGGATAAATAGTAGGTGTGTAATTTTAAGCCATCCCAAGGGGCCTAGCCAGCTGTAAATTCTCAATGGCTGTAGACTAAACAATCCAGTGTTGGTGTGGGATCCATTGTGAAACTGCACAATAAGAGATTTATTTTGATTTATACTTTATTTTTCACCTCTGATTTTCATTGTTTTTAGGAGGAAAATGATATCTTGCAGACAAGAAGATTTGTGTTGATTTATATTTTACCTCTGATTTTCACTGTAAGAACAAAGGGATAGTTGAAGACAATATTTATTTTGATTTATATTTTAAATTTTACCTCTGATTTTCACTGTTTGTAGAAAGAAAGGGATCACATGTGGACCTAAGTTTTATTTAGATTTTTATTTTTTTTATGTCTGATTTTCACAATTTGATTTTAGAAGGTAGTAGTCTGAAGACGGGAAAATATAGCTATTCCAAGGGGCCTGGTCAGTTATAAATTGAAACAGACAGCAAACAAGATGATTCAGGGCTTGTTTGAAACAATCCAGTGTTGGTTTCTGATTTATTGTGCAACTACTTGGCAGGCAATAGACTATTTATTTTGGCAGTTGGCCAACTTAAAAAAAAACACACACCAAAGCCTGTCAAACCTACCCACACCCCTCCCTAACTAAATATATCAACTCAGAGAACAAACTATAGTGGTGAAAAGAGCAAATTTCCTCATGTTGGCCAACTGCCTCCTTTCCCAGATTAAAATTCCAATGATGTGAATGTTCATTGAAATAAGTCTTTGGTGTTGTCATCTCAGTTAAGTAAGATTCGATTAAATGGAATTTTGGTTTACTGAAGTAGACCCATATATTCACATCACATTCAGTGAGTGTAAGAACTCTGAAGTGTGCTCTGTTTTTGAATGTTTGGAAGACACTGTTTCTGAATGGGGAGGGGGGGGGTTGGCGGTGTCCTTATGGATTTTGGGGACTCTGAACAGCCTCCCTAGTCGGGGATTGCCTACTTCCATTAACTGAAATTCCGGCTGGGAAATGGCTCCCTCTTCTAGTAGTTTAAGGAATGTAAGGCCAATATGTTGAAAGGCTGCCCTTACCTTATCAGTGGTCAGCTTCGAGCCCTGATTTCATCTTGTTGAGGTAAACCTTGTGGTCCATGATGACAATGCCCATGCCTTCATCAGCTTTCATGATCTGGAGTTGGTGGTGGGCTTGGATCATGCAGAGGGCAGCTCGTTCATCTTGGGAATGATTGAACCATTTGAGTAGAGGTTTCTTGTTCAGAGTGCTCCTAATCTCCTACTCACACACAGTGAAAAAAGCTTGTAAGGCAATGTCTAATTGTGGATTAAAAACACTTTTACGTATCAATAAATCTTTCGTACCTCTGCTAAGTGTTATCAGATACACTTACAGAATTTTAAGCAATTAAACCAGTAGAATTTAATGCAGTGGAATCAACTGACATACAAGTTTCATAGTCCACTTGTGATGTGTCAGAGTCCCTGAGGATGTTGGATCTGGGGTCGTTCCCCCTCTCTCTGCTGCCATTCACCCTCTCACTGCTGCCATTGGTGATCATGGAGTTGGCCTCAAGGTGCTGCTCTGGGCCCTTCATTATTAATTTAAGGTTCAGGTTCCTTGCATACAATTTGGTGTCAATAATTGTATATGCTAGCTTGGCTCTTTGTGCTGGTAAGAAATTCAGCCCTCTCCTGAGCAGTATTATAGTGGCCTGGTCAAGCTCAGTGTCAGAAAGGTTGAGCACTGACCTGGTGGCTGGGGATGGGTAATGCTAGGTCACTTCAATCATTAGGTTAATCTCCTGGTGGGTGACCATCCTCTCACTCTACCTCTGCCTGCTCCTGTGGTCTGGTTGGCACAGTGAGTTGCTAGACTTCTCCATAAAAAAAATTCATTTTTCTTTTGGTTTGGGCTGTGGATGGGTGCAACATTGTCAATTTGGTATTCCTGGTATTCTTAGATTTCTCTGATGGGGTCCTCTTGTTCTTGGTCCTCTGGGAGGAGGGCTCCTGTGTTGTTGGGGCCTGGGTGGATGCTTGGTGTTGGTCCAATGTTTGGTTTGTCTTTGTGGTGGTGAGCTGGTGGTGGTTGTCTTTCATCTGTGACTTCTACTAATGATGGGACCTCTGTTGGTATCAGGGTGCTGGTGCCTGGTGTTTGCTGTGGTTCTACTTGGTCTCCAGGGAGATCTGGTTGGGGAGTTGGGTCCTGTGGTCTCCAGTGTCCTTTGCTGTTTTTGGGTTTATTTTTGCTAGAGGGCAGGTAGGCTACCTTGTCACAATATTGTCGGAGGGCTCACCCAATTTTCCATTTCTTCCTTTTAATCACTGTGGCTATGTGGCAGGAAATCTTGGCTTGGATCCCATTCCAAAGGTAGCCGAAATCGTGGAAGTGCAGATGCTTAGTAATGCCAAGGTGAAGCTTCCTAATCTGTTCTGCAAGGTTAACCATTCTAGTTGTGTTATGGTCCACCAAGGCAGCAAGCACTTTTAGCCCAGCATTGTATATTTGGTACAATGTTTCAAAGATGGCACTGTTCAGTTGTATGTTGTTGGGGAATTTGTACACCCTTAGTTTTTGGGGTTCTATTTCCTCAGAAATGGATGCTGCTAGATAGTAGTTGTTGTACTCTGTGCTTTTGTATAAAGTTACTATTCCAGTTTGTGGGTGAGGTTCTTCAGGCTCCTGTGGAGATTTTGCCAATGTCCTGCTCATATCTTGTGGTTGGCCCAGGAGGTTGGAAACTGCCTGTATTTCTTGGAAGAGGTTGTGTGTGATAGGGGCCAATAGTTTCTCATGTTGGTTCATGTCCAAGAAATAGAGGTGTCCTTGGGGATTCCTGGTTTCTTGGTTAGTGGGGTCTGCATTTGTCTTCTGATTAGCAGCCTGGGTGCCTGAGGCTTGGATGTCCTTCAAAAAGATCTGTGCCTTCTCTACCAAATCCCTCTGGGATGCTGTGTGTGGTCAGGTTCATCAGTTCTTGGGTGAGGCTCCCCTGTCCTTTTTGGTTAGTCGGGCTGAATATGTCCTGGCTGTAGTGTGCTTTTGTAGATTGTGTCATTCCTCTCATTTTTATTGCTAGAGGTTCTTAAACTTTGTAACGCCACTAGTGCAAAAGTTTAAACAACTCTTTAAAAACTTAAGATACTTTTGCTGTTTTGGAAGGAACATGGATGCTAGGCTATTCTCAGTGTTTTGGTCAGTCTTTTATTCATTGAAATCACATTTTGAGTGCTTTCATTCATTGTAAAGTTTTCAGTCGAACTTCATCAGAAAATAACATAAAATAAACCTAGGCTTTTTTAACTGGTGTGGCGAGCAGGGTATAGGTTCAGAGATGAAGATGGGTATGGGTTAAGGAGTTCCCTAATCCATGAAACTAGGCTTGTTGTTTAACTAGTGAGGTGAGCGGGGGATGGGTCAGGGAGTAACCTAATCCATTTAAGGACAGTGGAAATGCTCAGGTTTCATTTAGTCCTGGGGGGTGTGTCTGCTCACATTTGTATCTGTCATTTTAACTCTTTAACTAACAGTAAGTTGTCTGTGTCCCAAAGGGGGTCGGTAATCTCTAGGGGATTCATAGATTCAGAGGTGTTTACTAGGCTAACAACTACAAGGACCTTTTTAAGCCTAGCAGTGCATCCCAAATCTCTGACAAGTTTTGATACCCTTGATAAGTGTAAGCATGGCCTGGGATATGAACCATTTATAGGTTACCTGTGTCCATTAGAGACATAGGTGCCAAACCATGGATGAATTTCTGGTTTCCCATCCAATTGTCCAAGTTTCACTTGAATTGGGTTAGGGAAGAACTCTACTTCACATGGATGGGGAGCCTGTTACATAGATGTGGTAGTCTCTGGGATACATACCTATCTCTCCAGCAGGTCCTATTTATATCACAGGCAAGGTTTAAGTCTTTAGAACAGGTAATTCTGGTGCTGTTTGCTTTCTGGATATGCAGGAGACCCATCAGAGTGGAGTCTGACAATGCCCTGTATGCCAGACATAGATCTCCCATCAAAAGCCTTTAGGAGACAGAATATAGGGATAGGGCATTGAGGCGATCTGCATAGGTCATTTTACTTACTCTCTGTATTCTTTTAGTGAGGAACCCCTGTGGACATTCCAACTGTTAGATATGCCTGCTTAGGTACATACCAAAGGGGGCATTGTACTCAATGATAGGTCTTATGAATGCCGAATACAGTGGAACAATGACTTCCTTGGACTTAGATGCCATACCTTTGTTTATACGTTGTGCAACATAGAATGATTTCCTCACCACTGTAGACACATAATGGGCATAGGCTAGATTACTATCTATGTGTGTGCCTAAGTCCCTGACTATCATGTCAACTCCAGTGGGTGTGTTGTCAATATGATAGTTACCAGAGATGGATGACTTCCCAAAGGATACTATTATGCATTTCTTGGCATTTACTTTTAGTCCATGGCTCTGACACCAGTTGATTGTCTGTGTCAGCCCCTCCTGGAGAACATTTGTGTCAGTGTAAAATTCAATGACAGCTCCTAATTTGCAATCATCTGCACATTTAGTCAGCCAGAGACCATTGACATTGGTCTTGACTTCTGAGAAGTAAATGCCAAACAGGAGCGGTCCAAGGACTGATCCCTGGGGGACTCCACTTGTGACTGGCCTCTTTGTAGAGGTAGACTTGCCAATTCTAATTTCCCGGGTCCTGTCTGTGAGCCAGTTGGCTATCCACTGGGTGACGTATGGGTTTGTACTTAACCTCTTGAGTTTGTCAACAGTGCTTGAGTGGGGTATTGTCAAATGCTTGGGCAAGTCAAAGGTAGGCAGTATGAACATTTTTGTCCTCATCTATTGCTTTGGTGACCTTCTCAAAGAAGGCCACCGGGCTGAGTAGGCATGATCTGCTATTGATGAAACCAAACTGGGTTGGGCCAGTGTCTGGAGGTTTACTGTATCTCTCTTGATCATCTCCATGATAATTATTTCCATGGCTTTACATATAAGACTAGCGAGACTTATAGGTCTGCAGTTCCAGGGTCTGTAGATGGCCCACCTTTGTGCAGATGGATGACTGTTGCCTTTCTCCATTCATGAGGCACAAAACCTGTTTGGAGGCTACAGTTAAATAGTAATTCCAGAGGCCCTGATAGGTCATATTTCATGCTATTTAGAAGGCATCCTGGGATATTGTCTGGGCCTATTGATGCAGTGTTCTTGGATTTAGAGTATTAAGACTTGTTCCCTAGTGATAGTAGGGGGGAGTTACGTTTGATAATATTTTCTGAGGGAAGGTTGAGAGGAAGAGAGGGGTAAAGTTGGAACTGAATTTATCAGCCTGGAAGTTTACTATGTCCCCTGTCTCAGTATAGGTGGGTCCATTTACAATGAGCTCTGTACACAATTGTGTATTGCCTTTGAGGTTGCTGACATAGCTTAAGAATGCTTTGTGGTTGTCCTTGGCCTGAGAGGCCAAAACCTACCTCAAATCTGGCTTTGGTAGACTTTAATTGTCCTCTCAGTTGTTTGTTTAGTTTGAGAGTGCTTTTATCCTGCTGGGTGCTGTACCTCCATTTTTTTGCTATGATTTTCTTCCTCCTGTTATTCAGCCTATTGATTTTGTGATTCCACCAGGGTGGCTTGTTTTTTGTTAGTTCTGTACTTCTTCCTGGTGGGTACAGCTGTCTCTATACAGCTATTAACATGCATGTACAGGGTTTCTGTGAACAGTTCTGCATAAGCAGCAGTGTTCTCGGGGTTTATGGAGGCTTGGAATTCTGCCAGGTTCCCAATTGATAGCAGGAGGTTAGCCTTAGAATAGTTTCTGAATATTCCAGGTTTAGCTGGGCGTCCAGGTTTTATTTTTACTTCAAAGGAGATCATTTTGTGGTCTAACCTTACCAGGGAAGGCATTAGAGTAGAGGTTGTGCAGCCCTCTCCCATATTAGTGAGGACCCAATCCAGTATGGTTGTACCCCTGGATGGTGTATTGACTCTCTGGTTCAGGGAGTTTGTGTTTAAAAAATCCAGGAATCTCTGTGCATGTATGTTTTGTGTTGTATACGATTCCCAGTTACTGTGACTTATCATTTGCTGCAAATTGGAAACCAGAGAACTGGGAGTAGGTCCTACTATGCCTATATATATATATATATATATATATATATATATATATATATATATATATATATATATATATATATATCACTGAAATTTCATAACATTCAGTTTCAAAACATTGAGACCAAAACAAAAAAAAAAAAAAACAAAACAAAAAACTCAGAAAACATGAAATTGTGCTTTCATAACATTGAAAACTACAATGCATATGTAAATAACATCCTCTCCACATATAACAACACCAAACTAACCAACGCACTTTCTACTACTTTTCTGACCCCCCCCCACACACCTTCCATAAATTAGATATACTAGCTCCAAGATTGCACTACAGTGGAAAAAAGTTAATTTCCTAACCTCACTGTATCATAGTCACCATATACTGAGGTTAGGAAATTAATTTTTTACCACTGTAGTGCACCCCTGCAGAATGTAGTAGAAAGTGTGTTTGTTAGTTAGGTGTTGTAGGTGGAGGAGATCTTATTTAGTTTTCAGTGTTATAAAAGCACACTTTCAATGTTCTGAGTTTTCAATGTTTTGAGTTTTCAGTGTTTTGAATTTTTGATGTTATGGTCTCAATGTTATGAAATTTCAGTGATATGAAGTAGACCCATATATATATATATATATATATATATATATATATATATATATATATATATATATATATATACACGCACACAGACACACATATATATATACATATATTTATATATATATATATATATATATATATATATATATATATATATATATAAAAAACAGATATATATCTATATATACACACACGCACATGTGGGTGTATGTTTCTTGTTTGAAAACACACTTTTTCAAGCAACAACAGAAAGCCAAAACCCAGGGCCGCGGTGGTGCAGCGGTTAGCGTTGTCACCTCACAGCAAGAGGTTCTCCCATTCGATTCTCGGCTGGAGCGCCTTCTGTGTGGAGTCTGCATGTCCTCCCCGTGGTCGAGTGACATCTAAAGACATGCATGTAGGGGTGTGCGTGAATGGGTGTTCCTCCTTTGAAGGTTGGGCATCAGGCTGGCAACTTGGCACCATAAAAATCCACTGACAATCATAAGCGGACCGGAGTTCCACTGTGGCGATCCCTAACCGGGAAAAGCCAAAAGACAAAGGAAGCCAAAACCCACTTCAGTGAAAGTGTCTGGTAAGGTTACACACCCGCTACTAAGATACTAATGCCTAGATCGCACTACAGTGGGGAAAAGGGTATATTTCCTTATCCCCACTGTACCCTGCTTCTGTTAACTGATGTATGCAAAAGTGCACTTTCGCTGAAGTGGGTCTTGGCTTTCTGATGTTCGAAAAGTGTGTTTTTGAACAACAGAAGTAGTCCCATATATGTATCGTTGTTGTGATATATATATATATATATATATATATATATATATATATATATATTTATAATTGTGTGTGTGTTTTTATATATATATATATATATATGTGTGTGTGTGTGTGTGTGTGTTTATATATATATATATGTATATATATATATATATATATATATATATATATATATATATATATATATATATATATATATATATATATATATATATATATATATATATATATATATATATATATATATATATATATATTTTTTTTTAATGGGTCTACTTTGTTTGATAGAAAACACATTTCACTGAAACTCATTCTGTTGAAGCCTCATTTCACTGTAAATTGCCTGAGGACAATTCACTGAAAACTCACTTCACTGAAAATTCATTTGACTGAATATCATTTCATCTAAATGGGTATATGCCCTGTTCCCCACTGTAGTGCACTGCTGGAGTTAGTATATATAATAAGGGTGTGTGTGGGGGGCATAGCCCCCCTGCCTATTTTAAATGTTGTAAACCATAGACATGGATTCCTACAAGTTAAATGAATACATCTTTCCAGAAAATAATATATACCCAAACTGTGTCGGGGGCTATACCCCCCACATCCCCAAATGTTGGTGAATGCCATTTTGCCAACATATATAGATTGAATTCTGAAAATAGCAAAGGCTCAGGTCAGATGTTTTTTCTCCAGGGAAGAAAATCACTTGGCCTGAGCCATGACATTGCCCTTTACCGCACTGTAGTATGATCTTAGAGTTGTTTTATTTAGTTAGGGGGTGAACCCCCCCATTTTTTTTTTGTTTGAAATTGCGTGTATGTGTTTTTAGTGCTAACAGTTTTGCTGTTTTGAACATTCAATGTTTAGTTTGGTTGCTGATTACATGTTGTTGAAGAGGCGTTCGATGTAACGCCTCTTCGAGCATTTAATATAGACCCATAAGGGGTTATAATATCAGGAAAGATATTACTAAAGGCAATTTGTCTGATAAAAAAGTTGCAGTAGTTTTAGAAGGAGTAGTGAAATGCTATTCACTGACTAACATGGATATGCAGTTCTATAGATGGTTATGTATCAAAATTGTGTTATGTGATGGGAAAGTTAAAGTGGAATATAAACTGAAATGAGTGCATTTTCTGCATTAAGGTGGGCTTTTCAAGATGGCTGCACACCAATCAACAGCTTAATTTCAGCTTTCCCAGTGTGAAAAAAGAAACTGATAGATAAGGACCAATAAGTCTGCCAGCTTTAGTAAAATTCACATACTGCCAATAAGTACACTGCCTGAATGCCAGCAAAGAAGAAACTTAGCCTGAAAAAAAATCAACTAGAAAATGTGAATAAAAAATATTGACTAGGAAGAATCCTGTAGTTGTTCATCAAAATGCAGCTCAAGCTCCAGTTTTGGTACAAGAAATTGCTTCTAGTAATTAAGAGGAAAAAAAAATCAAATCTGTTTGGAATTGATTAAAATACATAAAACATTAAAGGAGTATACAATCTCAAATAACAAAAGGCTGAAAAAATGTATGAAGCTTTAAGCAACTATTCAGATGAACTGATATAACTGTAAAATTCACAGGTTGAAATGAAGCAAAGGCTGGCTAACAGTAAGAGCTTTTTCAAAAAATGATAGAGTTAGAGGACAGAGCCCGTAGAGAAAACCTGGAATTTTTGCTGTACCAGAGAAACTAGAAGGAAGAGACAGTGTTAACTTTATGAATGCACAAATAAGTAAATGAAATGGTATTCCACAGCAGCATTTGTTAATTGAAAGGGCACATTTTGTGTATGCTCCAAACCTGGCCATGAGAAAGCATCCAAATGCAATCATGCCAGCAGAAAGAGTTGATCCTGACAAAATTGCGGCAAAAGGGCAAAATATTAAAAATTGGACACAGTAGAGTTTTTTTTATGGAAAATGATTATTCAGTGTACAAAAACAGAAAAGAAACAAATTTAATCCAGCATTAAGGGGAATATTGAGAGTGATGTATGACATTCAAATTGCTGTACTCAGCTGTCTTCTGAAAATTTTTTTTTTTTTGCTGGAGGATCAAAGTCATTTTTTGATATAGAACAGGCAAAGTAGGAAATACAAAAGTATGTCCAGCAAAAAGTGAGTCATCAAACAGAAGGAAATTCTGCTTCACATTCTTATGATAATAAATCTCATAGAAAGGTTTTGCCAGTGAAAACTTTTCCAATGAGCCATCAAACAGAAGGGGGGGGGTCTATTCTTATTCTTCTGATAATAAAGCTCATAGAGACTTTACCAGTGAAACCTTTTCCAGTGTTCCAAAGGAAGATGTTTGAGAGACAGACAAAGAAAGCACAGGAGTTGACTAGAGGATTCAGTAGTACCGTAGACTTGAACCAGAGTTCAGGGTTGGGAGATGGAGAAGAACAGGAAGAAGACCAGTAGCACTGAAATTAGCAAATAAATGCGAGATTATAAAGCATCAATCACATTTGTGAAATATGGTTTTACAAGAAAAAGCTGAGAAAGATTGGATTTTTGTTGACTTTCTTAAACTTGTGGAGGACTGAAAGGCTTATATCCCACTTCATGTAATTAATGTTTGGAAGGAAAAAACAAGGAAAAAAAAGAATAAGTAACTAAGGAAAACACATTTTGTTATTAACAGTATTTTTTTATAAAACATTTCATGAATTATGTAAATTGCATGTTATATAGTAAAGCATTTTCATTAATTGTAGGTGATAATACTAAATATACAAATACATTTTTTTGTTTTTCTTTGTTAATGTTAAGAAATGTTGGCATTATGATGTAAAAAGAGAAGAAAGATGGGACAAAAGCAAATTTAAGTTAATAGGCTACTCTTGAGCGGTTAGGTAGGGGATGATGTGTAAAAGTGCGCTGATTTTACATATGTAGAGTTGAGACGCTTTCTTTTACTTTTGCATAGGTGAATGTCTGGATTAATACTCTTCATTTAATCTAATAACACGTTTTTTAGTGTAAACAAGTGTTTTTTAAAAACAAGAGACCACTGTGAATGTAATGAATAGTTTTCCTTTAGCAAATAAATATTCAGTGTTAGTTGAGAAGTTTACAGCTGAGGGCAGTTGTTCATTCTTTTATGTTTCTATGGAAACAAGCTGACTGCCAGTGAACACAGTAAATCTCTAAACATCTGCAGACTATCTGCTGAGAGAAACATAAAATTAAAAGGTGCAAGGCAAGCAGCTTTGTAGAAAATAATGTTCAAAATTATTGGAAGTAAAGAAGACAGCAGCTTTTTTTCTTCCTTAAATTCTTCACTGCATTTACTAGCACAGTGCATAATTTAGTTTTATTTAAAGATAGTCAATGCCTGCTTTCTTATGGCTAAAAGTTAATGTTTTCTGAAAGCATATTAGCTGTTTCTCACATCTAGGATGGGAATCAAGATAAGGCAAGAACAGACATCAATTAGTGTAAGTGTGAAGCCAGAGATGATGCCAGGCTAAGAATGAATGTTTCTGAAATGTGCTTATGCCAGGCTAAAGCAAGCAAAATGTATTCCTCTTTATATGTTTTTCTCTTCTGTTTCTGACATGTTGATTTGCAATGTATATGTTACCTAGCAAACACTTTTATTTATTTAGATGTTAAAGGGCAGAATGAAGAGTTAGTTCACAGACAAGATGGCACCTTCTCCTAAGATAACAGAGGAGGATGAAAAGCATTGGAATGCAATGGTCATTGAAACTTTTTAAGACTCATCTGAGATGCAAGTAAAGAAGAAACAGATGTGATGGTATTCAGACAAACTCTTACTGTTGTTGTGGATGTGGGGCTGGCTGATTTATGACCAGTCTCTGTAGCAACAGTGAAGTCATACAAGAAATTTGCTATATAATTGTGACTTAATGCAATGTTGGGAGACTACTGTGAAGTTGCTGTGAGATGATCATATCTGTGAAAATTATCTAGTCAGTTTAAGATACTGTACTCCTTGCAGCAGCTATCTAGGAAACTTGGATAGAATGCATTCAGAAAAATCTAACTCCAACTATGTATGTTTATTGTACTAACCAGGAACAGCAAATTACCCTAGCTCATACCCATCTCTCTCTAGCCTACTGTATGCTTTTCCTGTCCTATTTAATCTAAACAAGAGTGATTTAAACAAGCTATCAGTATGCTACAACAAAGTAGCAAAATTTGCCACAAACTCCTCCTACCGCACCCACCACTGTCAAGCCCTAAAACAGCTTTCCTGGCTGGAACTCCCAAAAACCTTAGCTCTAAACCAACTTCTAGCTCACCAGATACTGTACCAACCTGACAAAACTCCAGCCTTACAAGACCTGATCACCCTCTACTCCAATAATCGAGAACTTAGATCCACTAATAAGGCACTAACTGCAATCTCCAAAAGCCATTACAGCTCTTGTGACTCCCTGTATTCTAGAAGCATTGCTAAGACTTGGAACTCCCTACCACTACAAATCAGGGTACAACCTAACAAAACAATCTTCAAAAAACAGCTTATTTCCCACCTAAACAACTCCTGGATATGCAACTGCCTAGCACCTGGCTGACATATTCTAACACCTTTCCCCTACCAACTATTCAACCTCTTCTTTAAAACTCACACAGATGCACTATATATTATCACACATTACTTACCAAGTCACTGCCGCCTACTCCCCACTGTCATCTATACCCAGTAACTCTCCCCTAAATTAAGTTTTATTTATTTATTATTTGTTAACTGGGAAAGTCCAACTTGGAACAAAGCCAATTTTCAGCAGAGGCCCAGGGAGAAATGCTCCAGACGCATGTCTTTGTAATGTGGGAGGAAACCCACATGAACAGAGGGAGGACTTATAAACTCTGCACAAAAGGCACCCCAGCCAAGAATCAAACCAGCGAACCTCTTGCTGTGATGCGACAATGCTACCGCTGCACCACTGTGCCGTTGAAAAGCTGTTCCCTTAAAATGTCAATGAACCTCATATGAACTTAATTTTGTTGGAATTATCCAGAAGCGCGCTTAGTTTACTTTTGGAATATGAACTTAACCGTATTCCTCCTCCTTTGACAAACTGGGTATTATTTTTAGTTTTTCCTTTCTTCTGTTATCTTCACTATATCTTCAAAATTATCTCTTCTTAACATACTGTATGAACAACAATCATATGTTACTATCTGCTATACTTTTAATTGTATGTCTAAACCACTATGCTTATGTAAATATCTTATGCCATCATATGTTGTTATCTGCTATATTTTACAACTGTATGTCTAAACCACAATGCTCATGTAAATATCGTATGTATAGTATGTTAGCAATTGTTCTGGAGCTTTTCTCCCCAGGCCTCCGCTGAAAACAGACAGCTCTGTCCAGTCGGACCTCCTTGATAAACAAATGTGAAATAAATAAATAAATACATACTTTATTTTAATCTTCTTTGTGTGCCAACCTATGTATATTTTACTTGGTATTTGTGCTATTTTCTACATTTAAGTAAAACCTATTTTAATTATCTCTAAGCTATTGTGGCTGGTATTTATTATGAGTATTTATGCACTGTTGTTTAATTGAAAAGAAGGTAACCATTTACACTGAGGAATAACACACTGTAAGGGCCATGTCTTTGAAACTGCTTTTGCTGACTACCTGTAAAAGAGATATCAAGTAGCACAATCAGTGCATACTAGTAACTGGAAGCCTGTGATTGTGTTTTTTAGAGTGGCAGCAGTACTACCAGGCTCAGGAAGAAAGCTGTGTGGAATTGGAGGATTCAACAGCATTCCCTGGAAATTGTGTGCATGCGTGGGAATGTGAAAATTATTACTTTGAGTGAAAGGCAGTTACTGTGGATAGAGGAGTGCTGTGAGACATTGGTTCATGGAGAGATGGTGTACAAGTTTTGTTTATAATTTCATGTATATTATTTTACATATTTATAGCTTTATTCTTGTTCTGCACATTGAGACTTTTGAATACAGAATTAAAATAAATGTAC
Organism: Protopterus annectens; assembly: GCF_019279795.1. Lineage (NCBI taxonomy): Eukaryota > Metazoa > Chordata > Ceratodontiformes > Protopteridae > Protopterus > Protopterus annectens. The sequence goes on from NC_056728.1 coordinate 990,922,278, forward strand.
ATACAATCATATGAATATTTGCACATGTATTCGCAGACATGCACACACACTACAAACAACAAATCTGTTAAAGCATACATTTCTTCAGGACTAAGAATTGTATCAGGAAAAGGATCCAGGATTAGTTGTAAGTAAGGGGCATCATCTGGTCCACAGCAATGGGCCATTACAGAGACAACACAAAATAAAATGATTTATGCAGTATTGTATCCAGGTTATGCAGGGAAGTTCACAGACTATATAGGATATGCATCAGATATAGGCTCACTTCTGAAGCCTCTAGATAGACAAGCAAACAGTTTTTGAAAGACACGAATGATTTTCTATTAAATGGTGAACATTAATTGTATCTACATAGCCGGTTTTATTACCTGACATATGATGTTAAATAACTTGCATAATAGCATACTGAACGCTTTTTGTATACTTCTCATATATCCCATTGCTATGAGACTGCCCGAGTCTGAGTGTGTGTTTGTGCACATGCATGCATGTCAGTGTGTGATGGAGGAATGAAAGTAGTGCAGTGGTTACTTTGTATATTTTCTACAGAATATAGAAAACTAACAGTAATGCTAGTTGAATTCATTGTAAGACATGGTTTTCTTCAAACAAAAATGTTTTTACATCTTTTGTAAAAACTATCATGGGCTACTCATGACTTTCACCTGTAAACATGCTATTAAATGGCATACAAGGAAGATTGAAATTTATTTAATGTTGTTTGTCTTTCGGCTTTTCCTGGTTAGGGGTCGCCACAGCGGAACTCCGGTCCACTAATGATTGGCAGGTTGGTTTTTATGGTGCCGAGTTGCCAGCCCGACGCACAACCTTCAATGAAGGCACACCCATTCAACGCATGTCTTTCGAATGCCCACTCAACCACGGGGAGGACATGCAGACTCCACACAGAAAGCACTCCCAACCCAAGCCGAGAAATGAACGGGAGAACCTCTTGCTGTGAGGCAACAACGCTACCGCTGCACCACCGCAGAAAGCTACATTGAAGTTTGTTTAATAATGTTAATTATAAAAAAAGTGTTCTTGCTGTGAGGCAACAACGCTACCGCTGTACCACCGTGGAAAGCTACATTGAAGTTTATTTAATAATGTTAATTATAAAAAAAGTTATTACTGTGGTTGTTACATGGATGATGGGTTAGTACCAATCACTAGAAAGAAGAATTTTCTCTGTTGGATATGCAGCTAAAAAGAGTTCATGGGAACTAGAAAGCAGACTGTATTGTAAGGAAATTGCAGTAATAATTTGTTACTTTATAAACGCTTCCATCCTAGATGTGTAATAATACTGTGCCAGTCCTTTTCATTATAATGGGAAGCACGTTTGACATCTGTGAAAGAAATGAGCAGTATACTTGATGAGATTAAGGTCAGGCTTATAGAAAGGGGAAAAGATTATTAAAATAATTGAAGCCTTCTCGTGGTGGAATGGGATGTGACAGTTACATTTTGTTAGAGATCGGTCAAGAACTTAAATTCTACACTGACCTTTTTTTTAATTTATTGCAAATTGTTGTTACAAATTGTTGGCTGTCACTTCTGCAGGCCTTTCCTTAGTGGTATCCCTTTGTTTCTGTGTACTAGTTTTTGCTATTTTTTTTCTTAGGCATAGGTCTGTTTTTTGTTAGGACCTATTCTAGCCTTTGTCTGTTGCTTGTTTGTCTCTATCTCGCCTACTCCTCTGTTTAGGGCTAGAACCATTTAAGTTAGAGGACCTAGTCCTCTATTGCCTTCTCTCTAGTGTGTTGTTTCCTTAGCAGGGCTAGGCTCATTTAAGTTAGAGGACCTAGTCCTCTGTTGTCTTTCTCCCTTGTGTGTTGTTTCTTGAGCAGGGATAGGCCCATTTAAGTTACAGGACCTTGTCCTCTCTTCCTGTTATCGTTTATGTTTATTCTGATTGTTGTTGTGACAGTATGTCCAAGGAGTCTAAAGACCATAAACCTTTGGGTTTCAAAAAATGTCTTAAATGTTCACAGAAAAATGTCCCTGACTGATGGGTATAGTATTTTTGTGTATTGCTTGGGAGCCATACATCTTCAGGAGACATGTACCTTTTGCCACTCTTTTAGTTCCCGGGTTATCCAGGAAAGGAAGAACAAACTCATTTTGAAAGGTCTCCTTAAACCTTTCTTTGAGGAGGATTTAGCCAGTTTTTCCTCTTGTCATTCCAGGTCTCCCTCTTCTAAAAATGAGAAGGTCAAGTCAGTGAAAAGACATTCTCCTACACTGATTGTTAAATCAGGACCTTCCGAGAAAATTGCCAAAATTGACAAGCCTTCTTCCTCTTCGGCTCCTCTGTCTGTGGACCTGGTCAAGGTTATTGACATTGACACTCCAGTTTCAGCCCCAAGTTTTTTGGAGCCGATAACTGAATCCATACCTTGGAGCCGGTCAAGAGATTTATTACCGGTATCCCCATCACTCAGATCTCCTATTTTGCAGAGATTTCGATCCCCTCCAGATCCTCCAGGAGTCTTTCTGAGGAGGAAGTCCAGAGAGTGGTGCTTAGACTTTTGAAGTAATTGGCACTAGCAAATTTGTTGCCGGCTCTGACCCAATCGGTTCTGGTGCCATCTAAGGCCATATTACCTGCTTCTGTTCCTCCTCCGAGCCATGTCGGTCTTTCAGAGCCAGAGCTATCTGTGCCATTTGTTGTGGAACCTTTGGTTCCAGCACTCCAACTGTCTGTCTCGGAGGCGAGTTCCACTTGACACCTTCAGTGCCATCCCTGGTCTCTAGGAACCGAAGCTCACCAGTTGGCCCTGATGGGGACACTCAGACCCAAACTTCTTCAGTTCTGAGCCTACCTCTTGGTGCGTCGGCTCAGCTGAGCTCAGATCCTACATCTGTCTCGGAGCCGATCGCTCTGAGGCCGAGGGCTACTTCTGCTTCCTCGGAACTGGTGATGTCCTTGGAGCTGGAGAGATCTGCCTTCGAGATGATGAGGAGCATGCTGTCTAGGTCTTCAGCTCCACACAGAGGTACTGATGCTCTTCCCCCTCAAGCTCCGACCTCTGTCTCAGCACCATCTCTTTCTCTTAATGCAGAGACCCACAACCTCAGGAGCCCCCCTTGGGTGGCCCCCAATCTTCCAAGACTTCCCCAGAATACCCTTCTGAGGAGCCTCCTCAGAAGAGAACTTCCAAGAGGAAGCACGTAGACTCCCCTGATGAGTCAATCACCTCTGACACTGACCTCGAGGAGTCAGAAGGGTCCCCCAGGTCGTCCTCTAATGATATCTCCTTCGTAGATATCCTAGAGATCCTGAAACAGAGAGGCGGCTGGCCCACCATCACCCCTTCTGATGAGGAGTCAGTGTACCTGAAGGCTTTCAGGTCTCAACCTTCAGCCTCTTGGGTGTCTCAACTTTTCGATGAGCTGCTAGATTTAGTGAGTCAGAGGGTGTGGGAAACTCCTGAGGCCGTGGAACCAGTTCCCAGAAGGCCGAACAAATTTCTTTCAGCTCCTAAAGAGAAAGAGTTTTTGACTAAAAGTGTGCCTGTAGATGCCATGGCAGCAGCCACAAAGAAGGAACTAGCGGAAACTTCCTCATCTGTCCACCCACCGAATAAAGAGTCTCGAACGATGGACAGATACAGGAAGTGTATTTTTTCTTCAGTGGCTTTTACACTCAGATCACTGAATTACCTCACCCATTTCACTAGGCTTCAAAGAGATCTCCTAAAAGAGCTAGGAGATACTAAGCAAGGTACTTTAACTGAAGGGGTCCCTGAGAAGGTTACTGCTCAGTTGTCTACCTTAAACTCTATTGTTAACTCCTCCATGAGACTGATATCTTATGCAGTAGATGGAGTGAGCAGGGCAGCTTGTTCAGGAGTTTCCCTTAGGAGACACTCCTGGATGCACTTATGCGACTTTGCGGAGCCCTTCAAATCTACATTTACCAATGCCCCCTTTTGATGGTTCCTGTTTGGACCAAAGGTAAAAGACACACTCACCAAATGCAAGCAGGAAGGGAAAACTCTCTCTGCCGTGGAAGTAAATTTTTCTGTCCCTTTTAGACCATACCCTAAACGTCAGAGAGGCGGAAAAATGTTGTTTAAGAAATCTTAGAGATTTTTCCCAGATGCACAAGGTGATGCCTTCTCCAGAGGCAGAGGAGGAGGAAATAATGGTAGATGTCACCCTAGAGGCAGGGGGGTCCACAAAACCAGGGTGGCCGCAATTTCTTTTGTGGATGTCCCTATCAGCGCTCCTAAAGTGGGGCCTGGCTGTGCTTCTCTGGACATATCTTTGTACCCAGAAGCCTGGCATGACATCACACAAGACAAGTGGGTACAAAGAATAATTTGCAGAAGATATTTCATACTCTTCTCTTTTCCACCTCATCTAACCAAGAAAATCCCAGACGTTCCACTCAATCACAGGGATCATAGGTTCACAGGCAGGTACTAGGCTATTGGCCTAAGGGCCTAAGTAAGCCTAGCCAGCAAAGTTCCCTGGCTTACGCCAACCCAAGAAAGTTAATTTCCTGTGCCCCTGTCGAGCAGAGCCACAGAAGTGATCCCCGGGGTGTATTTCCTATTTCCCATCCACTCATCAAGATTTTTCTTGAAGAGTGTTAATGAGGAACTTTGCTTGACATAGATGGGTAGCTTGTTCCAGAGTATGAGAAGTCTCTGGGACAGGAATCTATCCCTCCAGCAAGTCCTGTTTATTGTAGTGACAAGGTTTAGGTCCCTAGAGCATGTAGCTCGGAGGGATTGGGATTTCTTTAGGTGTAGCATTTCCAACAGCTCTGGGTTTGGCATAGCTTTATATGTTAGGCAGAGATCACCTCGGAGTAGACGATATGCTACAGAGTAAAGCTGGAGTTTTTTGAGACGATTAGTGTAGGGCATCTGTTTGAGGCCTGTAATCCACTCTGTGAGGTACTTTGGTGGCCTTTCCAGCTGCTGCAGATGTCTTGTGAGGTACATTCCAAAAGGGGCATTGTACTCTATAATGGGTCTAATGAGTGTCGAGTAGAGGGGCACAATGACCTCTCTTTTTCCTGCATGAGAACCCTTTTGTGATGAGGTATGCCATGTAGAAGGATATCAAAGGAGAGACTACTTTCCACCTCGGTCCCAAGGTCTCTTATCACTCATTCCGTGTTAAGAAGGCTGCCGCCTATGTGGTAGTTCATGGGACAGAGTTTTTACTAAAGGGGATAACAATGCACTTTTTGGCATTGAGTTTGAGGCCATGGCTCTGACACCAGGCATCTGTCTCAGTGAGGCCCTTCTGTAGGATGTCCACATCATTTGGGGACTCGACTATAGCTCCTAGTTTGCAGTCATCTGCAAACTTCATTAGCCAAAGGCCTTCTGTGTTAGCCTGTACTTCTGAGAAGTAGATACCAAACAGGAGAGGTCCCAGGACTGATCCCTGTGCTACTCCACTTGTCACTGATTTGAAGTCAGATTTGGAGTCTGCAACTTTTACAATGTGGGTTCTGTCAGTGAGCCATTTGGCAACCCATCTTGTGACATAGGGATTTATATCTAGTTTAGTGAGTTTAGCTGTAATTCCAGAATGGGGGATGGTGTTGAAAGCCTTGGCGAGGTCAAGATAGGCTGTGTGAACCACCTTACCCTCGTCTACGGCTTTATTGACCGCCTCAAAGAAGTCAATCAGGTTCAGGAGGCATAATCTGCCTTTCACAAACCTGAAATGGGTGGGGTCCAGAGTTTGGAGGTTACCAATGTCTTTGTTTATGAATTCCATGATGATACGTTCCATAGCTCTGCAGACCAGGCTCGTCAGGCTAATAGGGTGATAGTTCCCAGGATCAGTGGTGGCTCCCCCTTTGTGGAGTGAGATAACTGTTGCTGTGCACCATTCAGTGGGCACAAAGCCTGACGTGAGACTATGATTGAACATGGTGCTTAGGTGGGGAACCAGTTTGTTCTGAAGTTCGTGTAAAACGCAGCCTGGGATGTTGTCCGGTCCCATGGATGCTGTGTTTTTGGTTTTAGAGTGTGCTGCTTTTACCTGTGAAGTTGTGATTACAGGGACTCTGCATTCTTCATGTATAGATATGGGCCCTTTAGGAGGTGAGAGGGGGGTAAAGTTAGCACTGAACCTATCTACCAGGATGTTAGCAATAGCAGTTGGTTCTGTAATTTTTGTGCCATTGTGCTGTAACTCAGAGCAGATCTGGGTGTTGCCATTGAGATTCTTGACATAGCTATATAATGCTTTGTGGTTGTCCTTATAATCAGTGGCAATCTTGTTTTCATAGCTAGCTTTGGAGGATCTTATAAGGGATCTCAGCTTCTTGCTGAGGCTGACCAGGGAGCTCCTCCACTCATGGGATTTTACTCTCTTTTGCAACAATTTCTTCCTTCTGTTGTAGAGTTTGTTTATGGCAGGGGACCACCAGATTGACTTCCTTTTTTTGGAGGATAGCGTCTTGAGGAAAATAGTGTAGTAAAGTTTTCCTTCTTGCGATCTTGCTAAGAGTCACTTAACACACACTACTGTTTACTTCTAAATATTCTCTCATATGTGTTTGAAGTTTTTTGTTTAGAAAAACATTTTCTTCATAGAAACAGGATACTGTAGCAGCAGAAAAAAAGGACCACGTAACGGCATGCAAATGGTATTCAACATGCTGATGAGAGCTATTACATATGAAAATGCTGAACTATGATGGTGTTATTCAGAAATGTAGATAATTGGCACGAGTTGCTGCGGCCTGCTTGCTGAACACCATTTTTGGTATGCAGACAAATCAGTCACACTGGGAGGCTAGAAGGAGTATCTACCATAGATGGTCAGCATGTAATGGAGGCTGCCTTGGCACCAGTGTTTGCAATGTTACATACTGCTGCCCTCTGTGTTGCAGAAGAGTTTCCTGGTGGCAGACATACTGTTGCCTCCATGACCAGGACAAATGGTTGAATGCTACTTTGTGGATAGGAACTCCACAGCTAGTAGAAATGTGCTGTCTACACATGGAATCATGAGGGATGCATGGGACTCCTATCCTATTCCACAGAAAGGCTTATGGAACATAACCATGCTTGCTAGAGACACTTTTTAGCACAGACAGGAGACACTTTGGAATTTAACCTTATGAATCCTGCACCAACTGCTTAACATGATGCCACAGCATGTAGAGGAGGCAGCCAAAAACAAGAGGACCGGTGTTATGCAGACTTTGTGTGATATAGATTTTTTTTGAAGTCATGGGAGACATTGGCTGGCTAATGCCGAAGTTACAATTTGGTATGGGAAAATCCTTAAGTCATGGCAAAGGCAGCCACCTATATACCTCGCTCTTATGCTGAATGGATATACCTTGGAGAAAGTTTGGCCTACTGATGCCATTTTTGGTGGTGACACTGGTGTAGCATGGGTGGGGCTGAGAAGTACAGGATAACAGGTGATGCTGGAGGAATGCTGGAGGATCATCCTGCTCCCCCTCATCATATTCCCCTCAGCTGTGGATGATGTGAGTGGCCTTCCACTATTTGCATATTCAGATTGTGCCATGAAAATTATGTTGTCATCATCAGCCACTGTCGGCTAGCTGACACCAGGCACACTCTGACCTTTTGCTCTGGATCTTCTGCCTGTGGAATCTGTGAATGCATTCAGATAACATAACTGTTGCAATGCTGGATCATATTTGTGACTGCCGCTACCATGTGGTACACAGACTACTATGTACCAGTCATGTACATAGCCTATAGATACATACAAACCTTGTGATGTAAGTGGTTCCTCTTACAGCCCTGATGATCTGGGATGACATACAGGTCTGTGTGTTTGCCTGAATGAATAATTTACAGGGGTAATTTACCATCTTACAGGAATGGGAAAAACCACTACACACCTAGCACATCCTCTACAGACACTTGGTCAGTTGTCACCAGCCCAGCCCCCACTTCCACGATACAGGTATGACATTTCTCTCACATTCTCCAGTGTTGGATGCTAAGACTTCCTCCAACTTTGAGATTTGCCTCTGTGTTGTAGTCCATCCCCAGTGTTCAGCCTATTTATGGCAATTTCCTTTGCCTTGGTCATGACATGCAGTGATATATCAGTGGTCCTGAAAGCTTGCAGCTACATTGATGTCTTGTACCAATCCCTGACGCATCTGTTACTGAAGGCCCTGTCAACTTTACCCGTCTCAGTGGTACTCCTACCATGTGTGTTTAGGACCTGTAGTATCACCGCAGTCATCATAACTCTCAGTTCTCCCTTATTTTTTTAGACCATTCCTCATTTTCCGTTTCCTTTAGAAAATGTATGTTGATAATAAATCTGCCCTATAAACATTTAAGTGAATTAGAGTAATATTTTAAATTGTCCCTCATTATTTTTGGCTGTGTTACTGATGCTTGAACAAAGAAGTTGAACCATCTCCAACCTTTAGTGTTTCATTGTTGCTGTGTCAGCCCAGCTAAATCTATGGGTTGCACTTATGACTCAGTGTGTAAATGCATGACTCTCCATACCTGCTACCCATTGTTTATTTATTAATTCTCATTTGTTTACTGGGAAAGAGTGACTGGGAATTTAAACCACTTTTCAATGGACACCAATGTAGAAAAGCTCCATAGTTACATATACAAAGTTATTATGTCAATGTGCAAAACACGTAGTAAAGCAAAAGCATTTATAAGGTTATAAGACAGACATGGCAGGAGTTCAACAGTGAATTAACTGCACTATGCAATTTACATAAATGAAAGTAATTGTTTAATGAAAAATATATAAAGACAGTAACAATCTAGTATATATAAATTAAAGTTAATCTTTTATACAAACTTAATAGACATTTTTGATGGTTGCACTATACATTACACATAGTTCAAAGGAAAATGTTACACAAAAACAGTCCTAGAGATGGTTAGGTGCTTAAGCAGTGAGGGGGTAATGATAATTGTGTACCCGGGTTGGGGTGATACAAGGCCTGAAAGAATGAGGAGAGAAAGAAAGAGGGAGAGACTGTGCTCTGGAAGGGAGGGCCTTGGATAAGGTTAGAGAAGATTAGTGTGAGATGAGATAGAAATAAAGTTCTGTGAATGCTGAGTTAGTGAAGAATACACAGGAGAAGATATACAAGATGTGGTGGCCAGAAAGAGATATGTGTTCGGGATAAGAAGTAGATGAGCACATTGAGAAAGTCAGTGACATATCAGGGGAGCATTCTGATGGTCAGTGACATATCAGCGGAGCAGTCTGATGGTCAGTGATATATATCAGGGGAGCATTCTGAAGGTCAGTGATATATTGAGGGAGCATTCTGATGGTCACTACCCATTAAGGGAGCATTCTGAAGGTCAGTTATATATTGGGGGAGCATTCTGAAGGTCAGTGACATCTTGGAGGAGCGTTATGATGGCCAGTGACATATCAGGGGAGCATTCTGAAGGTCAGTGATATATTGGGGGAGCATTATGATGGTCAGTGACATAGGGGAGCATTCTGAAGGTCAGTGATATATTGGGGGAGCATTATGATGGTCAGTGACATAGGGGAGCATTCTGAAGGTCAGTGATATATTGAGGGAGCATTCTGATGGTCAGTGATATATTAAGGGAGCATTCTGATGGTCAGTGACATATTGGGGGAGCATTCTGAAGGTCAATGGCATATCGGGGGAGCATTCTGATGGTCAGTGACATAACGACTGAGCATTCTAATAATGGGTAATTTAGAAAAAGTGAATCTGCACAAGGGATGTGCTGTACTGGAGGTAGAAATATGTTTTTTCCTCCATCCTGTCCACAGTACCTATACTGTTGTCACAGACCTATGTGCTGATTTAGTGCAACTATTCTGACACTGTGCCATTGAGCGACTGCTATTGTCATGTTAGCCATGCTTGCTATTCCTCACACTCTTAAGTAAATTGAAAGCCCACTGTCCCCTCTTGCAGGGCATGCTGCCTGTGCACACATGGCACCAGTGACATCACCTATAAAGCAGGATTGAAACAGAGGTCTGTTAGGTTGAAAGCCCTCCAGCAGGAAAGCAACCTGTCCTGCCTATCTCTTGTACCCTGTCACTTTGAGCCACCCTAACAAGACTACAGTCTGTCCTGCCTGTCCTCTGTGCCCTGTCTTGTTGAGCCTGTTGGGTGTTAGTCCCCTGTCTTACCCTGTGCAGTGTCACCCCACACATTCCACTGCTGTATGACAATGTCTGTTGCTTCCATACTCCCTTGTTTGGTCTCTGTTATCCTCAGGTCCATTATCATTTGTCCTGTCTGCTGTCAGTTTGCCTGTATGGCACTCCAGTGTATTCTGATTCACTATACTGCTTGCTTCAGTCATCAAAATAATGGCAACCATGGTATTTTTCATACTAAAATGGGGCTCACAGACTAGCTATTATGCTGATGAGGTGATTCAGCATGATCAGCTCTGAATCTTTATCATAACAGAATGTGTTGCAGCCCTAGTCCACACTACAAGGCCTATTCTATTCCTGCTCTTATACAGGCTGGGAGGTTATGTAGGGTGGACACACATGTGGATGCTGGTCACTTTACATCATGCTAGTGACTCTGGGCATTGCAGTACCCTTCTGTTCATCATGCCCATTTATTATTAGAGTGTGCATGCATATAAAGGTTTGCTACTGGAACCTTGCATCATGCTACCATGTATCCCTGATCATGGGTAGGGAGCTGTGTGTGTGTGTGTGTGTGTGTGTGTGTGTGTGTGTGTGTGTGTGTGTGTGTCTGTGTGTGAGTGTGTCTGTGTGTGTGTGTGTGTGTGTGTGTGTGTGTCTCTGTGTGTGTCTGTGTCTGTGTGTGTGTCTGTGTGTGTGTCTGTGTCTGTGTGTGTGTCTGTGTGTGTCTGTGTCTGTGTGTGTGTCTGTGTCTGAGTGTGTGTCTGTCTGTGTGTGTCTGTGTGTGTCCTAGCTGTATAAATGATACTTTGTATTGTACTACTGATATCCCACTCACCTGTTGACTGGTATCCCATTTCACTGTCTTGGAGGACATATAAGGTATCTGTAGGTGTGAAGTCTGGCCCAGCTAATGTCACTTTGTATCATGCCACTGAGTATGGACCTCATATTACCTTGCTGCAAGTCCTATCTATTCACAGGCTAGGAGGCCATGTAAGATGTGCATGCATGTGAAGTTTAGCTGTGCTAATATTACTTTGCATCACAATTCAGACCATGTGCATTGCATTACTGTTAATGGGCATCATGCTACCTTGTAGCTCATCATTACATGACATGTACTATCCAGTACATACTTTATCATTTTTTTTCTTCTGGATTTAACCTAGTAAGTGGACATGACCTGCAGGCAAAAACTATGGCAGGCCTGCTACATGTTGTAGCACAGATCATAAAATCTTTATACATATACCTTCTGAGGACTATGAGGGTCTTGTTTATAAAGTGGATACCTCGCACCAGCTTGTTGGGGCAATGAGTGATGTCACTGGCATGACTTGTAAATACAGTGCACTGAAGAGGTGTCACCCAGGCCTTCTTCACCACTGATAAGAAAAGCTGTTGGGGAGAGTCCACCTTTTTATTGTAAGCATTCTATTCTCACATTGTCACTATACAATAGGCCAAGCACATGTAGCTGCTGTCAGGGATATTCTGGACTCATTACTGTTTTTTATTCTGCAGTGTCACAGGAGACTGTCAAGAATGGGATCACCTTCTTGAGCAGACAGGCCAGGCTCACCAGACATTGGTAAATGTAGAGTACGTATGGGAATAATACAATATTATAGTAAAATGTACCACACATTACTAAACAGTTGCATTTGTGTCTTTATTATTTTTTCATTTTTGACATTTCTTTTTATTGTTTTGCTTTATTTACTTGTTTTCTTTGCTTCTTTTTTGCAGGATCAACTTGGGTGCAGGCAGAGGTGAGATGGCATCCACAGTATTGCCCAATGGCCACTGTGCTGACCATTGGCTTCCTAGCAGTCTCCAGGCCTGCCTTTCTGCAGTGTGAAGATCACCCTAAGGAAGGCAACCTGATGTGTCACTGATAGCAGTCTTTGGCACTTCTAAGGAGGAGGTGAAGGTTTCTTATCTGAAAGTGGTGTGGAGCAACCCTCCTGGGTCCCTTGACATGCAGCAGCTGGTGAGAACTAATGTGGAAGCTGCATTGGTATCCCAAAGATCTTTCTTTTGAGGCTTGTAGAGTCTCAGAGCTAGCTCACCCTGATCATGAGATTAACAGAGGTGGAGTTCATTCTTAATGTTAGCTATACGGGTGACTGATGTCTGGGCTGCATACCATCAGGGTAGGTTTGGCAGGCCTTCCTCACCCTCTCTTTATCCCCTGTCATTGTGTTCCCATCCCTTACTGCCACTTCCTAACCCCTGTTTGTTATCTAGTCCTCCACATCACCAGATGTCCTCCCTCTGTCAGTTGCCGTTACTCCATTATTGTCCTCCTTTTATGTGTCCCTATCTCTTTGTCAGTCTTTGTCTATATTGCATGTTTATTTGATCACCCCTACTTTCTCCCCATACACTCCTTCCACGACAACCTTCCCCTCAATCTTTCTAAAAAAAAAAAAAATGGGACCCCCCCAAAAAAAAAAACTATATCCTTCTTCCATTTACACTTTACCATTATCCTTCAGTATGTTCATCCACTTACTCTTCCCCATTTTTGATTCCACATCCTTCCCATTTATAAATCATTTTGCACTTTGCTGTAGTGCCCTTCTATGGGCTTCCCACTGTACCCATGTAGCAGCTATGGGTGCATCATTGTGCTTGTGAATGTGCATATTATTCGGCATGCACCAACATTCCGTTTTTTCTGTCACATGATTGAAGATTTATCCATGGTTGGTGGCTGGTGTGGTTTAATCATGAGGGTGAAGCCTGAGTGATTAAATAAAGCCAACCATGGGTAAATCTTCAATATACCACACCACAGAGGGGTTATTGCTATTATATAATGACATTATTTAAGAAAAAAATATTTACTTTTCTTAAATAATGTCTTTGTATAATGGCCCGTAGTGCCCTTCTGGTATCCTAGGCCTTTCCTGATGTACTATGCATGCATATGGGACTTGCATTGCCATGTTTATGCAGCACGTCAGCGCTGTTTAAAGGAAGCAATGCAGAAAAGAAGATCTCCATTTTTTTTATTAAGAAAAAGCAACAGGGTGGACTTTTAAAATTTAGAAGAGATGGGACAGAGAAAATAAAAGGATAATCAGGTGCGTTTCTTTAGTTTTGCAAAATGTACCTGATTATCCTTTTATTTTTCTCTCTTCCATCTCCCTCATTCTTTTGAGGTCTTCGGTTTTGTAAATTTATTTAAAAAAAAAAAAAGAAAGAAAAAAATAAAAATTCCATGGGATATACTTATGGAAAAAAGTCCAGACGACTGGACCTTTTTCCATTGGTATGTTCTCTGATTTACAATGGGCACACTGGTTGGACTGGCCAATCAGCGGGCTCCTTTTTGACTATTACTCGCCAATCACTGCATTATATAGACCAGTTCAATTTCACCATTATGGACACTGCTGGGACCGTGAAATGTCATTATGTAGACCAGTCCCTTGCATTACCTCATTATGCCGGCATTCTTGCAAGCCTCAGCCGTGTTGGGTCGCATCATGCTAATTTCATTGCATTATTTCTTGCAGTGCTGTTGCATTCTGTTTCATTCTAAATACCGTCCTCCCATTGTCTGATTCATACTGTTATGAGTACATTACCTGAATAACATATTTATAGAAGTTATTCACCAGCTTTTGAACAACATGACATTCTCCCTGGAATGTATTCAGAAGAAGTACACTCAAGAGAATTTTATCTTGCAGGAGTTTTCCTTATAAGGTTAGATTACACTTGCTAGACCTTTTTTCAATTAGTTATAGACACTTACAGGACAAGCTATGTGTGGCCTTTAAGGTTTTCATGATGAAGAACTTTGTGTTATGAATATTGTACTACTTCACACTAGACTCCCCTCCAGAATTGGTGTTTTTTCAGTTAGAGTTGAAAAACGTAATACTACCTTGAGAACAAATTTCAGTTTGCACTCAGTGGTATGGCTATGGATTAAACTCCCTTTATTTATAAAACAATGTGTTGCATCTATGTTTAAAAGATCACTGGTTTATTCTAGGAATCTTGAGTCTGCGTTCTCATTGGCCTTATTGCCTGTATATACAGTACTGGTAAACTGAGTGTGAAAATGGTATTTGTTGATGCATGCAAAACATGACAGTGGCATAGTTCTGTTCAAGCATTTAGTGTGATGAAAGAGAAAGGGCAGCCAGATATTTCTAGCAACAGTTTGTATTGCAAATTCCTAAGCCTCTACCTAGACTCAGAAAAATAATAAAATAATCTTTGTTTTTGCATGCTCCTGCCAAGTTTCCAATAACTATCAAATTAAAAAAAATGAGTACTGATTCCCAAACACCTCCACAATGATGTGGTGAAGAATCAAATTAATGACTTAGCTGGATGGGAAACCAACCAGTTGAAGAATTTAAATGTAACTACTTTTATAAGGGAGAGCAAGAACCTTTTCAGCACCAAGTGGTGGACAAGCCACCCACATCCCTCAAACTTATATAGACTAACTCCATGGTTGCACATACAGGGAACATGTGGTAGCAGAAAGGAATCAGTGCTAATAATCACTTAGAAACTACACTAGCAGTGATTTCCAGTGGGAAAGAGAGGCTAATGAGTTCAACTTCACCAAGTTGTGCTTGCTAAGTTGGTTACTCATCCAGCTGACACCTGATGAGTATTAGACAAGCCTTCTTGAAAGTTCTTAATCGTCTCTAAAAAACAAAGATTACTTTGTTTTGTAATTTGTGCAGTTTGCATCTTATGTAGTGAAACATCTTAGCCATGCAGGCTGTGCAATAATAAAAGGGAACCCAGAGACTGCCCATGCTATGGAATAGACTTCTCATACTTGTCAAACAGAGCACCTCACTGGCCCTCTTCAAGAGAAATCTTGATGAGTGGATGGGAAATAGAAGATTCACTTGAGGGATCAGTCCAGTGGCTTTACTCGACAGAGGCACTGGGAACTAAGGTCGGGTGGCATGATGCCAGGGTAATCCTATGGGCTAGGCTTGTAAAGGCTCCAGGGCCATTAGCCTAGTACACACCTATGAACAGGAACCTGTAGGAACAAAAATCCTTTACCACTTTTATGACGGTCTTTCTTTTGATACTTGAACTAAAAAAAACTTACATTGACCATTTATTGAAACATTTTCAAGCCGCCACCTTAAATCGGATGCTTTATCATAAAATGTGATATATATATATATATATATATATATATATATATATATATATATATATATATATATATTTCAGAACATAATGCTTTTTTTTATTTGTCTCTCTGTTCATTGATTTATATCTTTGAAATCAGTCAAACCTGTAGCCTTATTACTGGGCTTATGGACCAGCTTCATGGAAAACCCAGGGAGTTAGAGTCATGTCCTAGAACAAGTACAAATACAATACACAACCACCAGCCAAACATTTTTCAGCATCATTAGGACTTAAATAGATAATTTTGAAGGCAACAGATTAAAAATATATTTCCCTATAGACTGTCTTAGAGGGCCCATAAATGGCATGATATTTAACACAAGATGCTTGATCTTGTGGGTAGGCACTGTATTGGCTAGAAATCTGCATGCCTGTTTGTAAATCACAAGAGACTTTATAAAGCTGTTGTGAAAATATTCATGGAATTTCATTCTCTAATTTATCTGGACAAGGCATTCCTGATGGTGGGCATACCTCTCAACCTCTAAGAGCAAGAAATCTGGACAAAGCCATCAATAAAAGTGGTACAAAGGACAAAAATAGGGGCAATTTTTAAATATTATTCTTAACAAGCTTAGAAAATTGATAGAATAACAGGTTTTGCATTACCATGAATTTTCTAAAATACATGAAGTCTGAAACTAAAATGTTTGTCGTTATTTTCTAACTTCATTATTTAATGATTTGCCACTAATTTGCCAGAAAACCACAATTTTATGAAAAACAGAGCAAAAATATGAGGCAAAAATCTGGACATTCTGCGAAAATCTGTACAGTTGAGAGGCATGATGGTGGGTACAGTACATGAGAAGCTATGGTATCCAAGCTTTCAGTTAATGAGAAGTCAAAGGAAAGAGGTGATGGAAGGGTTTAGTGTACTTGTAGTACTCCACAGATAGGACTATACAGAAATGGACATTACCACTTTGACAGGTATTAAACAGGTGTCATCATATACAAATTACCTTTGAGTGACTGTTATGCTAATATAATTGCTACATCATGCATACATTTAAAATGAGTGACATAAATGCAAATTAGTGTTTGTTACTGCATTATGCCAGTTTTAAAAATCAGTAAGTTATCACCATTTTACAGGACAAATAAGTGAGGATATAATTGAAGTTGATAGCTGTTTATAGATAAAATATGTATCTGCAACTGCATAAATCTCAAACTTCAAACCCCTTGCTAACTAGGATTTTCATGTTTCGAATGGTCATCTCATTTCAAGTGAATGTGAGATTTTTCAGGTCTATGTTTTGCATTTTCTGAGTCTTTTTTTCAGAAATAAAAGTTCATCATTATACTTGTTGAGTTACTGCATATCATATTTAGATAGACACAAAATAGTTGGTTTATTTAACTAATAAAGGAAAATGATGAAATTTTACAAAATCTCAGTACATTTCCTATTTAAAGGGTGTTACATTGCATTATTGTACAAATGCTAAATATTCCCATATTAAAAATGATATTAGCCATGAATTTCTCGTTCCAGTTGCCCTGAATTTATTGTTACATGTATGTGTTTGATTCCTGGATTTGTTGTTACATGTATGTGTTTGATTCCTGAATTTGTTGTTACATGTATGTGTTTGATTCCTGAATTTGTTGTTACATGTATGTGTTTGATTCCTGAATTTGTTGTTACATGTATGTGTTTGATTCCTGAATTTGTTGTTACATGTATGTGTTTGATTTTCATTTTTTTCTGCACAAGGCTGGATACTGTTAACTGTTTACTACTAAATTAACAGTGCCGAAGCATAACAAAGCAACATTGTTCACATTTGAACAATGGGAGATCCACTGCAGTATGACCACATGTCATTTACAAAGGGTGAAACAGGAGAGGACTAAGTGCAGATTCTTGAACTGTACCAACTGCCATCACACTCACAAAGAGAAGATTGGCAAGGAACTTTTAAAGTATTTCCCTGTTAGGTATCACTCGGACCGCGTGTGATGTTAATCTAATCTGAGCTAGTCAGTCAAGCAACAAGCTATAAGAAACTGCATCAATCTGTTTGCTGAAGTCAAGGAAGAACATGCTTCTACATTGCCTGCTGTTTAAGTGAGGTAGAATATTTTATTTAGTTTTGTTTGTTTACAGGTAAAGTCAAATTGGGCTTTTCAGTGGGGCCTGCAGAATAAAGCTGCACACACAGAAAAAGCCATGGATATAGTCTATAGTATAATACACATGTTCATGGCACAGTTATAACATATAGTCAAATCTAGCCTGTTGTGAAAATTCTTCCACTTAAAACATGCACAAATACAGTTAATCATTAGCACAAATTATACATAGTCTACTCCAGAATATTGCATATATCTTAGTGGAAGAGAGCTATGTTGTAAGTTGGTTAGACAGTGACTGTTAAAGAAAAACTCCACCTTAGAACTCAAAAAACATGTTTCCTGAGCTATTTTAATGCCTCAAAATAACTCCACGTGCATCTTTTACAATTGTAATGTTTTTCCCTCAAAATGGCAGATGATGGGGCCTGCCTTGGTAACATGATGTTGCTTTCTTGCTTTTATTCCTTCTTCCTAGAATACATTTAAAGTCCTCTTTATATGAGTCATGTTAGACATAAGGAAGTGGTGTTGTTTTCCCATACCATACCTTCTGTAACAGCTACTTCTGTGTTTCCCTGACTGAGCCTCATTTATGTGTCTGTCATAGCTTGTTCTATGTTATAAATAGCTGTTAGCCATTTCCAGCAAAACAAAGTAAGTAAATAGCAGGCTTTTGTAAAAGGATTCTTTTGTAGTTGTAAAAGAACTGGCAGATCTTCCCTCACATTCATGCTGAGGTGTGAAGACTCTCACTGCAGTAAATGATCCTTGCTCTGACAAGTACAGTAGAGTGTCAATTATCTGAACAGCCTTCCTAACAGTTGCATCTGTATGTGCATCTTTCCTATCTTGTGGAATTTAACATTCATGGAATGGAATCTAACATTAGTTGCTGCTTCTCAGAAGGGAATGTAATGTTTTTTGCTGATTCTGCTTCACAGAAGGGGAATTTAACATTAGTTTATGCCTGCTTCACAGAATTTAATGTCTGCAATTGTGTGTGTGTGTGTGTGTGTGTGTGTGTGTGTGTGTGTGTGTGTGTGTGTGTGCGTGTAATGCCCCAGTTAGGGATAACTGGTGGTCAGTGTTAGTTTGCTCAGGCTCAAACCCTGTGTTTTAAATCCTAGAAAACAGAGCCTGAATTCTGTACCCCTGCCACCACTTGTGTTTCGAGGAGGAGGGAAAGGCTTTGAATGTTAATGGGGTATTGCTGATTTAAATGTAGAAAAGTAACAGTGACAAGACTGAGTCCTGAGAAACTGCTTTTTATAAGGCTGTTTTGTGGATGGGTAGAGATCCTATTTTAACAAATGGTGCATTTGGAGAAAAAGGCCTGTGACCATTCAGGCTTTGGTTCACTAAATAATGACAACCATTTGTTTCAGTCTTCCTATCTTTCAGGAAATGCATGGTAACACAAACCTTTTATTCTAGCAATTTTCTAAAATAATACAAATAATAATTAAAAGATGTTCCTGGTTTTGGGCCTTTGTCCCCCACCCTAATAAATTTTGTCTTTTACCAGATTTCTTGTGCTACAAAATTGAGAGATATGATTGAATGTCAAGTGCATTTTACAAGAAAGTGAGTGTCAAGTGCATTTTACAAGGAGCTGAGAGCTTCCAGGGGAAGAGAAGTTTAGTACTGCTTATGCCAAGTCTGTTTACAATGTGCAACTGTTGTTTAGCAAATTATATCAGTATTGTGCTAAAGTATTTAAAAGCAATGTTGTTAGCAGAACTGGTAGTATACTTGTTTTTGATGCAGAAGGCTGTGGGTTCTTCTCCCACGGTATGTAGATAGATTGCTGATACTGTACTGTGGTGTACTTTAAAGGGGGTGGATGGTGCAGTCCTTAGTTACAGATTTCTTTAATGTGGAATTATTCAGATGATTTTTACTTCTATAGAGATTGTGCATTGACTGATATTGGTAGACTGTAATTACAGAAGTTTGAGTAGACTTTTATTGATGAAGTGCTCTGAATTGGGCAGTTTTGTCATTCTTTGTTCATATATTTTGTTTCATTGCTTACTTGAAGAAATGTTCAAAACTACAAATTTAATGTTCATCAAAAACATTTTTAGAAGTTTTTTATCCAGTTCAGTTATATGTTTTATTATCTGAAAAGTCTGATTATCTGAACTACCGTAGGTCACAATTACTTCAGATAATCATCTCTCTGCTGCAGTAGGGCTTCAAAGTAAGTTTAACTGCTACCTCCCAATGCCTTCATTGGGAAGTTTTCTCTCTCTCATAAAGGATGCAGAATTAAAATGTGCTTTACTAGTTCCTTAATTATTTATTTCTGTCATGTTCACTCCCCTTTTTTTTCTATTTTCTATTTATTTATACTTTGGTAATCAGGAAAGTGAACTGGTCCCAGGACCCTTTCAAGCCACAACTTGGGCTACATTGGCAAAGATGAAAAGTAATTAATGCACTTAGGAATACAAAGAAAAAAATACTGACATAAAGACATTGACAAAGATTGCATGTGCAGCAAATAGTCAATGTGTGAGAGTGAATAAGTAAAGCATTAAGCAACATTTACTAGAATGTATACTTTAATAATGCTCAACTACGCTATGTTGAGTTTATTGTAAATAATGAGTTGTATGCATCCATATATATATATATATATATATATATATATATATATATATATATATATATATATATATATATATATGTGTGTGTGTGTGTGTGTGTATATATATATATATATATATAAATATATATAAAGTACATGTGTACAAAATCAAAAACCTATGAGAGTATGTATGTGTGTATGATGGAGAACTATATTATATACCTGTGTGTGTACTTCATGTCCTTTAAAGAGAAACAAATCAAAATGGAGATTTTGTGTAACTGTATACAGTGGATATAAAAAGTGTACACACCCCTGTTAAAATGCCAGGTTTTTGTGATATAAAAAATTGAGACCACAGTAAATCATTTCAAAATTTTTTCTACCTTTAATGTGACCAATAACCTGTACAATTCAGTTGAAAAACAAACAAATCTATTACGGGAAAATATATAAAAAATAAAAAAGTACAATAAACTGTTTTGCATAAGTGTGCACAGCCTTAAACTAATACTTTGTTGAAGCACCTTTTGATTTAATTACAGCATTCAGTCTTTTTGGGA